>NC_137465.1:163632442-164167050 GCF_964235325.1 Thermobia domestica
TCTGAGTCACTTACGTATGTTTCGATTAAAAAAAAAAAAAGTTTGAATCTTCAATGTAACACCTCATGTTCATGTCCTCAAGACTAAAGATTAGAGAAGCGAATAGTTTATTGATAATGAAAGAGTTCGTGAAAACACGAGCATCACTAAACCTGTAGATACAATACCTAGTTTCCAATACAATGTCATAACCAGCCTAGAACCGAACCATGAATCCTTTATATCAGATGAGAACCAATCTACCATAAGCCCCAGTCTTCGCATTATGTATTTTGTTAAACTTAAGAAAGAATTGAAAAAGATAAAATAGTTCAAGAATCCACAACTTTTTTTTTAGTTTTTGTGTGTGTTTGTCTGTGTGTCATTCGTTGCTTCCGTTTCTCGCATAACTGGGTCAAGAAACTTCCCAACAGAAAAGCGTCCTCTGTGGACTTTTGTGAGGTTTTTTTTTTTTTTTTTTTTACTCGTGCCAATTCTTTTTCTCCGAACAATCTCTTACAACTGGCGGAAATAGAGGAAGGGGGGGGGGGAACAGAAGTTACAGCAACAAAGCCAAAAATGACGTCATTGCAAGGACAGAAAAAGAACATGCAGGTTACTTTTATACACATAGTTATTATGTCTAGGATGCATAGCTATCTTCATAATGGAGAAGACATAAGGGCACATTTCTGTTTACGGAAATTATTTTGGGGCAAATTTCGTTTCGTATATGTAATCTACGGTAAATTATATTTACTTCGCTTTCGTTGTAAATTTACAAGAAACCAGGCCCGTATCCACGGGGGGCTAGGGCGGGCCGGGCCCCACCTAAATTTTCACTGTCCCCCCTAAACTTTTCACGGTAGACTTGCAAATGAACTGTAATATAGTGATAAACTATAATATGCTTGGGTCGCCCCCCCCCCCCCTACATTTTTGGGCTGACTACCGGCTTGCAAGAAACATCTGTGTCAATCTTAAAGAGTGTGCATACCCCGTTAGCGGAATACAAATAACAATAAATACTTAACAATGCATATTTAACAATACAATACAATACTTAACAATGCATAAATTTGACAATATTTTTAGCATTAAACGAAAAGAAAATCCAAAGATAGGACGTGTATAGCAATGGTTAGATGACATGGAACTACACAAGATGATATGAAAGTGGAATGAAATGAAATCTTTCAGTTTAACGTCTCACGGATATGCCCTTTCGGCTAAGGAAGACGATGATTAAAGCAAGGGAATGATGAAAGAAGAATTGGTGGAATGAAAAGTGGGAGGAAACGGGAGTACCCCCGAGAAAATCCACGGCATAATGTTGTCTAGCACACAACTACAAGATGGTGTGTGTCAAAGTAAAAGCTCATGTGCAGTTTCCGAGAAAATGAAGGGGAAAAAAATTTGTAAATCTAAAAATTTAATGCTGTACGTACGAGAAGCAAGCTACATATTGAGATGACACTGATACTGAACAGAGGCGCATCAAGGAATCCTTGTTGGGGGGGTCCAAGCTGTGGGGGAGGAGTCCAATATTACAAGCTATTACATGTATGAAGTATTGAACAGGTACTGCATTATTCTGCATCCGGAAAGATGATAAGATGATAAAATATTTCCACTCATATTTTCAAAAAAAAAAAGATAAAACTAGATTGTTATTTATAAGAAAAAGAGCACAGATGAAATGTAAAATCAAATTTTGATGCTACATCAATCATTTTCCTGTTAAATAAGTATAGTTTTATTTATTTATTTATTTATTTTTGAGAAAGTGTACGAATGTATGTTGAGTTAGGTAATTTTTGAGGTCTTCCGGACCCCGTGGACCTCGCCCCTGATGTTGAAATATGCCCTCATTAAGCTCTTGATTATAATCCTATCAAAGGCCATCAGCACTTATCATGGTTAGTGAGTTATGGCCCAAAAGTGTCATTAAATTTGAAATCATTAAATTTCTGTTTTTAATTCAAATATTTGTCCAAATTCAGGGAATAGATCACATCTAGATAAACAAAATAACACGTTTGAAGGTAAATTTTCATGCACAATTTTTGAGAACATAATAATAATAATAATAATAATAATAATAATAATAACTATAATAATAATAATAATAATAATAATAATAATAATAATAATAATAATAATAATAATAATAATAATAATAATAATAATAATAATAATAATAACGCTGTTAGCCTAGCCGACACAACCGTGAGACGTAAAACTAAAAAAAAATATGTTCGTTGTCAATAATAAACGGATACTTTTTATTTTCATAGAAGAATGTTATTTATTTATTTATTTATTTATTTATTTACATACTGCATATATAACACAGCAGGATGTTGATGGTCTTTTTCCTAACGATCACACACACATACTCTTTACACGTGTACTACTTGTATACACTCTTTTCTTTTAGAACAAAACCTATAAATTGATTGTTCGAACGACCAGTGGCGTATTTAGGGGGGGCTTCCGGGCTTAAGCCCCTACCCGAAACCTTACTTACTATAGTAAATTATATGAAATATCTTGCAGAATTTTCACATTTTCAGGCAAAGCAACCCCCGAAAGTTAGCAAAGCCCCTCTCGAAAAAAAAATCGTAAATACGCCACTGCGAACGACATACTATTTAACATCATAAAAGGAGGTACAGTGGCTCAGTTGTACTGTGCTTACCTCTGTTGCATAAGGTCTCTGGTTCTATCCTCGGCCAAGTAATTTTGTGGTGGACAACATCGTGTCCGAAGGTTTTCTCGAGGTATTCCCGCTTCCTCCCACACTCTCATGCCACCAACTATTTCATCATCATTCACTTGGCTTAACCATCCATCTCCCTTAGTCTAACGGGAATAATCCTGGGACAATAAACTGAAGGATAACGCCATAAAAATTAGTATTCTCAAGTTTCTGGAATACATCTTATAAAAAATTTCCCTCAACCATGTACCATGTACGTTTGAACACTGTGTGATATCTCGATTAGTATTTATTTTATCTTTCGACAATATACATTTAAAAAAAAAACATAAATAATTTTGACCTTTATCTCATTGTCTGGCTGGTGTCATAATACAAACCTTGATGAGGTTACACTTCAACATCAGGTTAATCGTAATAGGTAACATAGTTATCGTACACCACAAATTTTCAAATTTACAAAATATCTTTCTCCATCGATTTTGTCGAAAACTACGCATGAGGAGTTACACTCATCAATATTCGTGTTGTTCAGCTTAATAAGCTCTATCGAATAACATATGCTCCATCTTTGAACAATTTTCATTTCCTCCCGTTCAGCCAGCGCTAATAACATATTGTATAATTTATTAATACAAGACTCGTGTGCTGCAAAGAAATATGTGGTTAAAGTAAGACCATACAGCCGCCACGTGCATTCCACTTGTATAACTAGCAAATGAGCTAATTGAAAAGGTAGCCTTCGCCTGTTAACTTTGATTTTAAACAAAAAGTGGTTATTTGGCTTCGTACGTTCCACATTTATCATTGCGGTTTGACGTGTCTTGTTATTGCTAATGAGACCACAAAATGGTAGCCTTTTAAAGGTACTTATTCTAATGTTCTTGTTGCAATAAATGCGTAAGTCAGAGATTTATTTTACCATTATTGGGTTTATTTCTTCAAAAGGAAATATTCAACTTTTTTAAAATATATTTTACAATTCTCAAAAGATATACATTTTTTGATGTATAAAGTAATGAAATTTGAGAAGTTGTTCCTGTGTAATTGAGAAATAATACTAGCTATGTTGCAAATATTCTTTTTTTGGGGGTACTTTTGCCTATTATACATAACTTAGTAATTATGCATCTGAGATTTATATTTCACTGATTGAAAAGTATATTTGATAACTCACTCTGTACATACTTATAAATTATAGGTCTATAATTATTGTGATCAGTGGAGTATTTACGACATTGTTTCGGTAGGGGCTTTGCTAACTTTATTCCTGGAAATGTGAAAATTCTGCAAGATATTTCATTTACTTTAAAATAATAAATAAAATTTCCGGCTTAAGCCCGGAAGCTCCTCCCCGTTTAAATACGCCATTGATTGTAATTGTAACTGCCAAGAGTGGTTCTACAGCGTTTATTAAATGCTTATATGGATGGTGTGAGTCAGTGGTTCTCAACGTGGTCGTTAACATCTCCAAAGGGGGCATTCTAGTTTTCAAGGGGGGTGCTGAACAAAATGGAACGATTGTTGGGGGAGATTTACTATTTAGGAGGGGTTTGATGGACATATTCTTCAAGAATGATTTTAAAAATTAATTCCTAGATGGCTCTTCCAAGTCTTATGTTCCACCTTGTGCACGGATGGGATTGGGTTAAAATAAACGGGTATTCAAGACAATCTGTTTTATCCAAGGGGGTTGTAGGCCCGAAAAGGTTGATAGCCATTGGTGTAAATTATGTCAATACAACATTTTATTTTTCAAAATACGTATAAAACACACACACACATCTCATATATATATATATATATATATATATATATATATATATATATATATATATATATATATATATATATATATATATATATATATATATATATATATATATATATATATATATATTCTATTAGGCCTTGTTTCCATTTTGTACTAAAACACAACAACACACTGAGCAAGCCTATGTGATAATATGCAAAAAAAAAAACACACACACACAATCACGTAACAGTTTCGACACAATAACTGTGTCTTCATCAGACTTCCACTCCTTCTCTGAGACCCCACAAAGCTGCAGGCAAGCTGAATGGACATGGGTTAGGATTCTCAGTGTAACAGGCATGCAAATAGAGGTTGGAGTCCCGCAAAGTTCCATGCTAATTAGGTGGGAAGGAAAACCAAAAGCTCCATGCAAGCTAGATGGTTGCGGTTAGGAATCTCTTAGTGCTTCTGGCAAGCTAAGAGAAGGGTTGAGTTTCAACAAAGCTCCAAGCAAACTGAGTGTGCAGGAGGTCTCAAAGCTCCAGGCTAGGAAATTGAATTGGGTTAGGATTTCTTAGAGCTCCAGACAAGTTAAGAGAGGGAAGTTGAGGAGCCGAGACTGGTGTCGATTGTGGCGATGCTTGGAGTTTTATACTTTCTTCTGGGCAGTGGTGTCGCTGGTCTTTTATCACATGACCAAGTGGTGATGATGACTCCTGTCGTCTGCTTCATGTAGTAACTTGTAACAGAAGATCACGAGGTTTCATTTATAAATAGACAGCTCATGTCGAAGTCTAGAAATATATCATAAGCCACTTGTAGGATATTACATTATATTTGTAATCTGTTATAATTTTATAAGTGCTTTAAGCGTCAGTGTTAGGAGATGCGAAACAAAAATATGCTCAATCTACTACGTAACAGTGTATTCTTTTATGTATACAGAACATAAATAATCCGTTGAATAGAATAAAATATTCCAATTACATATTACTGGCAGCAAGAAAAATAAGCGCTATGCAATCAGAATTTATCTCAAGCATGACAAGTTGTTTCACTCGATGCGATTTATCGGCTGATTTATGTATTATTTTTTAGACAATATATATAGTTAAATAAATTAAAATTTAAAAGTTAATTATAATTTTGGGCTATATATATTATTATTTAGTTTGTATATTTATACCATCATTTTCCTAGTAGCATATATAAGAGCTTGATTAATGTATTATGTACTTTAGCAGTTTCATCTTAATAGTTGGCACGGTTATCGTATAGCACCAATTTTTAGTTTACAAAAAATCGTTTTGTCGATTAAAAAAAAAAACTATGCATGAAAATTTTCGATATGCGACATTTTTATATATTTTCATTAAACCCTAACAATATTCTAGAATTAGAATTAATATAGGCTATGTATTTAGATTATTATACTTCAGAGTCAAGCATTTTTTATTATTAGAAAAAGGAAATAAATACATGAATAATACACATCGGAAGTACTACTGCTATACTAGACAGCTGAGCAGCATGCAGCGACAACGAATGTTTATCAGTGTCTCTCCATGCTAAAGTAACTTAAAGATATCGAAGATTCTAGGAACGTGAAACTGTTATACAGAGTTTCTCATTGGAGAGGTTAAGATCAGTGTTTTCCAGTGTTTTACTCAAAAGCTTGGTTATGATACCTTCTTGGCTATAAACTATACTTGTACTAAAAGAAGAAAAAGAAGATAGAGCTCTACTGTTGCACTTTGAACAAAGATAAAAATATGGGAGACATGGAATGAGTTTCACACAATGTAGACATAGTTATCCTTTAATTATGATGAAGCATAATGGATAATTCAGCTTCCTATATTACTCGTAGTATCCTCTTTACTTTTTCTTAACCCTGCTTGATCATTATTTCTTTGAATACTGATCTAAAGCAGTGGTTCCCAACCGGTATGTCGCTATACAATAATGTGTCATTCAGCCCCATAATATGTGCAGCGAAATTTTAGAATTTAAAAGTCATGAAGCATTTAGTAATTAGTTAAAATTAATATTGAGGCAGAGTGTACCAGTCAACGCCCCAGCGGCAGCAACAATGCTCGGTACAACATAGAATCACTATTTTATAGCTACTTATAGTTTTATACTATTATAATTTAAATTATTATTAATAAAAATCAATCAGCTGTGTCGCGATATCGTGGATACTCAGTAGTGTCTTTTGTCAAAAATGGTTGAGAACCATTGTCCTAAAATACATGTTATAGGGCACAATTGCCGATAAATCTCTGTCACTTTGCTAAAGCAAATCAATCAGAAATAGGAAACGAGTGAATTACGATGTATACAGCATAGAACTTAAGTTCCTGCAAACTATTAAAATAGCCGCAACAGGAATGCCTCCCAGTTGTAAAATTGACAGAGGCGGATCTAGAGCCTGTCTATTCCACTTGTGCCCTCGGAAACTATGCGAACTATACTTCGGCCCAACCCCCGCCGCCCTCTGACGGAGGAAACCCTCCCTTTGCTTAGGAAAAAGAAGTGGATGACCTCAGCTGTGTTGCCAATTTGTCATTCAGTCGCTTGATCTTGACGAGTGAAGATCATAGGCTACTTAGAGTGGGAAGACAGAGCACAGCGAAGCCCGCGAAATAATTCATTGTGGCAACGCTTCCGCATCTAACAATTGAAAGACGTCTGTCGAATAAACTTATCCCTCCTCTTTCAAGGGAGCTACTGGAAATCACATTGCGATAGTAGCACCAGCAGGCATATTTTCGAAATACACTGAACTCTAGCCATAAGGCATTGTGAACGGGGTTACGTTTGGCAACAATGTAGGAAAAATGAACGACGTTTATATCGCGATCACGAGTCATGACCTACATATAGCACAAAGTAAACGCTAGCTGCTGTCGGCCCTGGTAGCATTCGTGCTCGTGCTTTCGAGCAGTTCAGATCGCAAAGCCTGCTGGGAGCATACTTCATACGATTTTCACACATTGGTAGTGTGGTGAACTTAGTGGCATCTTTTTCTTGCCTATTTAGGCTCGTACGTTTAATATTTGTGGTGATTCCAATTTCTGTGTCTAGAGAATTTGAGCGTCATGTCTTATAAGAAAGAATTACAATACAAATTCATGTTTGATAAGCGTTATCGAAGTTCTCGACCTAATTCCAGTCAAGTGTACCAATGGCTGTTGGAGAAGTTTCCTCGCCTGTTTGACCAGATTTGTGCTCTTCAACTTCATGAAGAAACTTTTAGTATTTATATTAAGTTTAAATCAATTAAAGATTATGACCAGTTTGCCTCGACAGTGCCTGAGACTGTGACCTTTAATCACATGGACGGTAACGTAAGTACAGTAAGAATTTTGCCCGCAGAAGACCCTGTGAAATTGGTGAGAGTTTATGATTTTCCATTGGAAGCTCCAGTGCAATTATTGGAAGAACATTTTCGTGCCTATGGATTGGTAAGGCGAGTAGAACGACAGTATTGGGCAGCACCGTTTCCTACAGGCATTGACAGTGGTGTACGGGTCATACATATTGAGCTAACTAAGCATATTCCCTCTAGATTGATTGTCCAAGGTTACAAAGTGAATGTTTCATATGAAGGTCAGCCAATTACTTGTTTTTTTTGCCAGAGCACGTCGCATACCGTGTCTAATTGTCATTTGAAGAAGAAAAATAGTGCTATGGGGGGGAAACCGACCCCGCCGCCAGTGGTTATGACTGAATTGGGGAAGGTATGGCGATCAAATCCGCTTCCGGCTTCTTCCGATCATGTAAGTGACGAACCAAGTTTATCTAAGACTGGGTTTGCAAAGGATAACAGTGTTCCCGATGAGTCTCAGTTTCCTGCTTTACCAACGAGTTCCGTCGCGCCTTTACCATTACCAACCATGTCGTCAGTATTGGAGGAGAAAAAAAGCTTGGTGTCTGAGCAACAGCACTCCGAGTCGTCTATGGTCTCTACGATACATTCGGAGAATCTCCAGAATGTAGATATGCCCATGTGTCCAAGTGAACCCCCCCCTCGCAGGGTCTTGATCCTCTTAGTAATTCCGTTATCTCACCCAGTGCTACGATGATTGCCGTTGATCCGGCTTCCCAACAAAAACGCCGAAGGGTATCTAGATCGACTACAAAAAAGAAAGAACATACAGCTGTTGTTGGTGGTTCTCAAGGTGCAATACAGTCCAAGTCACGTGATCACAGCCTCAAAAGCCGTGCAACGTCCGATTCCGAGATATAGCGTGCCTGCATTGTGTGTTTGTTTTTTCTTTTTTGCGCCTTCAGTTCACGAGTGTTTTTTAGTTGCATTGAGTTGTGTGTTTAGCAAGAAGAAGCTTTCTTTTAGCAGTTTTTATGTGCTATACATTTCTTGTCTACTAACTAACTAACTCTATGGCCTATGGAACCCGGAGGTTCAGTGCCGCGTTCACAAAAGCTCTCCACTGACTTCTATCCTTAGCTAATTGCATCCAGTTTCTACTTTGTATTCCTATCTCTGCGAGATCTATCTTAATATTATCCTCCCATCTGCGCCTAGGTCCTCCTAATGGTCGTTTTCCTATGGGTCTACCAGTCAAGACTTTGAAAGCGTTTCTACTTTCTTCCATTCTAGCTACATGACCTGCCCACCTAAGCCTCCTAGACTTGACGACCCTAACAATGTTGGGTAAACCGTATAAACTATGTAGTTCCTCGTTATGGAGCTTCCGCCATTCCCCATTCTCGTTCCTCTTGGGTCCGAATATTCTTCTCAGGATCCTGTTCTCAAATACTTTCAGTCTATGTTCTTCCCTCAGAGTAAGCGACCATGTTTCGCAACCATACAGAACAACAGGCATGATTATCGTTTTATATATTTTAAGCTTCAAATTCCTCGACAGAATTCGCGACGACAAGAGATTTTGAACCGAGTAGTAACACGAATTCCCTGCTTTTAGTCGACATTTAATTTCTTCGTGAATATGATTTTCGTCTGTTAACATTGATCCTAAATATTTGAAAGTATCCACTTTATCAAAAGCATTATTTAATATTTTAACGCCTCCACAATTTGCCGTATTACGGTCCCGACGCGCTTCCATGTATTTAGTTTTCTCTGCATTTACTTCTAAACCCATGTTCCTGCAAGCGTTTAATAAGATCTCTGCATTTATTTCTACTGTTCTCCTATCCTCCCCTATTAAATTTACATCATCAGCATATGCCATAACCTGGTGAATGCCGTTCAACTCTAAGCCCTGGTTGCTATCTTTGATTTTCCTTATGGCGTATTCCAGCACAAAGTTAAATAATAATGGCGACAACGCATCTCCTTGTTTTAGGCCATTTTCGACGTGGAAGCTCGTGGACAAAAATTTTCCTACCCGGACTTTACTTTGGGATTCACTTAAACATATCTTAATTAATCTAATTAGCTTTCTCGGTATTCCAAGTTCTGTAAGAACGTTGTATAATGTTTCTCTCCTAACCGAGTCGTAAGCCTTTCTAAAATCAATAAATAGTTGATGTACCGGGGTATTGTATTCCCACTTCTTTTCGAGTATTTGGCGAATGGTAAATATTTGGTCGATAGTTGATCGATTTCGTCTAAATCCGCACTGATAATCTCCAATAATTTCATCTGCGTATGGGGTCAATCTTGCTAACAGAATATTTGGAAGAATTTTATAGGATGTTGACAGAAGAGAAATGCCTCGATAATTATTACAGTCAGTTTTGTCGCCTTTCTTGTGAATTGGAACAATGATTGACTCTTTCCACTCTTGTGGCAATTCTTCCTTGTTCCAGATAAGGAGAATGAGTTTGTGTATCTTGGTCCACAATTTTTCGCCTCCAGCTAAAATTAACTCAGCCGGAATTTCATCTACACCCGGAGATTTGTGTTTCTTTAATTTCTTTATAGCGGCTTCCACTTCTATTCGATTGGGTTCTGGAATATACGGTTCTGCGGTGTGTATCTCCTTTTCTCCACGCACATTAGTTTTTGGCTGCGTGTTAAGCAAATCGTCAAAGAAATCTTTCCATCTATTTAAGATGCTATCCGTATCAGTGAGAACTGTTCCGTCAGATTTCTTTAATATATAAGCACGAGGTTGATAGCCTTTCTTAAAATCGTTGATCCCCTTATACATGTCCCGGATGTTTTTATTTTTACTATTATCTTCAAGTTCCTTAATTTTAGCTTTACGGTTCTTGTCTACTGCAGTGTCTTTCTATGGGCGTTACAAGTAAGTTTTTGTTTGTATTGCTGTTAGTGTTTTTGTGTGGAAGTATGGCGCAGATCAATGCTTTTACTTTAATTACTCTCAACATTAATAGAATTAGTTCTGCACAGAACTTAGTGTTATTACAACAATTTATTGAACGGAATCGTGCAGACGTTTATTGTTTAACTGAAGTAACTTTTCATACATTTGACTTTCTCTCTGACTATAATACTATAGTGAATTCCGAAAAAAACACTGGTGTCGCGATGTTAGTACGAAAGGGTCTACATTATGATAGGGTTATGCTATCTCCGGATGGGAGAGCCATCCGTTGCTATATTAACGGTATATGTATTATTTGTTTATATGCCCCTAGTGGTTTTCTTAAAACACGAGAGAGGGAAGATTTTTTTTCCAGTGTCATTCCATCGTTAATACCTCCCGGTCTTACTTATTGTTTATTTGCCGGCGATTATAATGCGGTGATCGACGCACGTGATTCGCTCACACCATCACCTCCCTGTCATGCCTTAGTTGAGTTGGTGAGAGTTCTTCAGCTCCATGATGCTCTTCTAGCATCTCACTCTAAGCATGCAATGACGTACACCTGTACTACGACACGAAGTCGCTTGGATAGGATTTACGTCGATGCTCGCTTAAGTAAGGCTGTCCTCGCTGTCCACACAAGGCCTGTATCGTTCACAAATCATGCAGCTGTCTTAGTTCATTTTAAGCTGCCTTTTTTTCTTCCGGCGGGAAGGGGACGTTCCTTCTGGAAAATCAACAACGAAGTGCTGTTAAGAGAAGACACTGTTGAAGAGTTTACCGAGCGTTTTAAGTACTGGCGTAAAATGCAACGTTATTTTCCAACGGAGGTTGCGTGGTGGACTACTTATTGTAAACCCAAATTCCGTAGTTTCTTTCAATGGAGAGGGAAATTGTCCCAACAGCACGATCGTCAGCTATATGAGTTTTATTATAGGGCACTATGTGACCTCTGGGCTGCACAGCCTTCCCTACTTAATCTGGCTTGTATTAACGATATTAAATGTAGAATGCGTCAAATCGATACTTGAGTATCGTTGCAGGCGTATTTTTCAGACGATCTATATCATTGTTTTCCGGAAGAATTGTCTTCCTTGTATCATGTGGATCGCCTTTTTCGACAGCGACGAGCTACATGTATTGAATCGTTAGTTTTGGCCAACGGCGATACCATTTCTGACCCTTTACAGATTTTACAAGAATTTACGCAACACTTTATAGCCTTCACGAGCGCATCGCATTCGGATTTTCTTTTTGCTCCTGAGTTTCTATCAGCCATTCCCCAGAGGCTGCCTGCAGAAGCTTGTCAGGCTCTATTGCGCCCAATTACGGCTGACGACATCTTGGCGGTTCTCAATAAGTCTAAGGGACGTAGTTCTCCCGGCATAGATGGCTTGAGTGTATCTTTTTACCGTCATTACTGGCCTATTCTTCGTGGTACCCTTGTGACACTTTTTAATTCCTGGTTGTCTAATGTGCCCTTTCATTCTAATACTGCGGTTGTCGCTCTTATACCCAAATCGTCCAAGGCGAAGGTTGTGGCTGATTACCGCCCTATCTCTTTATTGCCAGTTGATTTGAAATTATTTACTAAAGTTCTTACAGCCCGATTACGACCTATCATACAGAAACTTATCAGTCCGTATCAAGCAGCCCTGCACGAATCGAATAACATTCAATTTACCCTTCGTACTCTTCGAGACCTCTTTGCATACTTTCAGTCTCGCGGTGTCCCAGCCGGAGCGTTAGCAGTAGACCTAGAGAAGGCTTATGATAGTGTCGATCACAATTTCCTTCGTCTAACCCTCGACGCTTGGGGTTTTCCCGCAGCTTTCTGTCAAGTAATTTCGAATTTATACACCACCGCCACGTTTCGTCTCCAAATTAATGGACATCTATCTGACCTCATTCCCTTAAAACGAGGTTTGCGCCAGGGCTGTAGTTTAAGCTCTATTTTGTTTTCTTTAGTTATAGACCCTCTTCTCCATCGTTTGGCGCTAGTATCTCCCCCAGGCCCTACCCTCTTTACTTGTCAAAACATCTATTGTTTCGCTGATGATCTGACTATCACAGGGGTCGACGCAGTTGCTCTTCAGGGTGTCTTTTCGGTTCTCAAACGATTCTCGCGTTGCTCTGGCCTTCAGTTTAATGCAAAGAAAACTCAAGTGTTACAATTTCACGGCTTTCAGTTACCCTCTCCTACCCCAGGTACGCAGCCTATACCGCATGTGACATCCTTAACAATTTTAGGGATTCCTTTCACGTCCCTTCCCACTCCCCATTATGAAGAAGTTTGGCAACCTCTCCTTACGCAAATTCGAGGGTTGTTCTTCACCCTCCGCTTTCGTCGACTTCATTTATGGCATCGCATTCAATTTATCAATATCTACGTGGCAACTAAATTGTGGTATAGGGCTCGGGTATTTCCCCTCCCTGAGATTTACGCCAAAAGATTTGAATCTCTGTTCCTTTGGCACATATGGCGGGGTTACTATTTTCGCATCCCCAGAACTGCCATTTATCTCTCACGTTCCCGCGGTGGTCTCGGTTTAGTTCATATCCGTCTCAAATGTCAAACTCTCTTCATGGCAGATTCCTACGTTGGTCTTTCATCCGTCGATTCTATTACGAACCATTGGTTTAGTTGTTTTTGGCCGGAGTACGCTCACCCTGTCAATCCCCCTTTTATTCAATTTGCCGATCAGTGTCCGAAATATGTTTTGATCTTTATTCGATATTGGATTTATGCCGGGGTGCCTTTGGTCCCTCAGCAGCACAATGCTCGCTCATTATATTCTGTGCTCTTCACATTGTCCTCTCAGCCGACTCAGTTACGAGTAGTACAACAGTTTCCACATATAGAGTGGCAGCAAGTTTGGGCTAACATTTGGAACCCAATCTTACCTTCCTATATGCAAGTGTTATGGTTTCAAGTAGTCCATCAACTTACCCCAACACGTGCGCGGCTTTATGCTATACAACGAGCACCTGATGCTTTGTGTACTATATGTCGTTCTGAGGACACTTTGGCTCATCGGTTTACAACATGTGAGGGAGCGCCAGTGATATGGAACGCCTTGCAGGTGATGGTGGGTCGTATCACTCGTCGTCCGAGTGCACAGTTTCACATTAATCATTTGCTTCTGCCGGACTTTCATTTTTTTCCCCCCACTAAGCATCGTACAGTGCTTTTCCTGCTAGCCAGCACTTTACTATATTTCCAGCGGCATATCACGTTACTGGATGCACGCACTTACTTTGATTTTCTTCAATGTACACGCCGGAAATGTTATTCTCCGCAGCAGGAAAGGATTTCTTTTAGTAGGTTTTTAGAAGTGCTTTTGTCATGAACTAACGTTCCTCTCTCGTTTTTTTTTTATAAGTATTCTTATTCTTATTATTCTTATTCTTATTATTATTATTGTTTAAATATGCATTTATTTATTTCTAGTTCTCTGCCTTTATAGTTGTAGACCCAGATTTGGTGATTTTTGTATTTATGTCTAGTGCTTTTCTTGTTTAGACTCAGCTAGTTGAGTCCATTTTGTATTTTTCAAGAAGGTAATAATAAAACTAGTAGCCGAGTGGGCTAGTGCAATATACTAGTGAAGAAAATCGTTGTTGGCGGGGGTTCAAATCTTGCGCTAGGAAAGTTTTTGTTACTATTTTTAAAATTTTTTATAATACTTCTTTCGTTAAAATAAGATTAAAATAATATTCAAAAAGTGATTTAACGATTATTTTTTAAAATTTTCATTAAACTTCTTTCATTAAAATAAGTTTGCCCTTGTACTTATACAGATCATAGCAAAAGTAGTAATAATAATAATAATAATAATAATAATAATAATAATAATAATAATAATAATAATAATACAACTAATAATAATAGTAATAGTAGTAGTAGTAGTAGTAGGAACGGATTAGAATGCAATTCAGCATTCGTTTCCGTGCGATGTTGCCAAACCTAATGCCTTCTGGCTAGGGCTGAGTGTATTTCGAAAATATGCCACCAGCAGGGGCACGGTTGAGATAGAAAGGCTCTAGAAGGTGAAAACTTGGGCGGGGGGGGGGGAGAGAAACAGCCAGAATCCACACTATGGTAAATATATCATGAAATCACCATAAACTTCCAAAAGTATTTAAATAATAGCATAATTTACTTTTCTCACTATAAAACTGGGGGCCAACGCCCTGAGCTAGATCTGCCACTGAAAATGGTTTTGAATAATCTGAAAACAGATTTAGACAGCCTATCCGAACATTGTAAAAAATATTTCCAAGTTGTAGCTGCTAATAGACATAAATAATGAAGTTAGAGATCAATTAAGAAACCTACAGTGCTAGAACAAAAGTACTTCGTAAAACTATGACTTTCGTAATATTTTTTTTTTTTTTTTAGTTTATAATTTTACAAAGATGTAAGAATTTAAAATTCTAAGCCTAATTACATTAAAGATGGAATAAATGCAGAGAAGAATGATACCAAATGTGACAGAAAATATGACATACATAGTTATCAAATTGATTTCTTCTGTAAAGTATATAATTTTAAAAAGAATCTGCTCTATTGTATAGTTTTAATCTAAACAATTTTTGCTTGATATTTCTGCAAATTCGCACGTACAAAGTATAACAGTTTTGACGGTTTCGTAAAAACTGTTGAAAATGAATAGATATATCCTCTTTAAAATATTATTTTTAAAAAATGTTCAGGTAGAGTTTTGTCTCTGTCTTAAATTCACATTAGCTAAATTAATGTGTGCTTTTTGTTTATTTTCTTTCTTGTTCCCGGAGTTTATATGCATAGTAATTCAAGGACGCGTTAAAAACCCACACGTTTAAGTTTTAATCCACATTTCTAGTGTTGGTACCAATGTGGTTCTTTCATGTTATTTTTTTAAAAAATATCCCTCGTGGCTTTTAGTTAGAAAAAAATGTGCGTTTTTATTTTAAAAAAATATTTACGCACTTGGTTTTCCTTGTCTCGAGTAATATTTCTACATTTTTAAAAAATATATTAATGAAGATTATACTAGAATAAAGTATTACACTTTCTTGAAATAAGAGCCAACATGTTACATATTCCTTTAAATAAATTTTCAACAAGTACTATATTTTTTTCTTTCCAAGGAAGAGGACATAGTGGAACAGCGGTAGAGCGCATACTTCTGGTGAGTGAGGTCCTTGATTCGATCCCCTCCCAAGTAATTTTGTGGTGGACAACATCGTGTACGTGAGTTTTCTCGAGGTTTTCTATTCCTTTCCTCCCACTTTCTCATTCCACCAATTCTTCCACCATCATTCTCTTGCCCTAATTATCGTTCCTTATAGCCTAAATGGCATAATCGTTGGACGTTAAACTGAAATTTTATTTTTGTTTCAGAAGGTGTTCCATCCCCCACTGAAAGAAAAAGACACGCTACACTTCTTTAATGTTGCGTTATAGGACTGGACACGATACAAAATTTCCGTCTGTCTTGTTTCGGAAATGTGTTCTGAAAGTTGGATGAGATGTCTCGTCTCGAATCTCATCATTAAAATTCTGTCTCATTGCCTTGCGTGAAACAATAGGTGCGTAATCTCATTACAATTGTAGGGCAATCGCTATACAGACTGAACACTCTTCTAACTGCTCTTTTTTTTAAAAAGAGCTTTATCTATATGATGATGCAATTATTTTGTACAGTGTTGGCAGATCTTTTTGTTCTAAACAGTTCCGCCTCCTAAGAAATGATTATTTTCTTGGACATTTAATATTTTCACTAAGTTACAAATTTTTAGGCAGTGAAAAATTTAAACAAAATTTTCAAACTAAAATTTTTCAAAAAAATTTCAGCAAGTGCAAACAATTTTTAAACTAAAATATTTAATCAATTTTTTTAAAAAAAACTTCTCAATGAGTTCAAAAATTTTCAAACGAAAAATTTTAAACAAAGATTTTGAAACAAAATCTAAAAACTGCGCAAAAAATGTAAACAAAAGTTTCCATAAACTTTAACCATTTTAAATTAAAATTTGAAAATATTATTTTTTTAAAAAATAAAACGTTTAAATAAGTGCAAAAATCTTTTAAAATAAAAAATTTAAAAAACCTTATAAGAGTGGATTTTTTTAAAAAAAAAACCTAAGAGCCGATTTTCATTTACGTGGCAAATTTGGTCGAGATTGGTAGCGTGGTTCAAGAGTTATTAAGTTTTATTTTTATATATGTGTCCTTCCCTCTCCGCTACGTTGTACCGTCAAAGTGAAATGATAAAAAAAAAAAAAAAAAAACACTCTAGGCCCGAACCTCATCTATGTTGAAAATTTGACCGAGATTGGTTGGGTGGTTCAAGAGAGTCACAAACATAGTCACTTTCATTCTTATATAATATAGATTTCTGACTAATACAAGCTGTCAAGGGCGCCCATCAGGGGGGAAGGTGGGGCGATCGCCCCCCTAAGAGGAAAATTGTACTTGGGAATATTGAAAACCCAATAGAATTTTTACATTAGTTACAGTAAAATTTGAAACTATATTTGAAACGTCGCTTATACTTGCCCTCCCCCCTGCTTGGAAGCCACAACATGGGCGCCCTTGCAAGCTGTACTACAGAGTAAAGAAAGTAAGAAAGGAATTAGCCAGGAAAATTGTACTTGATTAAGATGTTAACATTATTTTGAAAGCCATCTGTAAATATTAGAAGGATCGGGTAGAAGAAGAAGGAGAGACAGACAAATAAACAAATAAACAAACAAACAAAGAGAAAAGAAAATACCTTATACATTTTCAGTGATTTCAAAGAGATAATAAGGAAGTCTTATTTTATCATTGAATCAGATTTTCACAGATCTTAGTACCTCACGAGGAAGGACAACTTTAAGTCAGACAGAAGAAAAAAAAACATTAAAAAGGATTATCTCGTTTAGAGAACAATATCTAATGAGAAACAAAAGGAATGAGGAACATATTTCAAGCATGGAAAAGATAGGGAAGATAAATACTGTTTTCCCATTAGATTATAAACAGTTGTTCCATTAAATGATTTTACGACTATTATTCTGCAACAAAAATACCAACAACAACAACTACTACAAATAAGATGAGGAAGATATATTAGTATTAGTAGTAGTAGTAGTGATTGCAGCAGCAGTAGCAAAAGAAGAAAGAGCCCGTCCTTCGAACGCTTTATGGAAAATACTTAAATTTCGTAACACTTATTGATGCATGTTTGATTTCACTAGATGTTACTTAAATGCTCACATTTATTTTATTCCCTGAGTACTCACATTTTGTAAAAATTCCCATTTTATCACCTGCCTGGGCTAGACGAGGAATATTTCTTCAATGTTTCGAACTTCTACGTAAAATCCCGTCTTTTCTACAACCTTGTATACAAAGACGATATTTAAAGAAAATTTCAAGGTTCTATGCCAAATAGTTTCGGAGATCTGAATTTCCTCTTTTATATATAGAAAGATTGTCACTACTATTACTATTTCTACATTATTATTACTACTGCTATTACTTACATACTAGGTGCAGATCAAAAGTATGCGCAGTTTCGTTCTGATTTTTAAAAGCAAGAAAATAGAAGGAATTAATGTGTATCTATTTCTAAACAAACTCTCCTTCTTTATTGATACACAATTGCCATCGCTCAGTCCATTTTGCGTAATAATGTGACATAGTCACCTTCGAGAGTATGTTTCAGATGCTGGAAAACAGCACTTCCCACGGATGGTCTATTGGCAAAATGGCATCCACAAAGAGAATCTTTAAGGTTCGGGAACCAGAAGTCACTCAGAGCTAAATCTGGTGAATATGATGGATGTGGCAGAAGCTCAATGAGTCACTGCATTAACACGCTGTGGCGGTGCATTATCCATGTGGAGGATGAAATTGCCATTTGTGATCGTTTCTCAGTCGTTTTTGGCAAAAGTTCTGTATCAAGTGTACGAAAATATTCGCCCGTAATTGTATGACCTTTCGGAACAGGATAGGACAATATCGTTCCCTGAGAATCCAAGAAGATAGCGTATATAACCTTCTCATTGGATGACACCTGACGAATTTTTTGATTGTGGTGAATATGTATGTTCCCATTGTATCGACTACCTTTGTGTTTCTGAGTTGAATAATGGAATCTATGATTCATCCTTTGTCATAACACTTCCCAAGAAATTGCGTCCCTCTCTTCTGAAGCGTACCTTTGCAACACTTGATCGAATTCTTCCGCCTTCCTGATCGCCATTATTCATTCGTGGAACCCAGCGAGAAAAATCTTTCCTTAGGACCAGTTCTTTTATAATTATTCTTTCTACTATTCACATTGTTAGCTCCAGTCTATCACAAATCTCGCCCATGGTGACACTGCTATCTTCCATGATGAAATTTTCTACACAAGCAATGTTAATGTTAGTTGATGTTGTTTTTGGACGTCCAGACCATTTTACACATGTTCGCCCTGTTTTGAGCCCACACACCCACTTGCTAAAAGCGTTTTCTGCACTATCACCACACACACCCTCAAATTGGCGATGAATATCGGTTACACAACGTCCAGCTGCGGTGAGGAATTTTACAATTACGTGTTCCCTCTTTAACCAAAAATTCCGTACAGTATCTGGAACACATTTTACTCGTTTAGGCACTGTGATTCAACTGCTGCCACCTAGTAGACAAAATCTGCACTGCTTAGAGACGAAGGAAAGAGAGCTCTGATGGCGCAGTTACTTTCTTGAAATGACAAAAAATGTAGACTTTAGAACTCTGAGTTTTACGTCCCACGGTTATGCCGGTTAGGCTAAAGGAGAAGGTGAAGATGAGAAATGGATGAAATGGTGGAATGAATAAAGTGGGAGGAAACGGGAGAACCCCGAGAAAACCCACGCACACGGTGTTTGTCCACCACAAAGTTCACTTGGTGGGGGCATGTAGACTTTAGAACAAAATGACACGTATTTTTAATGTGCACCTCGTACAGAGTGCTCAGTAGTAGAGCGCCTCACCTCTTGCGTGAGAGACCCCTGGTTCGATTTCAGACCATGAGTTTGTGCTGGACAACATTCGAGTGTTCTCTCTTTTCTCTATTATTTTCATTACATCAATTACGTTCATAATTTTTCACTTCTATTAATAATTCATCTTACTTATATTACTTAGCGTGGTACATAAAATTAGCAGTCATTTCAGGTTTAGCTTGAACGGTAGAACCATATCTCTCCACCAACATACATCGTTTCACATTTTTTCATTGGTATCGTACTACGATTATCGATTATATATGCACCAAACTTAGGGCGGGCAATTGTCCCTTACCCCCTTAATGATGCCTCTGTATAAAAACAAAAAAATCCATTATCATTGTATAACATAATCTTGTTCATATTTGGAAATCGACTGAGTAAATTCTTATGGAAATTTCATCATAATTTCTTGGAAAATTAAAAAAAAAGAAGTGTAGTGACTGTCTAGCATCCATACTGTAAAATTTTCTTTTAAAAAAATTCTTTGTTTTTACAAATATTAAATAACAAACAAAATCTATCGGCAGCTTAGCGGAGATACCTCTATAGCATCGAAGGAGTACATCAAAAATGTTTTAAAATCTTACAACTAAACATTTCTGGGTAGTGTGAGAACATAACGTTTTCGAGTCGTACATTTTTTTAGCGGGGAGGAGAAGTTATGGTGTCCCTTTACAAAAACTAGCTCTATACAAGATAGATACCACATGTAATAATCTCCCTATGGGTTTGAGCGTAACCTTCTAATTTAACCATTATCCCCTCAAAATTTACTGTTCTGGAGTTTGTACTGTTTTCATTCAAAAGTTATGTCCTCCAAAATAATCCCATGGATGCAACTTGCACCCTAAAACTCATTTCTGAGCAACATTGCTTATACATATATTAAAAACCAATCATTTTTTGCTACAATTATATCTGAAGTGTTGTTGCCTTTTGATTGTATATATGGTACACTTCCCACATATCACTGTATGATGTAAGTATTAGGATCATAAAAGGAAAATCTACATTATTTTTTAAATGCCTGTACCAGTGTTGAGTGTGTGTGTATCCTCCACGCAAATTCTATCAACTTTGCGTGAAGGTTTGCCTCCCTGCTGACACAATAAATTAGGTAACCAAAGCGGTAGTATGCTTTTAGTATCCTTTAATAGTTGCGTAAACAAATTTCCTCCGAAAATTAATGACGCTAATGATTTATTACGATGCCGAATATACATATATATATGTGTGTGTGTGCTCTTCATAAAAAATAGTTGAACAAATGAAATATAAGCCCCTTGTGGAGATGGCCATACGTTTCAATAGATCCTCCTACATGGAACCACACTAAAACCGTGGAGAAACTATAGTCGAATTGGGTTCTATACAAACGAAGAAAAGAAATAAAGAAAACGAAACCCGTAGCTATCTTTCATCAAAGGAAACTCTTGATGTCAAGTTTGGTTGCGATTTACACTTCATCAAATCACCACACACACACACACGCTGTACGACCAAAAATTTATGGTTCTCTCGTTAGTTGTTACTAACTTTCATCAAGTTTCTCTCTTTCTTTCTTCCTTTAGGAATGATGCTGAGTTCTTGTGAAATAACGGAAGCCTTTAGCTACAGTTTGACAGCATACACCATATGCACCACGTGTATGGGTAAGCATTAATCCTATGTCCATTTCAAAGATAATTTTCGATTGTCATTTGTAAACAAACTTACGAATTATTTTCTTTCTTACTGTAGTTAAGATTCCACACTCTTCTGAAATTTACAAGTACTGTTTGTGTCACTGTTAGAAGTACGTTAATCACTGTTATGACTGTGTGTGTCACCGTAAGTTGAAAACACACAACTATAGATAGAATCCGCTATTTTTGTGATGGACAAACACCATGTGCGTGGGTTTTCTCGAAGTTCTCCTGTTTCCTTCTACTTTCTTCATTCCGCCATTTCATTCATTTCTCATAGTCACCTAACAGTCTCCTTTAGTCTAGCCGGCATAACTGTGGGACGTAAAACAGAAAGATTTCATTGCATTTTATTTTACAATTCGCTATTTAGCAGTGCATTTTTTAATACAGTATGTGTAGTAAATAAATAATCTGATCCATCACAATAATTTTTTTTTTGATTATAATTGGCAAGAAACAATATACCTTTTAACGCCATAAAAATGCATTTTTGTCTCGATTTTTTTTTTTCAAAATCTGCACATGAAATTTTAGCCTCAGACATGTAATTTTCTTCAGCTCGATTTCCTCTATCAAATGATACAGGGGCGTACCCACGTGGGGGTCACCGAGCCCGGACCCCCCTCCAAACTTGGTAACTCTATATTAATTTGTACAGTTTCTTAATAAAAGTAAACTTGTTTAGCTCAGAAATGATTGATGTGGCCTGAAGATTTTGATCTTATACTTTATTTGAATTCTTTCTTTCCTTACAAAACAATCTAGTTCTATCATTTTTGCTGAGAATACAGGTGGCAATATCTGACAATTGCTCATCGATTTTTTCTTGAGTGTAGAATAACACTGGTTCAATACTACAATGACTTGGTCTCTCGTAGTATTGGACCCCCTCCCCAACTTTTGGATCCCTCCCGATAAAAAGAGTTCTGGGTATGCATGTTCTCATCTTTGGGAAATGTTGCAGTAGACAAAATTTTAGTTTGATAGTTAAATATAGTTTTGAACTATATTTCATTAACCATACTACTATTACACAAAAATAGATTACAAGAACTTCATTTAGGATTTCCCCAGACCTACTTATCGTTGACTGAGATAAACGAAATTTGGTACAGATATTAGCCCTTCCCTATATAGGAATCTTCAATGGCCACACTTTTTCCATCGTTTTATGCGCTTATGGATACTCTCTTTCTACAAGTACGAAGAATATTCCAGAACCTAGAACTGTACTTCACAAATTAGCAAATGTTCGTCTTTGAAATAATAATAATAATAATAATAATAATAATAATAATAATAATAATAATAATAATAATAATAATAATAATAATAATAATAATAATAATAATAATAATAATAACTCTCATCTTTTGTGGGGTTTGGAACAAAGCAGCTAATGTACCAAACTCAGTTGGCGGATTAAAGAGCACAGTCCCAGAAGAAGAAAAAAAAATGTTCTTTCTCTAGTACTCCAGTAAGCTCTTAGGTCAACGCTGATTTCCCTGTACAACATCTGCCAGGAACTTTAGAAATAGCAAAAGGAAATCGAAGTGACTACATCTGTAAGTGTTAACCAAAGGCAGAAGATACAAGCTTCGGTCTCATCTCTTAGAAATCAATATACTACTTCTGCGGAAACGTCAGCAACTGAGATCATTAGAGATATTCGCTTAACAAGCGACGAAATCCTCAGAGAAGCCAAGATTAAAATGAAGCTGTTCCAAGAAATGGCAAAGAAGGTAAAAGAAATGAAGAGAATTTTCTTGGGTCAAAGAAACCCTTAAAGATGTGTGTGCTTTTTTTTAAAAAAAAAAATAAATATATAATATGAGTCTCTACAGATTTGTCTGAACCTGCAAAGGAGATTAAATAATAAGATGTAATAGTGTCAGCTAGGATTTGGTGGGGAGGTCTTGTCTGGAAAAGTTGTCTTGAAAATGGTCTCGTCTCTGAAATTGTATCAATTTCTATTGGAAGAGCTATGTCTCGCTCCTCTTGTGAACATTTCTAGTGACAACGTATGATATGAAAACTTTTTAGTGTCCAAAAGTATTGTCAACGAGAGGAATATTTTCTTATCTCGTCTCAAAAAGGAGACGAGAAATATGTTTTCAAATTCCGGACGAGACGAGAAACATAACAATTTTTGTTTTGCTTTCAAAATGAGATGAAAAATTTCTCGAGTCTTGTGGATAACACTAGTTCACTCAAACCTTAGATTTCAAAACACTGTCTCACTGTTACATAACTCAAAGCATACAAACTATAAATTGATAAAGTGGTTATACTAACATAATGAGGAACATTTATCAATGTTTAACGATATGCAAGTCAGTACCAGGTACTCCAATAATAAATACCATATTATTATTATTTCACACCCTTCGTGGAGCTCTCGTAGCGCAGGAGGATTCTGATAACTGCTACATGAAAGAAGAAAAAAAAACTAGGCCATAAATACTGTACATAAATTTACAGAACGAGGTGAGAAAATTTTCAAAACAAGACAAGAAAAGCTTTTCGAGAATTGACACGAGACGAGACCTCTACAAAATATACGAAATAACCACAAGAAAAACCTTATTTCACGTCTCGTCTCATCTCGTATCGTTGGCACCAGCAGTGCTCAAGAAAGAAAGATGCAATTCTCTTGCTGAAAACACCTGTAACTTGGAAAGTCAAAATAAAGTTTGTTTTCATTGACAAATCACTTATCTGCATTCGTACAAGTAAGCCATTCATAACTAGTAACATTCTAATCCTGAAAAACAAAAATGCCCTCCATCTAATGACTTTTTAAAGCCAGTCTTCTTTCAAGCTACACACTATATTAACAATATAGTAAATCAATTGTCTTTCATTTTCCTTCTTGTGCCTCAAATTAATGTTTGTAATACCTAAAGTGTTTGTTGCATATATTTTTGTTTTAAATAACATTTTTGGTTTCTTCACTGAAAAAAAAAAAATAACGAAGTTCAAGCTAACTTTGATGATCCATAATTCAGTAACGAAAGGTCTACACACCAAACATTTCATCTGCGTGTTAAGCTCATCAAAATCTACTAAAATACTAAGTTTAGTCATGATCATATGAATTTCATCGATTGCGTACGATATATAGCTGCTATATATATTCTACTAATTGATTTTTAAGAACTAGTTTGCCTTTGCAAAATTCCTTTAAATACAGCTGGATCTCTATATCTCGAACCTCGATGACGCGAATGCCTTGTTAACCCAACCTTTTTCACATTCCCTTCAACTTCCCATAACACTCAATGTTAAAATAATCCATATAAATCGAATATTTAAAAATTACAATCTCGGCAAGTCGAAATTTAAGGGTTTCATGATCATATTTTAAAACTTCGGAAACTCGAACTTTCGTATCTCTTCGAATATGTACGGTACAAGTCGAAGTTTACCTCTATAATTCGAATTTCTCTTGATGTGACCTCGATAACTCGAAGCTATAACTCTATGTTTTTACGTAATTGTCATTGTTGCTAATGTGTACTGTAATTGTGTTTTACTTATGTTTAGACATGAAAGTCCCTACCAAAACAATCCATGTACAGTACTTATATTTTTGCTACTTATCTTATTTAATTTGAGGAACTTTCACAACTTCGAGTTCTAGAGGTTGAACGAATTAATCTTCGAGTTATAGAGGTTATTGTTAGTTTTAATGAAGAACGCGGAACTTTGATATCTCGAATTTTTGTTGCGGGGCAACTTGATAACTCGAATTTTTATCTATTCCCTTCAGCCTCAAGTTATCGAATTTCCACTGTATTTACCCTGTCCGGGAGAGAGAAACCCTCTAGGCCAGGGATGGCCAACTACGGCTCCTCGGGCCGCATGCGGCCCGCGAGAAGATAAGTGAAAACATATTTTTAATTGGGTACATAAAAATTGTAAAAATTGTTAAAATATAATGACTTAGACTAATAGACAAAGTGGATATATGGTTTAGGCGCGGAAACCAAAAATAAATTTAAGATTAAGATTAGTTAATTTATTTAATTTCGCTTATTTGTGTGTGTTAGGTACCTAAACATTTAAGTGTACCATTTCTGTTCACGCTGCAGCGTGAAAAATACGCTGTAAATATTTTAAAACTTTAGTACCATCGAGGGCAGGTAATTGGTTTTACTTGCGATTATTATTCTCTTTTGTTTCTTACATATTTTTTTTTCATGTTTGAGAAATTATATACAAGATATTTTCATTCAACCTTGAGACTTTAAGGATATTCTTGGAGCAAGGAGAGTTTTCAAGACTCGGTGTCGGTATTTCGTTGTTTGTGTTCTGAATATCAGTATTTTGATTGACGATATTTTAATAGATACCTGTAAATTTGACAACTTTTGGGCTAGGGTATCATGAGTGTATACTATAAACATAAAGTAAAGTGTAATATGAAGTTGTGGTCCTCGCCACATATAAAATTCTATAATGCGGCCCCTTAGTTTAAAGAAGTTGGCTATCACTGCTGTAGACCTACTTAAGGATGTTCACTACAGAGAAATTAAACTACCGCTAATTTTAGTTTTTGTGTAATATCTTCAAAACAAATAAAAAGAATATTCGAAAACCAGAAACGTAGTGAACTAGACAATACGATTTTGCATGTGATACCATTCTCACAACTCAATTATCTGATTTGCAACTGTAGATAGATTTAACATTTTTGCGGGTTCTGTAAATAGCGGCATACCAAAAGAAGATAGGTGAATTGTGGTAAAAGTACCACATGCAAAATCGTATTGTCTAGTTCACTACGATTCGAAAACCTGGTTTTCGAATATTTTTGTTTGTTTTGAAAATATTACAGAAAAACTCTAAAATTAACGGTAGTTTAATTTCGCTGTAGTGAATACCCTTAATAAAACACCATTGCACTTGGTTATGGTGTTAGATCGTTAAAACTTAGGAATCCAGTTCATTGATGGACATAACACATCAAGTTGATCCCAAGATATGGACAGTCAAAAACTCCGAATGTATTCCAATCGCAGTAATTATGAATATCATCCTAACTCGATAGACTACTCGGAGTGCTATGGAGAATAGTGGGTTAGTATAATGCTTAGGATACAAACTACTAGTCTGTCCATGGAATACAACACTAAAATGAAACAAAATTACTTTTTGGATCAAAAGTCCAATATAGTTCAGGCAAAAATTTTCTTGTAGGTCTTATATCTCGAGAATTACATACAGTGTAGCCAAACAAAAACTAACAATTTAGTCAGTATGAAATGCTTATTCCGTAAAAAATACGAAAACTCGATTTAGGGACTGTTCAAAAATTTTGTGGCCCCTGATTCACAAAATTCAAAACATTTCATACAAATATTTTCTTGTACGCCTTATATCTGAAGAACTACGTGTAGTGTAGCCAAACCAAAACTAACAATTTACTCAGTATGATGTGCTTATTTCGTAAAAAATACGGAAACTCGATTTAGGTGCAGTTCAAAAATTTTGTGGCCCCTGATCCAAAAAATTCAATATGTTTCATTCAATCAAAAATTTTCTTTTACATCTCATATCTCGAGAACTACATATACTGTAGCCAAACCCAGACTATCACTTAACTCAGTATGGTGTGCTTATTCCGTAAAATATACGAAAATTCGACTTAGTTTCTGTTCCAAACTTTTGTAGCCCCTGATCCAGAAACTAATTATTGGCCAAGATCGCATCTTTTGATGCCTTTTTGGATCATTCCTAAAATTCTTGGCCAAAATCGGAATCTTTTGATCCATTTTTTGGGATCATTCCTAAAATTCTTGTTACTGTACTCAACAAATCGAAAGACTTCAGTATTTTCTATTTTCAAATATTCATGAAAAATTCAAGTTCGAATTTTCATGTTGTTTACGTTTTAATAATCCAAACTCTTTCACGTTGTGTACCTATATTGCAATACTACTAGTTGCTTAAAACGAAAATTCAATGATAGTGATCTGATCTGATGTTTACTTTCAATATGCTTTATATTGTTGAATAGCAGAAAGATTTTGTCTTCAGTTAAATAATGTATTTTTATTACGAGTATTATTATTATAAGTAATATTAATTGAAACTGTAAAACAGAGTCCAAAATTGTACCTATATAAGCATATTAGATGCCTAGGTCAGCGTGCATAAAAAATTACAGAAAAAGACTCAAAATATTTCGTGAAAAGTGTTGCACTTTAGGACAGGATTTTCTTTTCTTTCTTTTTCTTTTTTTGATGCTCACGGACCTGGAAAAATTCGAAACTATGTTCAAAACTGGGAGAAAATATATAAAGCACCATACTCCTAGTGACATTAGGAAAAATGGTTTCGCTAACCGGTGGTTCACAACCATTGCTTTATATTAAGGTAGGCCTACCTTAATGATAGAACGTACAAGCCTCTGTCCAGCCGGAAGGCTCTTGCGGAAGAACTTCTGTACATGTGTCTCTGTCCTGCTGGCAGGACGCACCTTCTCAATAGAAAGAATGTGAGTTTGTTCTTTAGGAAGGACGGAAACCTTTCAGCAGTACGCATTTTAAAATATACAGTAAACAATATAAGAATAGGTTTAGTGTTTTTCAGTTATCACTGAAATTCCCTCTGTTCCACATGGTTGGTGTTAGGTGGATCAAAAAAGGAGCGTAAAGTACAAATGATCACCTTTAGAAAACATCTCACCATTATTGAACTAAAAGTCGTGCCAACATATTCTTTTTTGCGCTAAAACTAGAGTTCATTCTCTTTCCACCAGGAGAACTTTCTGTCCTGCTGGACGTATACAAAGTACTCTAATTTATAGATAAACATGGTAGGACTTTTAGGACGTTACGTCCTGCCAGAAGTACGTTGTACGTTCTAAAGTTAAACATTAAGAAAATGTAATGGAAAACGGCTAGAGATTTTCAGAATGAGAGTATGAAGAAGAAGTGAAAATTAGGTTTAATATAAAACCAGTGAGGAAGCTTAGGGTATAGTGGGAGAGAAAGAACAATTTTATAACATTGCACAGAGTAGACAGTAGAATCGAACGACGTACATTATTTAGCGTTCTTGTGGTGTATAATATGGAACATCCTTTAATAACTCAACTTAAGGGCAAACTGTGACATATTGGGCATATCCTAGTAAGTTGTCAGAAATCTAATGGAGTTGAACTTATTATCTACTAGGAAAAGAAATATAAATGAACAAGAGTTATAAAAAAGAAATAAAAACAGAAGAATATATTTTAGATAACATAGACTAAAGATTGGGAATGAATTGTGGAAGTGAAATTAGTGCTTTTCTAGATGAAATGCAACGATATCTGGTTAGATCAGTCAGCTCAGTGAACATAGCCCTATGATCCACTTATACATTAATATGACATTTGCAGCTGTTCCCACTCAAACATACCAATTCCAAGGCCATGACTTGGAGATCACTGTGTTCTGTAGGAGTATTTTGTATAGAGTTGACGACGAAATGAGAAGTAACCTTTTAAATTGGAGGCGAGACGTGAAATTTCACTAGTGTTGTGGGCAAGAGTAATTCCCTTCGCCTTAGATCACACTGTTTCATTGTTATATAATTCTTATTATAAAAACTATAAACTGATGAAGTGCTTGCACGAACACAATGAAAATCATTTACCAGTGCTTACGAGTAAAGATACTCAAGCCAATACACAATATACTTCAATAGTAAATGTAGTTTAGATGATGTTATATTACATTCTTCGTGAACTTCTCGTGACGCGGAAATATTCTGATGACTTTTTGATCAAATTAAGTAAAAAAACCAAACATGAATTGTGAGACGACGAATATTCAGAAAATGAGACGAGGAAAGCCTTTTAGAGAATCGACACAAGTCAAGAAAGAACTCTTCGAGCATCGGGAAGAGACGAAACTTCTATAAAATTTACGAGAAGAGGGAAGAAAACCTCATTTCTTGTCTCATCTCGTCTCATGGGCAACACTACTTAATATAATTAATACACTTAAGCAATAACATACTGTACATTTGCTAATTGATCTTTCCTCCCTCCTCATGAAATCCCAATCCCTGCGTCAGGTGGAATTCAACTGGTGATAAGGTATATTAAAGGATTCTGATACTTTCTCAGCTCAATCTAGATAGATGATTATACGAGACATGGAGACGTCCCTTTAGATTTTTCCTGAGGCTAGTTCTGGGGAAAAATTGATTTTCAATATAAGAATTATCGATTGTCGGCGTTTCCGTGAGATACGATGATGTATAAACACTCCAAGAGAAAATGTGTGTGTGATCATTAGATCCATGTAAATCATCCTAAAGTTATACGATTTTTAAAAATAACTGCAAGCTGAAAGATATACTTGTCTTAAAGAGAGTAAATACTATAAATGATGGATTTACATTAAAAATGGTAATTCCTGATTTAAGACAAGATTAGCTTAGCATCACAGCACATAGAAGCTCGTTAATTTGCGGGAATTGACCGAATAATAACAATAATAACAAACTGTATAGCTATTTATGTCCCGCGACTATGGCCTGTAGTCTGAATGGAAAATGAAATTACTGGTAGAAGTGAATGAATTGGTAGAATGAGCGTGTAAGAGGAAACAGGGGAGTACCGGGAAAATCTACGGTCACGATGTTATTCCCTGCAATTTCTTATACCCTGAGATTAAACCACGAACCCGTCTCACAAGAGGTGAACACTCTACGACTGAGCCTTATGGCCTGTGATAATGGAATAATAATTATGATGATGGTAGTGATGATTAAGCAAGGAAGCAATATAAGATTCAAACCTACAACTCGACGTAATAATATGTACGTATTTATATAGGGAATCGAACCTGGGTTTTCCTTAACATGTAGCCAAAACTAATTTCAATTTTTGTATTTGTGCTTATGCCAAATACTTAAAACTCTGAAAGAATAATTTTACCGCCTTCTTTGAAACATTTACTGATTTTAAGCATAAAGTGCAGAAGCAAGTCTAGTGAAAATGTGTGTTTTTTTGTTTTTTTTTTTAACTTCTCAGCGCTAAATCTTGTATGCACACCACGCTACATATGTATTATCAAAGAGGTACTTCAGTTGATTTACGGAAATACATATGGCCGCACTGGGAGATTTAAATCATCATGTAGAGCCATAGCACTTCTTACTGTTTCAACTTCGAAACTCCATTGTTATTCGTCGTAAGAAACCGTTCGCTCGAACTCATTTTTTCTATCTAAAAGAAAGAAATAGAAAAAAAAAAAAAAACAAGGTCCGTGAGATGTAAGAAACAATCTTCCATCTTGCAGGAATAAAACATGAGCGGGTGGGTTTTCCAAGTTCCAAGGATAGTGAAAGAATGTTCTCAGTAAATGGATCTTAGCAACGAAAAGGGTAACGCAAAAATACTATTTTTCAAGTGGTTTTGTTTACGTACATTGTTCGTCAGTTTGTCGAGCAGTGTGCAACCGTGAATTAAATGCGATATAGTGTTTTTTTTTTTTTTTTTTTAATGAACATCTCACGATTATGTACCAAAATTAAAGGAGATGATTATGATGAGATGAATGATAGTGGTGCAATAACAAACGTGAGAGGAATAAGTAGAACATCGAAACACCTCACCTTTATGACGTTTGTCTATCACAAAACCCACTTGGCGGTAGCTGGGAATGTGGGATTAGGTTCCTAGTGAAACCAAAAATATTCTATACTTACCTAAAATCACAGATATTGGGCGAATTTCTTATACTACATAATACAGCAAAATCCAATCAAAAACACCAAATAATAATAATAATAATAATAATAATAATAATAATAATAATAATAATAATAATAATAATAATAATAATAATAATAATATTAATAATAATAATAATAATAATAAAAATGAAATGAAATCTTTGAGTTTAACATTCCACGATTATGCCGGTTAGGCTAAAGGAGACGATGGTGATGAGTAATGAATGAAATGGTGGAATGAAGAAAGTGGGAGGAAACGGGAGAACCCCGAGAAAACCCACGCACACGGTGTTTGTCCACCACAAAGTTCACTTGGCGGGGGCTGGGATCGAACCCGGGACCCCTAGCACCAGAGGTGAACGCTCTACCCCTGAGCCACCGCGGCCCCGATAATAATAATAATAATAATAATAATAATAATAATAATAATAATAATAATAATAATAATAATAATAATAATAATAATAATAATAATAATAATAATAATAATAACAAGAAGTGAGTTTCGTTTCACAGTGGGATACTATGGTAGAGTACCAAACTATGAGAATTCAATACTCAAACTTAAAGCAGTACATCTATAACTACTGGATCCAATAGAGGAATAAGATCCAATAGGGAAATGAAGGTCTTGAAGGTAAAACGAAGACAAATTTAGCAGTCTTCAGAAGATACTGTCTACAATGCAGTGAGCAGAGTGGGTCGGTAGATCGGACTGAGTCGGTGGATCGCAGTGGGTCATGGTGGGTAGTGGGTCGCAGTGGGTCACGGTGGGTCACGTACTGTTAACCCACGACCCACTGCCCCACTCAGAAAACTTGATCTACTTGACCCACCGACCCACTGACCTACTCCATCTCTGCATATGAAATAAATTGAGAATTACTAATCTGTACTGAAATATTCTGTACCCAACAGAGTGTAGTATTAGCGAGAAAAAATAAATAAATTATCGTTTGCAAGAGCAAAAAAGTCTCAATAAATAAGTTATTACACGATTTGGAAATGTGATTAAAATCATGTTTTAAACTGTTCAAAATGTTTGAAACATGTTTTTTTTTTCGTGCGTATTTTAAAACACATTTAAAACATTTTGAACACCTTTTTCATGTTTTAAACACGTTTTGTTCTTTTTCTTTAAACTGTATTTTTTCCAACCCTAATGTATACACAACGTTTATTCTGGAGTCGCCTAAGTTCACACATAATAAATTGCAGCGGCAAGAATCTGATACGAGTATCAGTTCAATACAATTTGTGTATTAAGGGAGATGTATTTTTTGTTGTTTTGTCTTTCTGGTCTTGTGAACAATAGAAAGCTATTTGTGTCTGGGAGCTTGGTGTGAAAATTAAAAGATATCGCATGTGAGGGAGGGGTAATAAAAGGATAAATGCAGCAAATCAACAAAAAATGCGGGTAGGTTGACTAAAAACTTGTGAACTCACAAGGTCAAGGCCTCAAATAATGATTTTATATTCAAATGAATAATCAAATTGTTATGGAGCATCACATTTAATCAATTTCACATCATGGCGTGAAATTAATTAATTAAAAGAACTGCTTTTGTTCCCCATCGTAAGGAAGCATCACAAAGGGGAAACAAATGCAATTCTTATTGGTTTATTTCCTTTCTCAATTAAGTAAAACTAAGAGCGTGACTTTCAAACGTTCATCATTTTGCAAGGATTGATTTATCAAATCCATACTTTTCAGATAGAAACCTTCATAGCTAAATGGTATGTGTTGTTCCTATGTCTTGATTTACTTAACCTAATTGATTCTTGGAGCTTTTTCTTCATCACTGAGGCGATATAAGACGTGAACACAATATAATCCACATGTAATGTAGTACTTTCATAGGGGGTCTATAGGAAACTAATTTCTCTTTTGTATTATCCTCTCTTTCGGTGCGTGTCCATAGGTTTCTGAGCATGGTCGGTTGAACCGTTTGCTTCCCATTGGTAAGCTCGTTAATCTACTCTCGGCTTGTCAATTCACGATTTGACAATTGCACTGACTGTGGTATCTAAAAAAAAAAATTTTTTTTTCGAAGTTGAAACAGATTAAAACTTATTTCAGATCATCAATTCAGGAAGAACGTTTGAGCAGTTCGGCAATTTTGTTCGTTGAGTCTGAAATTAGCAAGAGTTTGACCTGGGACAAAATCCTAAAAGACTTTAAAGAGGGGGGGGGGACTTTCTTATAATAATAACAAATACTAGGTCTAATATATATTATGAGTGTTAAGTTAGTTTTACAGTTCAAAATATATTTTTTTTTCTAACGGTATACTTAAATTTTCATTTTTTTGCAAAAAAAAGTTTTAAAGAGATCATTTCACAGTCACTAAAACAGTGTATAGGATTTGGCCAAATGTCTGGACCGGGCTAAATATTTCAGAAACTGTAAAAGCAGTCGATCCGAATTCAATTGAGATCAATCTTGGCGGGAAGGGGAAACATTATGATGTGGTTAGGGTTGTCATCCGCCATGTTAGTGGCTGCCATATTGGAATCAACTTGTTTATTTTAAACGACAACGTGGTCTTGTGACATATTAAACAACATCCTTGTTCGAAGAGAAATCTCACGGTATAGATATTTTTTCCAAAATCTGCAACGGTTTTGCAGTTGTGAATAGATTTAGGATAGGTTATGTAATCTTTGAGACTTAAATTTTGTTGTAGAGCATTGTATGGACGGAACCTGATTGTATCTTTATTTGTTTTCTTTCTTGTAGGTAGAACGGGATATTAACTCGAAATGTTCCTTTTGGCTGGAGTACCCATAGTTCACCAATAATAACAGCTGTCTTCAAAGAGCGGCATCCTAATCATGAGCCGGTGACAGACAGTGCTGTACGAAAACAATCCGCAAATTCAGAGCAATGAGAAATGTTGATGATTTACCTAGATTAGGACGACCACGAAGTACAACTGATCCAGACACATCCCTCGACCTAACTTTGTGGATTTTTATCTTTGGGGACACCCTATTGTCTACCAGTGTTAAATTAATGACATTGGAAACCTGAAAAAGAGAATAATTATAGTCTGTGAACAAATATCACCGACTGTGCTTCGTAGAGTGCACGGCCACTGGGTCGCATTGTTAAGGATGTGCATACAACAGAACGTGGGCGTGTTGAACATGTCATGTGATTGTAATTGTCTCATGTCTGTCAGCTCTCTCTTTTTCTGGACATTAAAGAATACGTACCGTGAGATGTTACAAAGCTTGTTTTCCACTTCATCTTTATCCTTCAGTTCGAAACATCGCAGCACATTTCACAGCATTTCACACATAACTTATCCTAAATCCACTCACAACTTCAAAACCGTTGCAGATTTTGGAAAAAAAAAAAAACTTCTCCGTTGGAATTCTCTTTGAACGGGGATGTTGGTTAATATATCACACGATCACGTTGCCATTTAAAATAAACAAGTTGATTCCAATATGGCGGTCACCAAGATGGCGGATGACAACCTTAACCACGTCATAATGTTTCCTCCTCCCACCAACATTGACCCCAATTGACTTCGGGTCAACTGCATTCATAGTTTTTGAAATATTTAGCCCGGTCCAGACTTTAGACCACACCCTAACTATGTTGTTTTCAGAGATGATAGAGAAATATTGATAGTTGCAGGTTTACATGTATGAAATTTCATATTAAAAGGTAAATTTCATTTGTTTTGTCTATTAATTCGCATGCATTTCTTATATATACATTTATATTTTCTTCTATTCTACAACAGAGACATACAGGTAAAGTCTCGAATAGACTTTTCCCCTCATAATCCTAGGCCTTGGCGCAAATTGGCTGGACACTTGAAGCTAATTGATCTCCGTATTTCCTAAGGCCGGCCCTGTTTCTAAACCTACATCAAATTATCCAGTTTCGCCCAGGTGACGTTGCTGAAAAGAGGACAACAGAAACACTTAATGTCAAAACGAAAAGAAGAAGAAAAGAAAAAGCTATCTGGAAGATTGCTTCTTTTCCATCCAACTTCGCATTTTTTCTTTAATTTCTTGTTTCCAACGGTTGATCGAAATATGAACACAAATAAGAAAAGTAAAAAGTAAGTTGATTTAGTTTGTTAAACAGGAACACAACAAGCTCAAACTCATGTTCAAATACGGATACAGAATTTGGCAAAGTGATTTGATAGAATTCTGTTTTCACTATTAAAGGGTCAACTGACCAACAGTGCTGTTAAAAATATATACAGATTGTTGTCAAAGTAATAGAAACAAGTGAAGTTTGCAACATGTAAGATGTATGAGGTGATAACGCAACATCTGGCTGTTGTTAATGGATTCTACGTGAATCATTCGTAGTACGTCAGACGAACCAGAACGAAGAGGTGTGTTGAAGTGGGCAGATGGTAGTTATGCAAACTACAACTCTCATAGCATCAAAGAGGTCAAATTCTATGTATGTGGTTACTTCGAGCAAGTGCTCTACAATGGCGAGTATGTTACGTAGATCACAAGAAACAGTGTACAAGGTAACGTCAACTTACAGAACTCATGGCAAAACATCATCGGCGAAGAGTATAGTGGACGTGGGAAAAGTCTCAGTAAAAGTGATCGCCAAGCATTGAAAAGATTTGGAGGGGGAATGAGACTAAAGTGTCTGTATAACTAAATCAGTTAGTGGAACACTTTATTGCGATAATCACAGTCCGACGCGAGGTCCATCCCTGAACATTGCGGTTGGGCTGCAATTTCCAAACCGCTAGTCACTGCCGACAATGCATCCGGTCGAAAAAAAAAATGTTCTGCCAAGTGGTACTGTGTGAAATGATCCGCTGATTGCTCTTTCAACTTATTAAAAAAAAAAAGACGAATGCACCAAAAAACTTACGTCTCTGAAGTGAATCATGGCGGCGGCTCTGTGATGTTATACTAGACAGCAATTTCCTGGTATTTTCTAGGTCTTGTAATTATTATCACATGGTGCAATTAATGTCAGTGATTATTTGAACCATCCATGTGCCTACTATGGACCAGGTGTTGTTTCGGCCGATAACATAACCAGTAGCGTAGCGTGGCATTCCGAAATGGGGATGCCAAAGTTAGTCACTTGTGCGATACAATACTACTAAAATCAGCAATACATAGCTATACCGATGGGAAATATAGGGTTGTAAAAAATTTAGGGGGAAGGCCCCCTAATTGGTGGCCTAGTGGGGCATACAGAAGCAAATGCATGGATTACGTCAGAAGCTAATAAGCAATTGTCTCAGCTTCTTCTTACCACTACCGTGTGACAGCAAAACTCGGCCCCGCTGTTGTATGAACATTGTTTCCAGTATAGTTTCCAGTTTCCCTTTATTTCTTTTTCGTGGCAGCTTCTTTCTCCGCATACCATACTTCAATCTCGTTCTTTAAAAAGTCATCCCTAGAAATTTGTCATCTTGAGTCCGAAACTCAGACGCCCATTCGTGAATATGGGCCTGAGTGTATACGTATATCATTTGAAGCTGTAAATAGAAAACACTTAAACCAACTCTGGGGGCCTGTTTCTGAGTATGTATTTCATTGTCAGATATCCAGATACTGAAGGCAGGGGCGCAAATCTGTCTTCATCATTCGGGGAACGGGTAAGACAGTTCCCATTTTTTAAATCGATGTTCAAAATATTTATGAAGTTGAAAAACAATGCTGTGGAGGATCAGAGTTGTCTTCAACATTTGGAGGAGGGCAGATTTGAGGGAGGAGGGCATATTGGAGGCTTACTTTGGGGGGAGGGGTGATGAAACTCATATTACGGTAGATGAATCTGATTTCTGAGGTGAACCTGTTGTATATTATATACCAGGCGATGTAGATAAAATTGTGATACGTATCAAGTGTCGTGAACACATTCTGAAATCTGAATACATGCATATTTATAATTGATATGTTTCTATTTACACATCCACAATGATCCACATTAAAATTTTAGGACACTTGTTTTGTAATAATATAAATAATGACTTCCCCAAAACTATGAAAGAAAATCAACTATGTATGGCGCAACAATACTCGTATTTGAGCAAAATTATGATGATCACAATAGCATTATAGGAATCGTTACAGGAATTAAACAAATAGCTGAAAATAGACTAACAATAATAAATGATAATGAAATATTAAAAAACACGATTCTTTTTTTTAAATGAAACAAGTCAAGGGAAACAATTTTATCCCACTTTCCTTTTTGGCATTCGGATACAAATCATCACAATTTCAAATCGGGTGGAGGGGACATGTCCCCCTCATCTCCTCGGGATATGTGCAAATGACTGAAGGTCCCAAGCAATCTTTGCGAGGGGCGAGAATGCTGGCTCTCTTGGTCTACCAGATCGGTGACCATGATTCTACAGAATGCTTTATATTTATTCTTGTGTGTGTGAGCTCCCTCAAAGAGTTTCTGGCCACGCCATTGGACATACTATGTATTTATGATGAAGATTAATAGTTTGCCTTTAATTACGATTAAAATTACGATGCATTTAATTACGACTAAAGCATAACTATTTTTATACTATTATTTGCATAACCGACATGCTTCAAAAAGGCATTGAACTACCCTTTCTGTTTTGTTCTCTTTCCTTGGCGTTAGCGCTCGTACGTTCTGTACAGAAACTATAGTTTAGTTCAAAATAGATAGAGTTGGAAATACTTGAAGATATGCCAGCGTATATCTAAAGCAAAATGTAGAGTTGCAAGGGGTGAAGGGAGTTAAGAAAGCAAGAAGTTGCGCATGCGCACTCCACAGAAAGCAGACGAAAACCCCGTTTCTTGCAGTAGGCCTGGATGCCCAAGGAAAGCATACGACAAGAGGAAAGATAGAAAATGTGCATCTGAGTGACGCGCATGCGTAGGTTCCGCTTATCAAAGTAAGGCGAGAGAGCACATCCAAAAGGTTGCAGTGGAAATAATTGTGATAATTACAAGCAAACAATTTATATACAATGAAATACGTATTTTTTCTTATTAATAGGGGATGCCGGGCATACCGGCGTTCCCTTACGCTACGCCGCTGAACATAACACAACTTTCCAAGCGGGCAATGCGCCAATGTACAATATTGGCAATGTTGATGCATAGGATCATAAACATAGGGATAAACTCAACATCTCAGCTGGCCTGCCCAATACTTCGATCTCAACATCATTAAACCTCTGTGTTCAATTCTTGAGCTCAATAAATATTCTTCTGCGCCCTCTTTTACGGAATTGAGTACTGTGGTGCATATTTCTCTGGAAATCCTTCATGACTTATATATCTCCATGCCACTACGAATCAAAGCTTTTCTGCATGTTTATGATAGTTCCACACCAAATTAAGCAGTTAAGTCGTATTTTAAGGTGATTTCATTATTTTGACTGTCATCTGTAGATCTTACTACATTCGTGATATGTGGGTCAGTAAAAAGAATCTGCAAATTAAATAGATTATGCGAAGTTGGCTAGCTCCTCTCAAGCACTCACCAAATGAAAGGCCATTATATGATTTTTACCGACAAAAAAGAGATAAATAAAACAAAAGTGCTAAAAATATACATTAAAAGACAAGATAATAAAATAAGAAATAAAATTGTTCGTTTTCTTGCTTAGTGCCAATAATCAGTATTACTAGTAGTAGGGCCTTATGCAGAGTTGTTCTGGCAAATGATTAGTGCAATACTAAAGAGTTCGACTAACATATGTTTCCTGCAGTAGTCAAACCTTTAGTATGACGCTAATCGTAAGTCAAAACGATTCTGAATAAGGCGGATAGTGTCTTACAATAATTGTCATCAATTCAAAGCGCGGTGCTTCCGATAATAAAAATTCTGTACTATTTATTTCAATGCGATTATAAACTGTTACACATAATCTTCATAAACTTTGTACATGTTGATAATAAATTTAAAGTGTACGCTCTTTATTATTCTGAATAGTGTATTAAAAAGTATTTTCGGTTACTGGTTCTTCATCATATATACTAATGAGTTTCGTTTTATGTACACTTCTAAATTATGATGGTTCAATATTGATACCGGAAGTAGCAGGTCTATCACTTCCGCTGGTAATAGAGGGGTATGATTGGAGATTCAACCCGTCCTTGAGACGCTAAGTCCATATCAAAACCAGTTTCTTGCTATCTCCGAATTTTTTTCTTTAAACCGGACGTTGTACTGGCATTTATAACCTCCGGCTTTAATAAAAGAATAAGAGCCCACATAAAATGTATTACTGGGATTCTGAATCCCTAATTATATTTAAAAATAAAAGCATTTTTCACCATTTTGCCTCAGAGACAGCGAGTGCAAGTAAATTTTTACAAATCTCAGTTTACGTAGGGAACAGGACAGAACCTATTCTTTAGACACCAAACCCATCACTACAAAGCCATTTCTCGGTATCCATTACAATGTTTTTCTCCTTGGAAATCAATGTTAAAACCGGAAGTCGTAAACTTCTAGCGCTTTCGGTTTAATAGAGAGATAAAGATGAAAATAAAGCTTATTTTCGGAAAGCTTGAGTTTATATTCATATTCAAAGCCTGTTTTCGCTATCTATTAAAATTTCCAGTCTATGATCATGATACGTAGAAACCGGAAATGGTTGGTTTTTACCACTTCCGGTTTGAATAGAAGGTAAAAGTAAGAGATGGAACCTCGTATTATTGTGACACTAAATTCATATCAAAAATCCGTTTCGCGCTATCTCTTCCCATTTATGTTCTGACAGACTGACAATATAGTACATAGCTACGCAAGCTCGGAAGTCTCTAATAATGAAACACAACTTTTGAAACATACAATAAATTCTCAAGTGAATTTAGTCTTTGGCGGATCTAGAAAGTAAAAACTGGGGAGGTGGTAACCCGAAAGCAGACTATGATAGGTGTTTCATGAGTTTACTATAAACTTTCAAAAATATATGAATACTACCTTCAATTATTTTTGTCACTCAAAAACGGGGGGGGGGGGGAGATAGGTCCCTCCGGCCCCACACTGATCTGCCACTGCATTTAATCCTTTGTGAGAGTCTCTTTTTTCGGATTCGCTAGATTCAGGTGTCGTATATCATCGGCGTTAAAAAAATGGGACTTAAAGTTTTAAGGAAACAAGGAAACTAAAATGTTTGGATTAACGTAATACGGCTTGATTAACTTAGTGCGTTTCATTGTTGAACAATTGAACAAGAATTGAACTACACTGTAAAAAATACGGAAACTACTTTTAGACACACTGGGACACTGTACACATTACCAACACTCTTGGAACACCTTTAGATGACACCCCTTGTAGATACTGTGTTATCCAAGTATGTCTCAAATGTATGTAAAAAATGTGCAAAATATATGTCATCACTTTGTTTTCGAACTGTTTGCGAGATGAAGTGTTTTAAATATGCCATACTAGTAACTATTTTTGAGAAGTAACACTTTTGGACATGCGAAGCGCTATTTATAAACACTATTTCATCATTTTCCCCCCTTCAACATCTGTATTAAAAGTGTTTCAATGCTGTTTTATTTTTTAATTTTTTTTTTTTTACAGAGTATGAAAGTTATAATACAGTATTATAGTATTATGGTTTGAATTTTTCAGAATTAAAAGCAAAACCAGATGGAGTTTCCTTAAAGTTTCATGAACTATAAAAGAATAAAATAGGATAAATTCCACTGAGAATTTATTTAATTTTTCCTGACTATCTATGTTTTTTCTTTAAATACTTATATACTCTTATGAATTCTTTTATAAATACTTATATACTTGCAGAAATAACCATGTTTTATTTTTTACGCAGAAAATCCTTTAATTTAATTTTGGAGAAGAGTAAACAAGCATAATGTTATTTTGAGAGCCATTTTACGTCAGTTTATTTGAGCGCCATCTTGATGGAGAAACATTAAATGAATCTAGTAGATGGGGCTTTCAGAGGGATTTTTCTGCTTTAGATTTACGCTGAGAACAGCAGTTCTTTGAAAGAAAATTATTTCTTATTTCTGTCCTCGCTCTCTAAATAGAGTTTTTTTTTCTTTTCGCAAGGAAAGGGAAGAAAAGGAGCAATGGTATATAGTAAGTACTTCAACTTTCCTTTAATAGGGAAATCCCACATTTATTCCCTTCCTTTATGGGAGTCAATATTTTTCACGCTATTTCACATGAATTGCTTTCTTCATTTTGTCAGAGGGAACGTAAATGGATAACAATTGTCAACGTCAACATATGTTCTTCTTTCTCATTTTGAAGAGAATTTCTGAGAGTAAAATAGGATTAAATAACAATAAGGTTATGAGATACTCCTCTTTTATTATCTTTGTGTTTATTATGTGATTTTGTTATGAATCATTTGTCAAATGGTCATTAAGTGGACTGCATGCTTTGTGTTTATATTGTCTTTAAAGAAATAGAAAAAGAGATGCATGGCATATGAAGTAAAAAAAACAATTATCTGGTTGGAAGAAACTCTAGCTCTATTCGAAACTGTTTGACTTTATGTAGGACAACATACAGTCTGTGAGTTTTCTAGCGGTTCATCGTGATCATCATTATCTTCTTCTAAGTTTATTTTTCCAGTTAGCTGGGGTCGGCTTTTCAGAGCACTGTCTTCCACCTGTTTCGATCTTGTGTCATATCCGCTCTGGTACCACTTCATCATATCATTCTTAACACTTCTTCTTTGGTTGTCCCCTGACTCGTTTCCCATTTAATTCTACAGCATCCACCCGGCGAGCTAGGTATTCCAAATGTCTTCTTTTTACATGCTCAAACCATCTTAGTCTACTTTCTTGTAGTTTTTCTACTACTGGTCTCACTTTTAATGTTCCCCGGATCACTTCATTCTTAATTTTGTCCTTCCACGTCACTCCACACATCCACCGCAGCATTTTCATCTCGGCAACATGTAATTTCTGTTCCTATCTCTTTTTCGTTGTCCAACATTCCGCTCCGTATAACGTAGTAGGTCTCATTACTATTTTGTAGATTTTTCCTTTAAGTTCTTGCCGGTTTTTTCCATTTTGTCCAATCACGGTTAATTCTGCTCTTTACACCTTCTCTTTTATTCCTGCATTTTCTTGCAGAAATGATATCCCAATTATTTGAATTTCTTCGTCATTACCACCTCTTCTTCATCCAATCGTATTCTTGTATTCTCGATTACATTTTTCCTGAAAGGTCAATATAAATATTCTTAGTTCTACTAATTCTAAGCTCTTTGCTCTCCAATGTTCCTCTGAAACCTGACTGAAACCTGGTGAAACTATTAATGGACAATGTTATCGACAACAATTAATGCGTTTGAAGCAAGCTCTAGCCCGAAAACGACCAGAATGTAACAACAGACATAATAAACTTAGTTTTCAACATGATAACACTCGACCACATGACGCAAAACCGGTCAAAATCTATTTGGAAAATGTCGGATGGGAAGTGATACCCCACCCTCCGTATTCACCAGACATTGATCCGTCTGACTACTACTTGTTCGATTGCATGAATATCGATTTGATTGGACAGCGGTTCACTTCTTCAGAAAATATCGAAAAATGGATCTCTGATTGGATTCTTCAAAAGATGAGGAATTATTTCGACACGGAATCCGTAAATTGCCTGAAAGATGGGAAAAAGTAGTGACTAGCGATGGACAATATTTTTGTTAACGTATTCATTTATTTTGTTTTTCAAATAAAGCTTCAATTTTTGATTAAAAACCGCTCTCGGCAAACAGTTCGAAAACAAAGTGATGACATAAATTTTGCACATTTTGTACATAAATTTGGGACATACTTGGACAACATAGTATCTACAAGGGGTGAATATGTGTCACCTGGAGGTGTTCAAAGAGTGTCGGCAATGTGAACAGTGTCCTACTGTGTCTGAAAGTAGTTTATGTATTTTTTGCTGTGTAGCATATTCCACGGTACTAAATCTTGGATATCCTTTGTAAGTTCGTCCACCATAATTGCAAAAAGGTATGAGCTAAGACTATATCCCTGATGAAGTCCCACTTTAACTGCAAACTATTCTGTTATTCCGAACGCGCTCTTCATCCATTATACATATCTTCAATTACACAGATATATGTGTTCGGAACACATTTCTTTTCAGTGCCCACCAAATAAGATCCCGTGGTTTTCTACACACGCTTTCTTTAAGTCGATGAAAACCACATTACGATCCTTGTGGTATTCTCTGTACTTCTCTCAAGGGCGTCTTTCCTGGGGGACCTGGGCCCCCATGAATATGTATTTTTATATGTAATTTTTATTATTATATGTATTGTTGTATGTATTTTTATGAGTGCCCCCCCCCAAAGTTACAGAGAAATCGGCGCCCTTCTGAAAAGGGAAGAAAAAACGGGAGAACTCTTGAGAAAACTATCATAAAACCTACTGGGCAAGATTTGGTATCGGATAAACCCCGCGCACGGGAGGTGAACATTCTACCACTGAACTACCGCAGTCTGTAAGCAAGGAGTGTTTATGGAATTAAGCGCTGAACACTGTCTTGATTCCGGCACGAAGGCATGGAAGTGATGCCCTCCTGAACTAGTGACCAGCGAGCAGTCTCCGATGCAGCACGGGTTCTGGATTCTATTTAAGGTCGGAGAGCGTTAAGCGCATTACGCGAGCTCAGTTTCCACCTTAAACTGTTAGCTCATATTTCACGTAGCCTTGGTGCTGAAAAGGATGGTCAATTTCAAGAAACAAAGCATGGAGATGATATACTCAGAACTGTACTCCTTTACTTCCACACATTATTCCACGCACCCATTTTAAAGATGCTGGGTAAATCTTAGAGAGCACATTGAACAAAAGTAGAAGGCTAAAAATTTCTCGCCACTGACGATGCTCAGGACGCCCAGTTAAAGGTAGAGCCTTTACCTAACTTTCATCTTCGTTCAACTGCTTTTATTATTCACCTTAATTGCTTGGATTTGATTTTAGCGTCCCCTTCAGCACCGATTCTATTGAGACGTGACTTACAGCTTAACGTGGCATGCGAACGACATGAGCTCTCGTTGGGAACAGGGGCGTCATTTCAGACTTCGCTTGATGGGGGCAAGAGCACCACCGATATAAGAAGACTTTCACGTTTTGTACTAGTATATTAGTAGTCAATCGATTAAAGTATATGTATTACTCAAACTCTTGGGGGGGGAATTGCCCCCTCCTGCCCTCCCTAAATGACGCCCCTGGTTGGGAATCAAAATCGTGCCTCCCGCGATTTACGTTTATTATCGAGAAACTCAATAAAAGGTGTAAAACCAAAATTCACCATTCATTTAATTACAAAGGTACAACATATTGACTGATTTACTAGTTCTCAATTCCAAGGAAATAAAAGACTGATGTAACTTATCCTGTGTAAATCAGCTTTGTTACACACCATTTCTCCGAAATTTAGTTTTCTTCATATTTACCCACTGGTTTCTCCAAACCTCTGTTTCCAGAAACTTTTCGTCCTGAGATCTATACAAATCACACTTGCTTTCCAGCATAGGCCTATATCATATATCCTTCACCCCTTGATACCTTGTTGTATTATCTATTCTGTCTTTCTTCTAAACAACTATAAACAAAGCCAAGTCGCCAGAGATAACACATTAACATAAAATAAGTATATGAAACTAAAGTAGTAGTATATAATGAAAAACATGACAAGATTAAAATTACGTAGTAGTACTACACATAAAATACATTTAATGAAATAATGAAAGAACTGCATGTAAAAACCATATGCGATGATTAGATTCGTCTTGTCGACAGTTTAACTGGGTAACTATGTATTCTGCTTTAAAACTAGGAAGATGGCTGACTCTGACTCCGACTATTATAGTGAAACAAAAGAAGGCAGGTTTCTACATGCTAACAGAAAGCATTTGTACTGAAAGTATTGATTACTTTAATTATTAGTTTCGAAGCAGATTTCAACAGAGGAAGAACACAATTGCTTCACAAAGCATTGTAAATCTCTTCATAGCCCAAACTTGTCGAAGAGCCATTATGTGAGCCCTCCTGCTAGTCTAATGGTTAGCGCGTGTGCCTTTCTTTGGTGCTTCCATTCCCTTTGGGTGAATACAGAAACTTAATTTCACAATCATTCATCTCCTTTAACTTAAAGGGCATACCCGTGGGACGTTAAACTAAAAACCAACAAAAAAATCATTTCAAGAATATGTGATTAGCCTCTTCCATTGTATGCGTGTGGTGAGTTATATACAGTGCTGGACATTATTGCTTATTTATTTACTTTGAGAAAAATCAAATGAAGTACGATGATCCCCGAAGCCTTCGGCTCGTCTGCAAATTGCCTGCAATCTAGCGACATCCTAAGATTTAACAACATCTAAATAATTTCGCCTGGATGTTTATGCAACCTGTAGATCTTAAACGTTTTGAAATTCGCGTATTAGTGTGACTACAAACTAAGGCATTATCTTAATTGCTCGGATTCGATTTTAGCACCCCTTCAGCACCGAGACTATATAAGACGTTGATCTACAGCTTAACGTGGAATCCAAAATCCCCAACAGCTCTCGCTGGGAATCGAATCCGAGTCTTCGCAGTTAACCTTTATTATACCTAGGTGCAAGATAGATCCCAGTAAGCTAGGACGTCTACAGTAAGTCTAAGTTTGCCCTTAATTTCCTTTGATAGACTTAATAACCTTGGAAATCCATTCTGTGCATGGCTTTGCTAACTGTAAAATTCAAGTCATGCTTTTTTGAGTCCAGATAGCTTTGACGTAACACATAAATCTGTGTATGCTTAGACCTGATATAAGAATGAAGATTGGGCAAGAATGCTTGTGCGTTAGATTTAGCCTTAAAGGTTCTCTCTATGTATGGTATTGCCAAGTGTGTATATTTTAAGTCATGCTTGACAGATGTGTCAATTTAAACTAATTTTAAGACTAACTTTATATTATATTATTGTCAAGTTTGTAACAAGCTTGCTATCGAGGAACTAGCAAGTTTGGCGTAGCCTTGGTTAGGTCTGCAGACATCTAAATGTAAATTGTGCAAGTCTATTTACTTGGCCTTCAAGGCTTGAGTAAGTCTATTGCAAATCTATAATGCTATTAGGAATCCATGCATAGAAGATTCAAACAAGTTGTATTTTCAAATATTTACTGCAGCCTTGCAACAGTTTACTTTAGAATACCTAAAAAGTCGAAACGGGGACAACAGTAGGTCAGTGGTAGAGTGCTCACATCTGGTGCATGACGTTTCTGGTTGCGATTCGAAATCGCATTAATTGGACTTTGTGGTGAACAAAGCCATGTCTGTGGGTTTGCTTGCTGTTTCCCCGTTTTCTTCTACTTCTTTCATTCTACTCTTTTATTCATTATCATTATTCTTATTCTTGGGTAATTACAGGACACTAAACAAAAGAAATATATAAAATAAAATTAAAAAATAAAAATAAAAATAAAAATAAAAATAAAAATAAAAATAAAAATAAAAATAAAAATAAAAATAAAAATAAAAATGAGAATTCCACTAAGAATTATTGAGCACCATATATATGTTTTGCATGACAAATCAAATTAGAAAAATAATGGCATATATATTTGAAACAAAGACAGTTAATTAAATACTCTGTCACAGCTCTTGAATAAATAATTGCTGTATCCAGAATAAAAAATGAAAGCAGAAACGCAATATCTATTATTCAAGGGTATGTTATTACGAATCTTCAAGAATAAGAAAAGTAGTATACATTTATTATTAATGTAATGCCACCAAGAGTTTCTCGTGAGATTTGATCCGTACTTGTTGGCGAGGGCACCAAGTTTAAAATGCTGTCAGTCTCTTCATGTCTGGATAAATAACACACAATGGTACGTTAGAAAACGCACTACTTGTTTTAAAGGCAAATTTAAGATTAATTTAATATATATATATATATATATATATATATATATATATATATATATATATATATATATATATATATATATATATATATATACACTAGCAGACATTTGGACAAAGAAAAGAATTTTAATTCTACATCTTTTTGCTTTATTTGAGATCTAAAAAATGTGACTTTTTTACAATTTAAAGATGATGGATTTGGAGTTTAACAACCCTTTCAAAAGCGAATCTATATGAGACGTGGACCTGGCTGATTAACGTGGAATCTGAACCACATGAGCACCCGCTGGGAATCGAACCTGGGTCTCCCACGCCAAAGGAGCGTACGCTAACCGCTTAGCCACGAGAGAGCTCGATATATTTAAAGATGAAACAAATTCAACATTTGTTTGTCTCTTATCTATACAATTATCCTTATTTTTTAAATAAAAATATCATAAATGACTGGTTCTTTTAAATACAATTTATATTTAACAAGCAACATAATACAGGGTTCCGCCCTTAAAAATTATAGAGTACAGTATGGTCTACATACCTTCTCACACACCAATTTATTCAGAAAAAATCCGCCCATTCAACAGGAGCTCTATCCTCTATTCATCACATTGTAAGATATTACCAAAAAAAAAAAAAAAACAAAAAAAAACAAAATGCTCTAAATAAAATCTAATCCTTGAATAATGGAACATAAATTCAACATTAAAAAATTGAAAACGGGTTCGGAACCAAGTACCCATGATGTTGTAAAAACAATGCAGTTACAGCGTATGAACAAAAATATGGAAAATATCTGATATAAAAGAGGTATCCAATTTCAAATATGATTTGTGTCTGAATGGTAGGTATCGCTGTGGTCACGAGCACATCCTGTGAAGTATACAACCTGACCAATCGAACAAATGGGCCTGTTCAGCTCAGCGATCAGTTTAAGCAAGTTATCGTGAATTATGCTCAGCTAACAGTTTCAAATAGGGCAAATTGTGGTGCACGTACGGTGGGGGCTTCCGTAACGAAAGTAGCGGAAATGTTTGCTGTATCAAGAGGCATAATCTCGAAGAAAATGACTGCCTATGAGTGATAAAGAAAAAATCGCAACAGCATAGCACCAGCGTGGACTCAATTTCTGTTGCGTGACAGAGGGAGACACGTATTGGTTAGGATTGTGACCAAGCAGATCTCCACGGCACCAAAAGTCACAGTTGAGCTGAATAAAATGCTTACAAACCCTGTTAACGTCAAAACAGTCAGAAGAGAACTCCACAAATTGGGTATTTACAGCGGATCTGCAATTCCCAAACTGTTGACCGTGCTGCTATACGGAGACAGTGGTGCAACACCCATAAAAACTGGAGAGCAGAGCATTGGAAGATTGGCATCTAGTCGAATGCGTCTCCCTTTATATTGTTTCCAACTGTTGACCGAGTTCATCTATGGAGAACGCCAACACAAGCGTATGATACAGACTGTCTGTTACAAAGAGTGAAGCATGGTGGTGGTTCAGTGATGATTTGGGCAGTCATATTCTGGTATTCTGCTGAACCCATCATTACCCTGCATGAACATGTTACTGCCAAGGACTACGTAATCATTTTGAGAAACCAACTGCATCCCATGCTGTAAACTTTGTTCCCAGATTGTAATGCAGTGTTTCAAGATGACATAACAGAGCCTCTGTTTATACAGCTCACATCGTCTAGGACTGGTTTGATGAGCAAGAAGATGAAGTGTCACATCTGCCGTGGTCTCCACAATCTCCAGACCTCAATATCATTGAGTCCTTGTGATCAGTTTTGCAGACCCAGGTACGAGCCCGCTACCAGCCACCGTGTCTACAAGAACTTGAGCTGCTTTGGCGGAAGAATGGTATAACATCTCTTTGACAACCAGCACATGACCTGTATTTCTTCATTCCCCGTCGACTGCATGCTGTTCTGCGTGCCAAAGGTGTCCTACTAGCTATTAATAAAGATAAAGTGCAATTTTTCAAGTATTTCCATGTCTTTGTCCATCCCCTGTATTTCTACGTATTACAGCAACTATCACCTCCCCTTGCTACGTACTACTACTAATAGTATTACTTTAACTAATATTAAGGGTGTCGTACCCTTACTACAGATATTATTATTTCATGTTGGAATGACACCAAGTACGAAATAGTGTAGTGACATCTAAAGTACGTATTCCTGTAACTATCATCCTTGAATCGTAGAAGACTCCTTCGGCATGATTTTATGTTCTTTTTATTGGTGTTCTCTAATATTAGCGGACGATATTGTTCCCTGTCTGTCTATGTGTTATCCTTCTACTTTTGTCACACCTCGCTATAACGGTGATAGAAACATATTGTTTTCGACAGTCCACTCCGCATCGAAACGTATTCTTATCTAAATTTTAGATCGTTAGTCCTAAGAGGTCAGTTCCAGTCAAGGGTCAAAAATCTTTTTAAATAATTTCTATACGTACCACCTGAGTTTATATCCGTTACAAACTCAAAATAATAGCTTGTTAAATCTTTACCATTGTGACACAGTCAAGAATAAAAATGTCAGCACTGGGCTCGGTGGTCAAGGCAGTAGAGCATCTTTCTGCAATACGGGGTACCCGGGTTATATTTTTAGGGTGATCAGAACCTGGTATATTTTCCGTCGTCTCATACCTAGAGGTTATGAGGTCCACTCAGCCTCAAGATAATGTGCGTACGTAGAGTCAACCCTGGGGTAAGGAAGGAGGGCTTGAATGGTAATGTAATGGATCGTAGTTTCAAATTCAAGAACAAATAGCGGATGGGTAAATCCGATTAAATGGTAACCTGTGAGACAACTCAACGAAGTTGCAAAGATCGAAACGTATACAATGGTTACGTATCTTATTGAGTTTGATTGTTATTAGCAGGGTGCAGTAGTGGCGAAATTACATAACAATAGGAGTTGTGTGCCTGTATCACGCGGCTGTCTGTCTATAGCGTCTCTAATGCTACCTTTGTAGTACTACTTAGTGCAGTTTCATTTTATCGGTTTTCTTTGTAACATGTGTATTTTGAGGAAGTGATCCTGTGTGTGCTGTGGGATACATGTATGGTGTGATGTGGGATACATGAGAATGTTTTATTAGGCTCCGTTTTCCCGCCTGATGGGTTAACATCAGACCAATAACTACATTTGGATACCATACTGTATTTAGATGGCATGTCTTTGACATCGAGGTGTTTATTTTTTACTAGCACGATGGAGCACAGAAGCATTACGACCATACAGTACGACAGTGGCTAAATGATGTGCTTTCTGGTCAATAAATTGGTTGCAGGGGTCTGGTGGAATGGTACCAAGGTTACCTTACATAACGGTACTAAATTTTAACTTTGAGGATATCTAGAGTGAGTTGTGTATCGAACCAGACCCTAGGAAAGCGGGAACAACGGGTACTAGGAAAGTTATGCAATGAGACTTTATTTCTTATACTTTACCAAAGTATTTCCCACCACACATTACACATTGTTTCAGTCTTTGAAACCAGTCATCGAAGAAACTCTGTCATCTTTCGGCAGAGATTTGGGCACACTGGGTCCCAAGCCCTTAGTAGGGCGTTGTGTGTGTGGTAGTATCGAGATTATATCAACATGCGTTACCAGCAGGGGGGAAACCAATTTCAACACTTATAATAGTACCCAGGAGTTAGAGATCTGCGCGGTCTCTGGCCGAGCCCGCGGGCCGGACTCGGGCCTCGGGCTTGGGCCGTATATGTTTAAATATACAACCATGTTTCTCGGGCCTTTTCTGGCATAACTTTGTAAATACACTAGGTGTATACAACGATATTTATTAGACCGTTCTTTGTGGAGAACTTTTAAAGCACAACTGCAATATTAAACGTCTAATTGTTGTAAATAAAAATACATTTTGCGTTAATTCTTAAGTTTCTGTATTCCGGCTTATTTCGGGCTCATTTGATTATTACACGAGCTCGGACCGGGCTCGGGCCTGAATGCTAAAACATATTTCGGACTCGGGGTCGGGCCTCACATTATAAATTCACGGGCCGAGCAGGGCTCGGGCTAAAAATTCCGGCCCGTGCATACCTCTAGCAGCGTGTTGCATCTGGAAGCGTATACCTGTGAATGAGGTAGAGTACGTAGAGATGAGGTACCCTACATCTGATGAATATGCAAGACAAACAAATACTTTTTAGTTGTTTTTCAAACGCTTTTTCTGTAAGCTTTGGTGAGTTTCTTATGCTTTTCTTCCGCCGTTTGTCTGTTTATGCTCCAGCAATATTCTGCCATCACGCTAACACTCCACCTACCTTTGTATCTATGCTCCATATCTTTCATATCCTAGTAAAATCTCTCATCTTGCTTCCCACTTACTTTTTCTGGAATGTAATTCATATGACAATGCAAGACATGTATCTTAATACTCATGTCGCACCTAAGTTCTTGAAATTTCAACAACATAGTTTCTACAATGTTCTTATAATCTGAACTTTTGTAGTTACCGAGAAAGTTCTGTTACACTTTTGAATGCCAGTCAAACATCTCTCTCGGTTAATATATTGAGCATCTCTCAGCCAAGCATCTCTCTCTGTTGGATTCATTGTTGCTTTAAAATCTATGTTTTCCATAAGTTTTCATATATTGGGGCCATTAAATATGCCTTGTTTCACTTTTCCATAGGACAAGGATGGAAATGTATTATATATAAACTTGAAACTTTGTCCCTGTTTGTCAAGTGCTTTCAAAAATTGTTTAATGATTTCCAACTTAATGTTAAGATGTGGAAGTAATATTTTGTCCTAACGAACTAAACGTTCATATGCAATATTTTTAGATCCTGTATTCCAAAGTAATTATAATGACCATTCCATTCTTACTCAATGCTCACTTCTTGCCTTCTATCCCATTTGCATATCAAACATGGCATTTTCGTACATCCAGATTGCTGTCCAAGTAAAATGCCCAAAATCTTGAAATCACAACACACTTCTCAACCATGTTCTTGATATTTAATTTCGTTTAGAATTATTTTCATCGTTTCTTTCATTGAAATCGAATGGGCAATAAGTACAGATGGGTACTTATTTTCATTGTGTAAGAGGACACATTTTAAACTTGTTTTGTTAGAATCAACAGTCTCCAGCTAGTGGAAAGTAGAGGAAAACTTCAATTAAATCCAACACATTAAGTAGTGCAAATTCAACACATTACAACAGTACACAAGAGATTCTTGTACAAAGTAGGATGAAAATGGTCTTTGTCTGTCTGTACCGGGCAAATGTCGTTCCAGATGGCAGAAGGTTCCTTTTGTGAAGCCTAGAACTAAGGACTTCTACTGACTCCTTCGACAGATTTAAGTCCGGAACTAAATCACTAAGATCATTTTGTTAAAAAGTATAGGCTGAGATGATCCAGTAGGCGGTTCAATGTTGTCATCTTGTATATCAGTTTTCTGGCTTGTCGAACTAGAATCACTAACACACTGTACCAATGATGAAGGTTTTGGGATAGGAATCTCTGGACCATGACCCGCAGGCCTATAGCTGATTAAATGTTTGGGCAAAGTACCTTCTTATTTCTAGCATTGAGGCCAATAGTTTCACAACAGCAGAAGTAACAATCGTCAGTACGATTCTTCGGTCCCTACAAACCATTGGAATTCCAAACGGCATAGACACCTGTTTTTCCTTATTCCAATTTCTCAAAGAATCAACAAAAGAACGGCGCACTTTATGTGGAACCAAAGGTTTTGATTGATCACCAAGTTTTATATTAAAATAAGCGTAATATGCTTTTTAAACAAATTCCGAAGAGCATTGCCGTTGTCTCTTAATCATCGTTAATATAACAAAACACATTCTTACTATATTTACAACCACGACGGGCCATTTCTTCTTTGTCTACAGCAGAGGAGCACAGGATCGCAGAAAAGCAAATCCAACTAAAATCCTAATGTTACGCAAGTTGATTTCTTCATACATAAACTGAAAGAAAAACCAATCTATGACCTACAAAAGAATTTATACCAGCATGTTGTACAATGTAATTAGTAAATAAAAATAAATATCAATTATATGGACTAAATTTATAACTAATTTTCTTTCCTTATACTTACATCAGCTGTAAAATTGCTTATCTATCTAGGGAGCACTTGGTGAACTACAGAGCAAACAGGTATTATTAGGTTCGAGCGTAACTAGTGAATAGCTAGGAATTCTAGGGAGATAGGAAAAAACTGCCAGACTCTGAATGAGCGACCTTAAAAACATGTAATCAATGTGAAATTTTCAAAACAATACCCATACGGACCACTGTATTTGATACTACAAAATTTTATAGTGATAACAATCAATTTTTGTTTAACCCTTTTCCGGGCCGTGGGAAGATATCTTCCCAAAATCATAGTGTCAAAAGTGCATTATTTAGGTTGGTGGGAATAGCATTTCCCACTTGGTTATCGTGTAGTAAGGCAGGTCGAAAATGACTATTTTGGAGAACAAATCCCTGCTTCTGCTGACGTGATTAGCACGCACGTTAGTGCGCACCATCTGGCATGTAAATAGTAAGCACTTTTTTATTGATTTCTGTTTCCATTCAATTCGATCCATACCCATTAGAATAGGGAGGGGAGGGCAAGAGGGGGCATTTGCCCTCTGCTAAAAATTGAAATAACCCTAATATTATGCAATTTGAGGCACTTTCGAGACAAAATTGCCAATTTTCAGGAGTTTTCCCCCCCTGGAAAATGTTGTTGCCCTCCCCTGTAAAAAATCCTGCCGGCGCCCAGGTCTATACCATTCGCTTTCCATGTACGTTCTTGTTTTCTGAAAAGAAATTTACCTAAAATACCGAAAATAGTAATTTTGGTGATGTGTCCAGGGACGGCGCCAAGGGATTCAGGGGGCAAGTGGCCCAGATCTTCCCTTGTCCTCCCTTGTGTCCCCACAAAGTTTTATTATTTTAATTATTATTGCACATATTGTATTAATATTGCCCATTTTTTTATATGTTTTGTTTGATTTACCCCCATTCCAAACTTGTCTTCTCCCTGGACCATCGCAACTCTGAGAACCTAGCGGCGAACCTGTTTGTTTCTGGCAATTCGTGGATGGCCAGCATGCAGTTTTCATGCAATGCAGCCAGAATGCAATATAAAAAAATATTCATTCTTCTACTGTGGATAAAACCCCGCTTAAAATTAGGCTCGTGGGAAGAATACTTCCCACCCCATAATCTATGGGAAATACATAGAATAAATGGAATCCACCAACATAATTATTCATATTCGCCTGGTGGAGATCTTATTTTAATAGGCATCACACAGCATCATATCTACAAAAAAACGGCCCGGAAAAGGGTTAACATTATCTGTATTTTTCCTTTGAGGTTTTAATTTGCAATGATGTAATGGCACGACATTTGCAGTTATTCCCAGTGGGAACTTATGTTCTTGGGTCACACGTTAAGCTATAGGACATTGTCGCATACCGCCGATGAAAGGGGTGCTGAAAGGGGTGCTAAATTTAAAGTCAATCAATCTTTATCAGTAGTTATTCGTTGTTATGATACTGAAATTTTTACAAGGCGGAAGTTTTATGCCATGAGAAATTCCCGACGTCGAACCTGTAGCTCCAGTGACGATCACATAGTATTGACTGAGTGTCTTATGAAGATACTTCGGATTTCTGAAAATAACCTAGTGCTCACAACGTAAAAGTGTTCAGAAAATATAAAAAAATCGTATTCTGGGCAATTCGACAATAGTTAAGAAAAAATTAAATAAAAAAACATTACGGACATAAAAAGCTGACAGCCCTCCCCAGGCTGTAAGCGTCGGTGGAACACCTATGGGCAACTAGCGACATGTCTCCAAAAAATAGCAGCGATGACCCGCCGTAGCCCCACTTCCGTTTTGAAAGTTATACCACCAACGGCAGAGACGCGACGAAACGCCAATCAACCACAAAAGTATTCCCCCAAAATATGTTAAATCGTCTATGTGTGTGATTTGTTTACACTAAGGTAAGTCTAAGATACACCATAAAAAAGAAAAAAGTATACAGGGATGGGCGCGAAAAACCAACCTTATGATTAGTACGCGCATGTTCTTGCCACTTCGCCACAGAGGCGATGCAGAAAACCCGGCTTGAAGAGGGATAAATCGTTGAGGTCTTTTTAATTTGCCTAATAAGAGTGCTCCTTTAACCTTTTATATTTAACGATAATTGTTTGGGATCAGATAAAATGCATTCACCATGTAAGTTTATAACAAAATGACGCGAGTCTATTTCATAGTTCTCCCATATTGACTTTTTAATGATTGAAGGCGGTACGACGATTGCAAAGTAAATTCATACAATTATACACACTCATCTTAAGATTTTCACTTCATGATGCAGAGGCAGGGGTTACTCCTGACCCCTGGAGCTCACTTTAGAAACAATTCGTCAGGAAAACATAATATATAATAATGACCGCATGCAAATGACTGGTGATAGTTCGTGTTGGTCCCTTTGCGATTCTCCACGACGAATCGAGGGAACGTGGACCAAAATGAAGTGGGGCACTAGGTGTTGGTGACGTTTACGACATTCAAACCAACTCGACGTATACTATCTCTAGCGTTCCCTTCTCGTGTAGGAACAAGCGCTTCTCTTTAGTACACGGCCGACGATAGGATTTAAGTGATTCAATTCCCGGTAGTAGAGACTTGAAATTCAAGGGGATTACTGTAAGTTCACTTCTCACATCGAGTGCTGAAAGGGAGGCTAAACTTCAACCAACCAATCAAAACATACCTTTTTGACAAGAAGAATTTCTTTACAACACTGGGAATTGTAGGAAAGAACTTTGCTTAGTTAACTCGCGCGATATTAACATACACTCTGTGTATTATTCTTGAAAACTCAATTCAAAGTTACCTTATCAGCTATGACTTGCATTTTGTGGAAAATATGCGAAATTTATGAACAGCGCGTACACATTGACTTCGTACACAAATGCATCCTTTACATGAACAATTGCTTAATGACAGTGGTATTATATCACAACTTTGGCTGTGATACATACATACATATGGCACTAGAATTGATCGTTACATTCTTACATTTTAACATAGAATGTATATTTAAGTCACGCCTCCTTTTGTGGTGTACATTTGCATACAAATTCAACAACAACTGGCCTTATCATTTTGTCAAATGACTTCAGAAGGAATGAACACTTCCACCATAGTCTAATGTACAACGAAGTCGGCAGGTTTTGTTTCAAATCTCTCTCTCTTATGAAAGCATTATTCTCTTGAATTTATTCAAATCTACAAAATAACGTTACTTTAAAAAAAAAACTACGTAAAAGAAAAAAGGGGAACAAAAATGGAAGGTGTGATAACTGGGGAGGGATACTGTACGAATATACACACAAAATATATTCAATGAAAATCTTAAATTTTATAAGCTTTTTATCCTATCTTTTCTTTTTCGTTTGTTTGTATGTGTATGTAAAACATTCAGAATTTTCTTCCTAACGCTTTTGGCTGCTATTAGTTGAGTCTGCAGTCAAGCTAAAAATACTAAAAACACACCAAACTTTATTCAGTCAAATTCGAAAGTGATTATAATTGTAATACTGTATAATAAAATGCGATTTTTAGTGTAATCTTACATTGAAACTTACACTGGTATTCTCTAGGATAAAGAAAATATGCTCATGTATATAACTGAATCAGCAGCGCACGTGCTTTTAGTGGGAAACGTGTTATTTTTAAGGAAAGCTAGGGAATTCTAGATATTGAATCAGTGTTGCAATTGAGAAGGTATTTGAATCAAGAGATAATTAACTATGCCTAAAACGGCAAAATTAACAGTAAAAGACAAACGATGTATTTAAAAAAAAGTATTGCTAATCACACACTTGTGAGGATTGTAACGCAACAAATTTTAGTTTATGAGGTTATAAAATTAGTTAAGAAGAAGAAGAGAGAAGCGCCTATGTGTTCCGTAGGTTTGTAAATAATCGGCGGTGTAATGCCAACTCATTTGCCAAGAATTTGTTGTAATTTGCTGTCAAATCTTGTAATGTTCCACTGAATAAAACATTGTATTTAATGTAGATCCAACAAATATAGTTACAGTTCGAAATTAATCTAGTTACAGTGCAGGTGAAGAGTGATCACCCGTCGTGTGAAGGGTTTCTATTTGGATCCAAGACTTTGTCAGTTTGTAGTGGACAAGATCTTTTCCGTAGGTTTTCTCGAGTTTCTAACGTTTCCTTCCACATTTTAATTCTATCAATTACAGAGCCACACTCACACACACACATACACTAGAGGTCTGCACGGGCCGGAATTTTTAGCCCGAGCCCTGCCCGGCCCGTGAATTTACAATGTGAGGCCCGACCCAAGTCCAAAATATGTTTCAGCATTTAGGCCCGAGCCCGGCCCGAGCTCGAGCGATAATTAAATGAGTCCGAAATAAGGACGAATTACAGAAACTTAATAATTAACGCAAAATTGTATTTTTATTGACAGCAATTAGAGATTTAATTTAGCAAGTTGTGCTTTAAAAGTTCTCCAGAAAGAACAGTGCAGGCCCGAGAAATATGGTTGTATATTTAATAATTTACAGCCCTAGCTCGGCCCGGGCCCAAAGTTATATATGCTTTGTAGGCCCAAGCCCGGCCCGCGGGTTCGGCCCGAGCCCGTGCAGACCTCGAACACACACATACACAAACCTTTGTGTAGCGGACCACAGGATACCTATTGGATTGTGTAGCGGATCAGGCGAATTTTGTTGCTCAGAATTCAAATTTCGAGTTGAGTTGATTTTAGTTTAGCGTCCCGTTCAGCAGCGAGGCTATATGAGACGTGGACCTACTGATTAACGTGGAATCCGAACCACATGAGCTCCCGCCGGGAATCGAACCCGGATCTCCCACGCCAAAGGCAATTCAAATTTCGAAACTCCAGGTCGATTGACTGTATCAGTTTTTTTATGAGTGAAAAATGTGAACGATTTTGGATAGAGAGGAGACACGTGTTTCGCCCATAAAACAAAATTGACATGGTCAATCGTCCTAGGCTTTCGAAATTTATAACAAAATACTTTGGTTTGAGTAATATTTACCTGTACCTTGGGCAGAAAGTACTCATACATGTGCACTATACTTAGTAGAATGTTCATTTCATATTAACAAAAGAAGAATGTTTTTAATATATGTAAGTGATTATTATGGGATAGTTGTTGATATGGACATGTTTTATGGTTACCTAGTCAGTGAGTTTGTGTGCTTGAAAAGTTAAGAAAATGATATTATAAGTTATATCAAATAATAAACCAGTTTAGCACCGTTTATAGACGTTGTCATTTTTATTAGAAAGGTGAGATTAATGGTATTTAAATATCGAAGCTAATATTTTCATGCCAAAGAAATACTACCACTTCGAATTTTTATCTCAGCAAACGAACCAGGTTTACGACTATCATTTTGATAAGTCGTTATAAAAATTTTGGTTTACCTCACCCGGGACTTTGTAAATTCAATTCCCGAAGAAGAGTAAGGTTGAATTTACTTTTATACTACAGTTAATGAATACGAACTTAACCATATTGCGAAGTGGTAAAGTAATCATTAGAAAAATGGACAACGAAACAATGCAGCAGGAATCAAATACTAGTGACAAAGGTGAAACTAGTGTAACACCAGGATTGACATCGGAGGATCGAATCTTGTTAGCTTTACAGCGACAAAAATGCAGAATTAAAGCAGACCATGGAACAGAAATTCAACGAATCCAACAAGACCATGGAACAGAAGATAGAACTGAAGTTTGACGAAGCTAACAAGCAATATGAAGAATTAAGTAGACGGATAGAACGGATAGAACAGAAATCAGATGAAACGAAACAAACGATTGTCCAGGTGGTGAATGACATATCCTCACAGTTCGAGGAAAAGTTAAAAAGGATATCCGATGATTGTCAAGAAAAGCACAATCACCAAAACCAAGAAATTAGTGCTATAAAAAAAGATTTAGAAGTAATAGAATCTTCCATTAAACAGCAAAAGATCCAGGTCAGCAACAATTCTAATAACATACGTGTAAATACACAGTTGTTAGCTACTATTCAGGAAGAGATTAGAACGTTACAGGCTAAAGACAACATTTACCGTAATAACTTGGGTAGTGATCGCTTTGAGTTGCCCCACTCACCAGAGATGAACTCGCCTTCGCCGGGGTCTGATGAGGATATTATACTAGAAGAAAGTTGTCCGAAGAGTACTGATGAGCGAAACGTAGATGGTACGACGACACAGCACGTCATGGATAGGAACTATCACTTAACAAGAACAAGGAATGAGAAAAAGAAGGTAAAATTAAGTGTTAAGATGAGTGAAATTCGAGCTATGAGCAAATTCAGTGGTAAGTGTAATGAGAATGCTACTTCTTTCTTAGAGAAATTCCAAGACGAATGCAATATAATGTGTATCGATCGATCACAATATATGAAATTAATACCCCATGTATTACTCCCACCTTGTTCCTTATGGTTTAAAGCAATACGTGATCACATTAGTACATATGAGGAATTCAAAGCGGCATTGATCGCAAATTATGAAAATGACTTTTTGCTGGCAAATAGAGATGCCACCCTTAGAAATCAACACTTCAATCCTCGATTGCATAAATCGGTAACTCTTTACTTTGGGCAAGGCAGTGATATCCCGTCACTGTTAGTATTAATCACAGGTCTCATTGGTTCCTTTCTGTTGCTAGGGATTATTCATAGACTATGTACGACCTTAAAAAGGCAGTAATAAGGGTTCTTTAATTTACTACAATATTGCCCTTGTACTTAATGCAATCAGTTCCTGTCACTGCCTTGCCTAAACTAAAGATTTGCCCATAAATCTGTTGTAGAGTTTGTTGTAAATGTCTACAACGAATTAAAGGTCGTTAATCCATTACAATCGGAATCGAGAATAATAGCATCGATTCGAAATTTGCTTCCATTTAAATTGCAACAGATCTTATTTTCCACACAGTGTATGAGTTTCAGCCATTTATTGATGCTTGTCCAATGCTACGAAACTCAATACCATGCCATGAATCCACAATCAGGAATGGGTAAAAATAAGAATAATTCAGATCATTTGGTGCCAGTTCGGAATTTAGATATCCGAAGTGTGAATGATATGAAACCTAACCTAAGCCGAGTATACTCTAGCAATCAAAATGAGCAAAATAGACAAGGTTATGTAGGGAATCCGCCTAACCTAATTAATCGTAGCAATTCATATGTTAGACCATATAGTCAAAATAGGTTTAAAAATAGACGTAATGTATGGCGAAATTCTAGAAATGCAGCGAACTACGTGGATAGACGTAATTGGAGATCAAGAGATGGCACTTCATATCAAAATCAAAATCACGATGAAAGACATGTACAACATAATGTAGAACCTAATCATGATTGTGCGGTACAATGCACTTTATTAGATTCATATGCAAGTACGAATGTAACATGATTACCGTTAATGAAATTAGGTTAAACCCATATTAGTTATAGATTCTTGTGAATTTTCATTTTAAAGTTTATGTGTTAATATCAATAATGAAAACGATTCTTAAAAATACTTGAAATGCTTAAATAGAGTTTTAAGTAGACTGGAAAATTGATTTTCAAATGATTTTTATTCTTTCTTGTTAATGTGAAGAATCATAATTCGATTCATAAATGATTAAAAGCAAAGATTATTTATATTAGATTGATTTGTGTTGAAAACTTAATTGTCAAAGATTATGTTAAGTAGAAGATCTATTCTATAAAACTAATTATTCAACGACTACCTTGAATGAAATTCTTCTTTATTATAACATCTTAGTGCTACGATGTATACCTTTAAATGCAACATCTGACTTATTTGTTATTTAATGCGCCCTTAAAGATTAATATTATTTGTAACCCACGTTTGTCCTTTACATTCTTTGAAATCGTACCTTTCATCGATTAATTAAATAAGCGACGATATTTTTTTAATAAGAAAATGTAATAATAATATAATGGATAATAATGAAATAAATATAATTAATGTAATTAAAGATAAATATTGATGAAATGAAAGATTTGTTATGAATGTATTTATATATATGTATATGTGAAATGTAATGAATAGATACACAAGGTGCGATCAAAATATGATGGACATATGTAATGTAAGAACACTAATGTAAACGGACCAGTGGTTCTTGAAGATAAAAGCCAAGCCAACTCATGACTTATATTCAGTCCCTTTGTCGAGCGACATTTTTATATAACAAAATACTTTGGTTTGAGTAATATTTACCTGTACCTTGGGCAGAAAGTACTCATACATGTGCACTATACTTAGTAGAATGTTCATTTCATATTAACAAAAGAATGTTTTTAATATATGTAAGTGATTATTATGGGATAGTTGTTGATATGGACATGTTTTATGGTTACCTAGTCAGTGAGTTTGTGTGCTTGAAAAGTTAAGAAAATGATATTATAAGTTATATCAAATAATAAACCAGTTTAGCACCGTTTATAGACGTTGTCATTTTTATTAGAAAGGTGAGATTAATGGTATTTAAATATCGAAGCTAATATTTTCATGCCAAAGAAATACTACCACTTCGAATTTTTATCTCAGCAAACGAACCAGGTTTACGACTATCATTTTGATAAGTCGTTATAAATTTGATTCTGAATAACAAAAGCATCGAATGCATACCCTGGGGTCCGCGGTACAGAACTTTTGTTTTCTTGCATGGCTGTGTTACATATCCTCCCTATCCAAAATCGCTCAAGTTTTTTGCCCATAACAAAAAATTGACACGATCGATCTTCCTGGGGTTTCAAAATTTGGATTTTGTGCAATAAAATACATCGAATCCACACCCTGGAGTCCGGTGCATAGAACTATTTTGTGTGTGTGTGTGTGTGGCTGTGTTATTTTATAATCTTTCACTTTCATTAATCATCTGCCACGTTTAACCTAAATGACATAACCGTTGGACATTAAACTATAACTTTCATTACATTTTATTTTCTAGATTTCTTTACTTTCTCCCACATCCTTGCTCCACCAATTCTTCCATAATCATTACTAGGGATGGCCATAAAGTTCCGGTTCCGGCGGAACTGGTTCCGCGAGGAACCGGTTCTTGGAGATCCGGTTTTCAAAACCGGTTCCACATCTGGATCCGAAAACCCCCCAAAGACACATGAAGGAGGCAAAAATTCACCTTCAAAACACTACAAAGAGGAACACGGGCTTGTGCCCTCCCGCCCAGACCCGCTTGTGCCCTCCTGAAAAATTTTGGTCCACCAGTGTGTGTTTAGCCAAATGAGTTTACCAATTTGCCTGTTTAGTCAATGAATTTGCCAGTTAACTAGTTTGTTTAGCCAAATGAGACAAGCGGCCGCCACCTGGGCGCCTGCTTGTCGCATCCGTCATTTCATCTACCACACTGTTCACATTCTGCCAGCAGCTTGGGTTTAGCGTAGCGATGGCCACAAAGTTCCGATTCCGGTTCTTGGAGATCCGGTTTAAAGAACCGGTTCCAGACCTGGATCCGAAAACCCGGTTCCGGAACCGGATCGTCTAGAACTGGATCCGTTTAGAGCCGAAAACCGGTTCCGTCAGGAACCAATTCTAGTCATCCCTAATCATTACCTTCAATTAATCATGTGTCTCTTTTATCCAAAAGGGTATAACTATGTGTGGGCGGAGGGTCATAATGGTTCAGTGGTAGGGCGATCATCTATGGTTAGAGGGGTCTTTGGTTCGATCCCAGATCATGTAATTATGACGGGTAAAATTATTTTCGCATATCTTTCGGGGTTTTTCCCGTTTCCTCCTACATTATCATTCCATCAATTCCTTTCATAATCATGGGGCTACGGTGGCTCACTGGTAGAGCGCTTATCTAGAGACTCTGGTTTGATCCCCGACCAAGTAAGTTTGTGGTGGGCATCGTGCTTGTGAATTTTTATGGGGTACTCTTGTTCCTCTCACTTTCTCATTCCACCAATTCATTCAACATTACTCACTTGCTTTAATCATCGTCTCTCTCAGCCTACAGGGCAAAACCGTGGAACGTTAAACTTAAAGATTTCATTTTTTTTTCAAATTCCTTTCATAATATCATGAACTTTTATTAATTATCAGTGATCTTATCGCAAATGGCACAAACATAGGACGTTAAAAAGGTTTCTTTTTAATTTTCTTAGCTACAGAGTGTTATATTTCTAATCTTTTTCTATTTGTTTATTTCACCAGTCTCGTTAAGTGTGAAATTGAAACATTTGCTGATTTGAAAACAACAGATAAAATTCGCTCAATTGTTAATTATAGTATCCAAGTTCCAACCATGGATACTGCCACGTGAGTTAGTGGTGTTAATTTGTTTCTAAGAAGCTGTTCTCGTAATAAACTTAGTGGGAAGAACATAAGAAAATACCAATTGAAAGTCTAATGTAACAACGATTACGAAAACGGTAGGACGTATGTCTGTGCACAGATCTCTTTGTTTTTAATGAAACCAGAGAAAAGATAGGAAACCAAATGACACCTGATAATCAAGGATAGGGTTTAAAGCGATTAAACTATTTCCTTTCCAGAGTCTTGGCTAATACTTAACTGAAATTTCTTAGTAGGACGTCTTGACGTCATAGATGGAAGCAACTACGTCATCGGGTCGCCTTGTTTCAATGTAAATGAAAGTGAGTTGGCTTTCCCACAAAATGACACCAGAGGGATGTGGTGTGAAAGAAGAAAGCTAATTTTTTCTATGTTAATTAAAGTCGGACGTTTTAATGTAAAAAGTTTTTGCAGTTTTAGACTTTTTTTTTTTTTCAAACTGAGTATGCTTGTGGATGTAGCTCTTGATATACAGGGCCAGCATAAATGATTTATTCATTTTCAAAAGGGTACATTTTCAAAACTATTACACGTACATACATGAAAGATATATCAAAAGAACCACAAACTCATGAAGTTTGTACAACCTCTACAAATTTTCAATACGTGCCCTTTTGGTGACACGACACACGTCCAGACCGTACTCGAGCTCATTCTATATATATTTTGTAGCATAGTCCTGTATATGCTCGACTAGGATTGTGGTAGTGGGGGTACTTAAACAATGTCCTTAATATACCCCTGCAGTAAGAAGTTACAGCGAGAGTAATCAGGAGTTATGGGAGGCCAGGCGCTTTTCCTTTTACCCAAGCAACCAGTGTCCCTGAATTGCCGATATCACCGCAAAATGATTTGTTTACATGTCAATTCTTTTCCTGCACAACTATAACAGACGAACATCTGGTATACGAGGCACGTCCAGAAAGTAAGTTCCGTTTGGTAATAAAATTAAATTGTGTACAGATACAGAAAAATTATTTATTGCACAAAATTCTACAACTCTTAAACTACTTTTCCACATAACTGCCGAAACTTTGCATGAATTTGTCATAGCGTGGCACAAGATTTTGTATACCTTCTTCATAGAAGTTTGCCGCCTGTGTCTTCAACCAGTTGGAAACAGTTTCTTTCAGCTCGTCGTCATTGTTGAAGTGTTGACCGCCAAGGAAAGACTTGAGATATAAGAACAGATGAAAGTCGCTAGGAGCGAGGTCAGGGCTGTACGGAGGATGGTCAACACGTCCCAGCCAAATCCCTGTAGGAAGTTTTTCGTTCTTCATCGTGCACGTCACTACGTCCTTCATTGAATTGTCGGACCCATCTGCTCACCATTGAATCACTCATCGCATTTTGTCCGTAAACATCGCAAATTTGCCGATAAATTTCACTTGGTTTCACTTTCCTCGCATTCAGAAAACGAATCACCGCTCTGATTTCACAAGCGGCGGAGGGATTTTCAATCAACACCGACATTGTAAACAAGCACAACAAAGCGTACGTGACTGACAGCAATCTCCAAATGGCGCACGTTTCTTCTCCTTGATACAGAGCGTCTACCGCGCATGTGCGGAACTGCGATCGCAGCGCTGCAGCGGAGATAAATTGAAACGGAACTTACTTTCTGGACGTGCTATGTATTCTAGCACAGAAAAACCTTTTTCTTGCTTTCCCTCCATTTTCGACAAGTACTAACCTCGTACTGCCACAGGGCACACTGCCACACCCGATCGAAAAGATAATGGACTCGTGGTGCCACACAATACAAACTTACTGAGTTTGTGGTTCTTTTCATATACCGTATCTTTCATGTGTGTACGTGTAATAGTTTTGAAAATGTAGCCTTTTCGAAACTAATTAATCACTTATGCTAATCCTATATGATTTATTTGTATTTTACCAGATTTTGCCGTCTTATCCGTGATTTCTACGTCTTCAGAACGGATTGCCTTTGATTTCGAGACTTTGTTTTGCGTCCTTGTGCAACATTAAGGTTATGAAGAACGGCTCTACTATTAACGTGGTAATCGAATCACAACCGGGATATCAATTGGGTGCTCAGACCGCCATTCAAGATCAACCTCACAGTATAGGCCTTTCCGCGTCGCCAAGAGAGTTGCAATAGAGGTCCACGCTACTAGCCTCGGTTCTTCATAACACTGTTTCTTGTGGCCCGCGTAGCATAGTCGCTAACTCTCTCGCCTTCGGTGCGACTGGTCTAGGGTTCGATTCCTGGTGGGGGCACTCGGTCGAAAAAGTGCAAAAAGCTTTTTTTAGGCCAGCCATCCTGAATGAGATTGTCCTAACTTACAGGTCCCAAGCCACTTCCTTCCTTTCCTTTCCCAGGATAGTGTGCTCGCCGAGGGACGTCATCCCTCATACTTGAAGTGCTAAATGGCCTGGGCCGAAAGCCCAGAAATCTAAGTCCTAAATCCTAAACAGTGTTTCTTTTTCTCTGAATAATTATATCTTCAGTATTAATTAAATTGTTGAATATTATGCTACCTTCTAATCTACAATTTTTCCAAATAAGAGTAAATGGAATACGTTAGTGCGGATTCGAGTTTTGGAAACATCGGTTCTGTGCACAGGAGAAATGTCGTACATCTTCGTAGATATCACTGGTCATCAACTTTCGTCACTTTGATAAAACCGAGTGATACATAGCTGTGCCTTCTGCTTTTGTTTTTATGCTATAGAAGGATGGCGCAATCGTTTCACCAAGTTTCCTCATTCCACGATTATAGTTCCATTTTTCGGCCTAGAACATAATGAATTCTCCTCATATTCAGGTCTCACACTTTTGTTTATAGGATCGTTTAGGGACATTTCTACACGTTAAGAAACAACTCGACTCTAATCTGAAAGTTATCGTAATTTTATTCTGCAAAAGTGATAATGCTCAGCAGTAATCCTTGCCCTAGCTATAAAACACAAAACCTTCCCCTTGAATGCAATACTTGCAAATGCAAGAACACATAAACGGAATGGTGCGGATCAGTAGATTTTGGAAGTCTTGCGAGAGAAATCGACACTTACTATGGGAGTTGTCGACACTATATAAACAATGAAATCCTTCACATCTTTGGGAACAGTGTCCTTTACAACAAATATAAAAAGCGATGAAATACTAGATGGGAGGTTTCTACTATCTACATATGACTTATCCTGCGATACTCATGCAACAATTCTTATAGAGGGAGTTTGGCCACGGGCATATAATTTGAAGTGCTCATCAAATACCTCTATAGAAGTTGTTGCGGAAGTACCGCAGGATTCTGAAACAAGGATATTTGGATAGGGCACATATTAGTTCCTAAGTGAAGACTTGGCCCAACTAAGATAGGTCCCATAGTTTTGGAATTGTGGCCCTTTAGATTTCATTTTTTTAAAAATGTTTTCGGTAGCTTATAACTCCGAAATGAAGCATTGTGCACCCGGGTTGGTCTATACTTTTTATCTTATCTTGGTGTCAGGAATCACTTCCCCAACGTTGTCAATGTTGTTTTGAAACACCCTGTAGGTATATAAGCACGAGAGAACTCTGTGTCATCATCATCGAGCATAATATATATACTCTCTCTCTCTCTCTCTCTCTCTCTCTCTCTATATATATATATATATATATATATATATATATATGTACTCTCGATGTTGACATAGAGTTGCTTCGTGTTATACGACCCAGGTTCGATTCCCGTTGTTACGTCATGTAGCTCAGATTCCATTTTGAATTGTAGAACCAGCCTTATAGCTTCGGTACTAGAGAGAAATTAAGCTCCCAATCAAGCAAGTCATCGATACCGGCGCTACATTGTGTAGCGAAATTTCGTAATTATATACAGTGGACTCTTTTTAATTCGAAGTTCAATGGGACACGAAAAAACTTCGAATTATCCAAAATTCGAATTATCCAACAAGATTCATTTTCACATATATAACAACAAACAAACCAAAGTACTCTGCATCTAAACCATATTCATATGGTGTAGATTTTATCTTTAAATCAGCTTATTATTTGCGTGATCGAATACCGCAAATTAACAAACGACAATGACTCCACATAATACAAACTACGTGTATAATGGAAAATATATTTACCTACAATACTACAACATACATTGAATAGCCCAAACAATTAAACACCAGTAACAATTTGAATATTTTGTTCTCACTTTGAAGAAGTCGTAAACCTCATTTGCTTAAATTTGATTCTTTTTTTACGGTCAATAAATCTTGAATTTCATGTATTGCATGGAATACGATATTAATAACATTTGGTTGATTTGATCAATAATTCATCTTAAATTTTCAACCATTTCTGAACCAAGATGAGATTGCCACACGTTCTCTATCTTTACTTCTTCCCCAACTCACCTTCATCTTTATCATTACATAGATTTTCTATTTATCTTTTGTATTACTCTTCCCTATGGCTGCATCTGGATAACTGAAAACACGTTAAAACTGTATTTCTCTGTTTACATCTGTCCAACATTTAAAAATTCAACTGTATTTAATTCGAATTATCCAAAACATAGGTTCAAAAGTTCGATTTATTCACGATTTTTTACTATTGTTTTCAATACAGTTTTCAAGGGGAATGGACTTCTGTTCGAATTATCCAATATTTCGAATTATCCAAGTTCGAATTAACGAGACTCCACTGTATATATATTACACGTTCATACTATAACTATACCAGTGGTGTAAAAAAAGTTTTATCAAGGATATGTTCAAACATCCATGTTCATATCGATAATTTTAAATATTAATAATAATAGCAACACTTAAACATGTATTATTATCCACCCTATAGTGCATCCGCACGTCACTAGTTTTACATAAGAGTTATTTAACCTTGATTTCGGAAGATTAACTGCTCCGTTTACGCATTCTATACTCTTTTACAGTAATGAATGCAGGTATTGCATCCAAGGCAGATATATCTTTCTGAGTAAATATTTATTTGGAAAAACTTTAGAAGTTAGTCATATCTTTTTTCGAGACAATCTTGCAAGGCAGAAAGTTTGTCTCGATTTGTCTCGAATTCCACAAAGCGGATCACGTTTCGTTCTGGACACTAAACGAGATTAGATTAGAAAAAAAAAATCTCTGGTGCATTCTTAGAAATAACTATTAAGTTAACTGGCTTTAGTAGTACTCAGTCTTGTCGTAGTAACCGACGTTTTAAAATCATTGAATCTACCTGAAACAGACAAACAAATTCTCTATTTAGCATTTTCTAGAAAACATAATAATATTAATAATAGGGCAATCTTTAGCATTTCGAATATCATCTGAGTGTCTTTAGTTATTAAGCAACTTCTTCCACTACGATTACGTGGGATAATTCGATTAGTTCTGTGTGAAATTACGATACTTCATATTGGCGAAAAGTCGTGCTGCGTTTGAAAAAGAAAAGAAAAAAAAAACTGGCAAATGACGTACAACTTAATTCGTAACATATGTTTTCGTTGTGTTGAATATGGCACTGTGCCGACAAGTGACACAGAAAGGATGAAAACCTTTTTTTAAAAAATTGTAACGTAATACTAACGAGTTTCTTGCGTCCAGAGAATTTCTAAATGATCAATGTTTGCAATAGGACGACAGCTAATAATATGGATTTGATTTGTATGTCAGTTAAACATTCTATTAAAACCCACGCCTCGCGTTCTCATTTCTCGAAGCTTTTTTTTCTCTCTCTATTTTTAATTTTATCTCAATATTTTCGAAGCGCTGTGGAAATGATTGGTAGAAATTATTTTATTAGATACTCACAAATGTTTTCTTGTGTCACTGCGGCAAATATTTTGCTTTTCTGTTTCTGTCTTTCATCAATCATAGTACAATTCGTTTGAACTCCAAGACTCGCACGAAGTTAAAACATTTCATATGAATATCTTAGTAAACCAATCCAACCCCTTTTCTTCGCTTCTAGGTTAAGCATCAAGAAACGCTGAAAAAGTACTTCACAATATTTTAAATGAAAAGTCAAAATGCCTAATTTCATTTCCCCAAAACTAAGGAATTTCGTGATATGGGCAAACCATCCCCCTCTTTTTCTTTCCCTTCTAAGTGAAATACAGTGAAACCTGTCTTCTGCGGAATCGAGCGGGACTTGCAAAAATTTCCGTTAAAGTCAGGTTTCCGCTTAGTGGAGGTAGACCTTTCCTTTCTTTTTTCTTTTTTTTAAATACATGTTTATAAAGGGACATACTGAGAAAATATATTGCTGTACGTACATTGTTCGATTACAGTGCTTCTTTCTTCTACGAATAAATACACAAAAAAATTAAATACAAAATATACTATGCACACGTTTCTTTATTTTTCTAATAGCTAAGCAGGGTTTTCTGTGTACATTGCTGCTTGGCTGCTTGACTTTCCGCATACACTTTAGACTGAGAAATTATACTAAGTGAATCAGAATCATTTTTCCGTAAGGCAAATTTTTGCAGTTCCTTTAAACTTCTGAGAGCATTTTGATATGTATCTATTCTACACTCTTCTTGGAACTCGGTATCGTATTCCTCTTCTTCCTCTATCTCGTTTTCTTCTTTCCGACATTCCTTATGATTAAGTTGCGGAGATTAAGGACAATTTGTGGGGGTGAATATGAGTAGTGGTTGGGGAAGGTCAACAATGTCCAGAAATATTTAACAAAAGAACGAACATTTTATCGCAAACAGTGTAATGTATATGTCTCACAGAATGTCTAAACATCTAAACGCTGTAGTCCGGAACACAGAATTTTCCGTTAAATGTTTATTTTTCTTTCCGTTGTCCGCGTAACACAGTTTCCGCTTAATGAAGGGACTTTTACACATTTTGTTCTCCAAAATTCATGGGACCGTGAAATATTTCCGTTTAAGACAGTTTTCCGTTTAATAAAGGGTCCGTTGAAGACAGGTTTTACTGTACCAAGAAACATGTTATTTTAAACGAAAACTCCAAACAGAATATTTCACTTCTCTAACTTTAATGAAATGCAAGATCTGAACATTTTATTTTAATACTTTCAACCGCCACGTCACTTTCTTCCACTCTGAGTTTGCAAGAAAATCCTTTCCTACTAGTACATTGTCACAAATCCTAAGTGCTGACCAAATTTCAAGTTTCTAACTTAAGGATTGGTCTAGGCGTTGATTAGTCAGTTAATCAGAACGTCTTTTTGATTTCGATTTGTTTTGATTTTAGCGTCCTTTTTAGCAGTGGGGCTATATGAGACGTGGACTTACAGCTTAACGAGGGATCCGGACCACATGAGCTCCCGCCGGAAATCGAACTAATATTTCCTACACCAAAGGCACGTACGCTTACCGCTTAATCACAAGGGGGCTTCAGAACTTTTTTTTATATCGAGACTTCGCAAATTATCGCATATGATCACGCCTGTATAGTGTAACTTTCTCGGATGACTATTTGCCATATATTACAAATTTTTATCGGCTTCATCAGATAAAGCAATCTACACTGAGAAAAAAATGTATGTGGCGTACGTAAAATCGTATGTTACATTTGTAAATCCTGCAGTTTTTGAACTTAACGTACAGCAAAGTATAACTAAAAAAGCATGTTTTATAGTACTTTCTATATAAGTGTTCTATTTGTACGTACTTTCCGTATGAAACAATATAGGCGGTCAGGATCTCACATACAAATGGAGGTATATACAGTAACATATAGCTGACGAAGATAACATACATATATGTATGTAATGTAAGGAAGACCGTTAGATATCAGACATCCTGCAACGGCATGTTGTAACATCTAAGGGCAGTGCCTATGTAGCATACGGATAACATATGCTCCATACTGATTCCTGTAGTATATACTACAGGGTATTCAGTGCCTTTGAATAAAAATGTGTGTGTCAAAATAAAATTATAAATATATTGTTTGATTATATAGTTTCCTAAGTTCCTCAATCATTATCAAGATTGTATTCTTCTGTTACTAGTAAGTCACTTGTAACTTAGCAACTTCCATACACTATGGTGCTTCTCTGATTTGATGGTTTCGATGTAAGAATTGTCTTCCTTAATGTGGACAGTCAGCTGCACTCTTCGTTATCTCTTATCTGCCATATAACTTCTGTTCCTTTCGAAATAATACAGTTTCTTCTCAAAATATCTTTTACGCAGCACCGGTTTCTCATTTTACTATTTTAAGGGAACTACTACTTCTTTTTACAGACTTTTGCCGATTCTTCCACTTTTAATTTTCGTACTTAACTTTTTTGGGGTTTATGGTACAAATGTGTACCATGGAGTAGTGTTGTGTTTTGAACGCTTATTAAGCTCATATAACAGGTATTGAACATTTTTTTTTTTAGCTGTTTGAGAGAAAGTCTAAAATTTACCTCAAAAAAGTGGAAATCTCAAAAGGGTTAATGTATAGAAGAATAACAACATAGTGATTTATATTGAAGCTTTGATATGGACGTAAAAAGAGATATAACACAAGGCTTCGGAAAATTATAAGAAATAGCAGATCCTTCTTTGTGGTTTAGTGGCCAGCGCTCGCGCCGTTGGGTGAGAGAAGTCCTGGTTTCGATTCCCGAGAGGAACATTGAACCCATCCTTTAGGTCGACCTGAAATCGTAGGTCCTTATCCCATGTAGCCTCGATGTTGAAAGGAGATATAAACTTCAACGAGGTATCTTCAAATGATTGGCAGGAAGTTTTTCGAATATAAAAGGAAAGAAAATTAGGAACCACAAATATTTCTTTCTACACCAGTAAGAGGAACATAACTGAGAAGTTACAATAAAATTTTAAGAATTTTTAGTAAAATATGCCGTCAAGAATTCACATAAACTGATAAACGGAATTCATTTTTTCTTAACAGTTTACCTATTCTTTGTTCATAGGATAAAAATGAAAATAGAAACATATTGACTGATAAAATAGTCCTCTGATCCTGATTGAGGGATGCAAGAATACTTATAGGTATCATCTTCACGGTTTGATTCATTGATTAATAAAGGGACACGTTATAATAATAATAATAATAATAATAATAATAATAATAATAATAATAATAATAATAATAATAATAATAATAATAATAATAATAATAATAATAATAAATATTGTGTCAGGATCTATATTTTGTAATATTCTAAAAGTTCTGTATTTTTGCTTATAAGCTGTTTGCAGCACTCAAATTAAAGTTGTCACTTTTGTATTGTAGGTATATATAGGGTGCAACAGAGGAGTCGCTAGTACTCGGCAACTAGTAGGGGTATTGATTTTGAGCGACTATTGGCAGACAGCTCAGACAATGCAGTTTTAGTCGCTATTGAGCGTTGGAGCGTGGAGCGTCGTGTGTTCGCGGTCGAGCAGTTCTTTAGAAACAATGATTCTGAGGTCACGGTTCAATGTCTTTTCCGTCGAAAGTTTAATGTCGAACGTCGAGGTACACTCCGCATCAAAAAAATTCCGACAGCTAACGCCCTGCACTTACGCCACCCAATATACACCTTCTTATCCCATAATCGTGTCAGGTAAAGAGACCCCCTCTCTCTCCTCCTTTCTTCTCTCCTATACTAAAATTAGCTAACAACATGAACGCAATTCTTATTTCAAACTACACATGTATTAGTTTCGATAAAATGAAATAACAAAACTGAGACGAAATAAGATTCATAAGTTGATGTAGGGAGAAACTAAAACACACACAATGAAAAAAGATACCAATGGATGTCTATTACACAGAGATTCATAAATGAAGCAAAGAGAGAGAGAGAGAGAGAAGGGGAGAGAAGAAGAAAAAGAAAAGGGAGAACAGATAAAACTGTGGAATTCAAACGTAGTAAGTAACGAACCTAACATTATAAAGTTCCGTTTCCAGAAATCCAACAGTAATATAGAAATAACGTTTGTTTTTACATATTTTTTCAGAACTATTCGAATACATAAAGGATGCATTAAACATTCATTATGTCACTTTCATAATGGATAGCATTCTCAATTTCAAGTAGAACTGTAGATCTCCGAGAAACATCTGGCATAATGTCAAAAGTTTAACACACATGCTTTGTTTCCACTTGGTTCGATTGCAAATTCGGTAGTGTTCATTAGACGTACTGTTCCAAAATACATTCTAATATACCCAGTAGATAGCGTTGGTGATATCCTCCCTTCCAGACTACTAATGCAAACTGAACAAAACAGAAGAAAAACGAAAAGAAAAGAAAAGAAAAGAGAAAGAAACAAAGGGAAAACAAAAGAGTAATATTTTACAATTAAATTTCTATCAGAAATACCCTATATTAAAAGTTCAAACTGTATCGTAATGAAAAGTTACAAATGTTAGAAAGGAAAAGTTTACATTCCTCACTGATATAGCATGTTTCAAATTTCATCGTTAAAAAAAAAAAAAAAAAAAAAAAACATTGAATTATAGGATGGGAACAAATTTTGTGTCGAATTAGTATAAATAAAATTTTATTTTCAAATAACCAAACAATTACAATTTTCTAGTCTTTTCCGAAGATTTATCTGTTCCGAACACCCAGCATTGATTTCATCTCTTCGGATATAACGTAATTTGCACAGATAGAATGAACATGCTAAATGCTCAAACGGATCATCGTGTCAGTCGGATGATGTTGGTTAGGTTATAGACCGCCACTGGGTCGAGGATTCAAATCCGTAGTGACCCGGTAATTCGACTGATACTCGGTAACCCAGAGGATATAAAAGAGATTTTACTTATTCCCTTGCGTTTAAACAGTATTTCTGTCAGAGATGACCAGGGCTGGAGATGTTATTCACAGAGCACGAAAAACACGACGCCGAAGTTAACAGTTAATTAAATTCTCCAGACCAGGTATATCGGGCTCTTGCTCCGTTTTAACTTTGGAACATGAAGTGCGTGTGTGTGAGAGAGGGGAAGAAGCGAAAGATGCAAAGACAGGATAGAGACATGTCAAGACAGAGAGAGAGAGGGGGGGACGAATATAAATATGAAACATACTTATCACTACAGTGTATGATATATAACGCACACACTGTGTATTTGAAGTATCGTCAGTGATGCCTTGTAAGTTCTCCATCAGAAGATAAATCTCTATAGCCATTATTTTATGCGAAAAAATCATACTACCTGATGGGGGATCGAACCTAGATTTTCTATTTGGAAGTCTGACACGTTACCACTACACCACCGATTTCCTTAGCCAAACTTTGCTTAACAAATGGTGTAGTGTTTCTTTCCAAGAACGATAACACGAAAAGTGTATACTGCAGATCAATGATGTGTTTGGAATGTCCTGGTAATTCCCTTGTCCTTTCCCAACCAGCATTCGCAAATCGTTTCAATCATGATGCAGGTATTGGCTTCCACATTCTTATGTATTGCTTGTCTAATATGATAAATCGATTCTTCACAATCACTTTATAAAAAGTTTAACTTTGGCTTGAACTGCACTTGAACTTACACTCGATAACTCTATTATCCATAAGCCCATTACTTTCCCCCTACCCTATCACACCATATGAGATTACAAGCCAAATATTACTTACTTTAGCCCTGATTTTTGGAACGATCCGGCTTCTTTCTGTAACGTTATTTGCACCAAAGTGCACAACGAAATTGATTTATTCGATAGCCTAAAGAGAAATTAGTGTCCACTGGTAAAGGAAAAACATACAATCGAGGAAAATATAAAGAAATAAAACATATTTTGCAGTAATTTTTCCATGCAAGTTCAAAAGTACGCAAATAATAATAATAATAATAATAATAATAATAATAATAATAATAATAATAATAATAATAATAATAATAATAATAATAATAACATATATTATAATATTGAAAGTAACTATGTTTGTGACTCCTAATCTCTTGAACCACCCGACCGATCTCTACCAAACTTTCAACATAAATAAGGTTCGGATCTGGGACGACTTTTATCCTTTCAGTTTACCGGTGCAATGTAGGAGCCGGAGAGAGGGATATATATATATTTTAAAAAATGAGATGAAAGTGACTGCTTTTCTGACTTCATCACTCTTGAACCACCCGACCGATGTCGATTCAATTTTCAACACAGATGAAGTTCTTGCCTAAGATGGTATTTATTTATTTACTTTGACGATATAACTTAGGGTTTGAGGGGGGGGGAGGAGTTAAAAAGAATAAATAAAAGTTGATAACTCGTGAAACAAAAGATCAATCACGATCAAATTTTTAACATAGGTGAGGTTCGGGCCTGATATGATTTTTATTATTTCACTTTCACAGGAGAACTTGGGGAGGGGAATGGGAGAGGGAAAGGGAGATATATAAAACTAAATAAAACTTATTGAACTCTTGAACCACCAAACCGATTTCGATCAAATTTTCAACCTAGATGAAGTTCGAACCTGGTGTAACTTAAGAGATGGGGAGAGGGAACGACACTTAAAAAAGAACAAAAAATTACCGATATAAGTGATGAATCTATAATTTTCGGAGTCGCTGAGATTAACAGTGACACATCTGATGCTGTTTAAATCCAAATTCAGCTCCTCAACTTAGAGGAGGGGGATACATATAAAAATGATCGAAATAACCAATATCAGTGTCGAATTCATGGTTTTCCGGCTCGCTGAGATGAACAATGACACTGCAGATGCCGTGTCACATAAAACATATCGAAAATGACCGATATCAAAAAGCGCTTTAGTAATCCTAAACAGTGACTGAGTAATGGAACATATTACTATTTTGTCTCAATTTAACCCAACAAAGCGGATAATTGATGTTAATAATAATAATAATAACAATAGACTACTATACTGTGAATGTTGACATTTATAATAATAATAATAATAATAATAATAATAATAATAATAATAATTATTATTATTATTATTATTATTATTATTATTCACGTACTTTTGAACTTAGTAGACCTGTCGCTATTTCTCGTAGACAATAGATTTTATTGCCCCCTTAATTGCTTTATTACCTAACGACTTTCGATGTCAATATGGCCGTGTCGGCCTTGGGGAGGTTTAGGGGGAGGTGGTTTTATTACCCTGTTTGTTAGGTGGTTAGACGGGTTCCTGGAAAAGGTTGAGTGTTAGGAGGGATGGAGTAGTTTCTAGAAAAGAGGTTGAAGGACATGTATCACGTGATTTTGATAGGGTTGTTTCTAACAGCTATGCTATGATCAAATTAATTATTCTTTTATTTGTATTTCTTAATAAATTAATCGGAACAATTGTATTGGTTCGCTTGCTAAGCAAGCTCCTTATTTATTAGATCGCTTTTTCCCAAATCGTATGCTAAAGCATACTCCATAGAACAATCTCTGATTGTGATTATATTAATTAATTCGCTTCATTAGAAGCTCATTCTTATTTGCATTCTCTTAATAAATTAATTGGAACAATTTGTATTGGATTGCTTGCTAAGCAAGCTCCTTATTTATTGGATCGCTTCATTAGAAGCTTATTATAAAAATATTATGTTTTTCCCAAATCGTATGCTAAAGCATACACGTTGTTAAATTTGATTGTGATTATATTAATTAATTTGACCATTTGCATTCATATTAAAATGGTGGAGGGAATAAACTTTATTCATGCGGGACTTTTTAATTTGACGGATCGTATGCATAGCATACTCGGTGAGCATACTAGAAATTTCATGTATAGAATATGTATAGTGCGGTATGATAAGCATTGCTGGTACATATACAGAGCGTGGTTCTTGTACGTCTTTTGCTGGTGAACTTAAGACATGAACTGAACTTTTCGCGCGCTTTTTGGAAACTCGTTGTGCAACAGGGAAAGATGGCGTTGTCGGGTAACAGGTGCGTGTTAAAACATGAAGACAAATACAAAGGAAAACCGACGACACGTTTAGTATACATCACAGAGTGCCGACAGAGTAATAAAAACAAGTTTGGCGCCAGGGTAGCTGAACACAAGATATTGTTGACGGCGAATACAAAGAAGATTGAGGTCGTGGCAGGTAAACATGTTGAATTATACCTGTATGCTAATTGGTAATAAAAACAAGTTTGGCGTCAGGGTAGTTGAACACAAGATATTGTTGACGGCGAATACAAAGAAGATTGAGATCGTGGCAGGTAAACATGTTGAATCATGCCCCTATGCTAATTGGTAATAAAAACAAGTTTGGCGTCATGGTAGTTGAACACAAGATATTGTTGACGGCGAATACAAAGAAGATTAAGGTCGTGGCAGGTAAACATCACAGAGTGCCGACAGAGTAATAGAAAAGAAGTTTGGCGTCAGGGTAGTTGAACACAAAACAATGTCGATGGTGAATACAAAGGAGAATAAGGTTGCGGTAGATAAACATCACAGAATACCGACAGAGTAATAAAAACAAGTTTATTGGTATGTGAAATGACAATAAAAAACATTGTCGGCGAAGAATACAAAGAGGATTGAGGTCGTGACAGGTAAACATCACAGAGTGCCAACAGAGTAATAAAAAGAAGTTTGGTAATGCGTTAGGTGAACACAAAACAATGTTGATGGTGAATACAAAGAAGATTAAGGTTACGGTAGATAATAATACAGTAATAAAACATTGTTGACGAAGAATACAAAAGAAGTTTGGCACCACGAATTGTGGTACATGACGCGACACCGAACGGAAATACAAAAGAAGTGTTGATCCTGTTGAAACATGAAGGGGTACTGAATGCAATAGAAGATTGTTACATTGATATGATACCGAATGAAAACACAAAAGAAGTTTTGCAGTATGAATTGTGTTGACACTTTTCTTTGTACGTAGATAACATTTTAAGTGATTAGTACAGGATATGAATAACATTATTGAGGGAATACCGTTGTAAGATGTGAATGATCGTAACACAATGTAAATAATATTGACAATGTTGTTTCAAAAGAATGTTTGATCAATAAATGATACATGAGAACATAAATGCAATGTAAGTATATGTTTTTTCCGTCCCTTATACCTATTGAAAGTTGTATAGAGAATTGGGGAAGTACATTTGAAAATATTTTAAATGATGTAATGGGCGTGTTTTAAAGTACCACGTGATATGACGTCGACATAAGTTTTCCTTATATACTGGGTATGATGAGAAGACTGACATAGTATCATCATGGATTCGTCTGCCATTATAGTACAGCGAGAAATTCAACTTTGCAACGAAGTAGATTGGGATTCTACATTTGACTATGTTGAATCTCCCAACAAAAAGTTTAAATTGCATAGAGAATCTCCGGACTTGTTTATTGATGAAGAAACTTGCTATTTTTCACCGGCTTCTCCAGATGTCATTATAGAGGAAGAAATTTGCTCACCGGCTTCTCCAGATGTTATTATAGAGGAAGAAATCATTGATTTAAGAGAAGAGCCAATATTAATTCCAACTTCGCCCGTTGGATCAAGAACAACTTCACCAGTACCAGTAACAGGAACACCGGAGCAAAAGTTTCAAGTTCCAGCGATAAAGTGGACACTTGCAGAAGAAGAACAAGAAGGAAGATCAACATCTCCTGATTTATTTAATGAGGAAGAGGAGGAAGAAATTTGTAAGTTATTCAACGAGATAGAAGAGTGCAAACCCACCACGCCATCACCAAGTGTTTCACCGTTGGACTTTTCATCTTCACCCCAAAAGGTTCCATTGGATTTGCGTGTGCAGTACCAGTGCGAGTGTAATAGTAACTTTGTAAGTGAAACATGTGTTAAAGATAGTATTTTAAAGTGGGAACCAGATACAGTTTTACTATGCCCTGGTTGTACCCTAAATTTTTTCAACCAGTTCGGGCACAGGTGCCTTCTTGTGAATATATTAACTCTCGAAGCAGAAGCATGGAAAATTATGGCAAGCAAAAATGTGAGAGACAATGTGTATTCAAATTATGTGAAATCGCATTCTGCTAACAAAAGAAGTGAACATTTATTTCATGAAACCTATGACAACTTATTAAAGAACCCAAATTATATTGAAGGACTAGTGAACATTTTATTAGAAAAAGATAGAAACGCGACAAAGTGATTTCTTTTTTTTTGTATGTAATATAATCTGTATATATTATTTCTGTGTGTGTGTGTGTGTGTGTGTGTGTGTGTGTGTGTGTGTTTGTACATGTATATTATTTTCTATACTTGTTTGCTTGTATATATCTTTATCTCCAAATAAATATATACGAATTTCATTTCTTGATTTTTATTTAATAAAAGAAACTTTCCTAAATAAAAGCTATCATTGACATTTTACAAGGTGAAACTCATTTATGGTCTCTATCGTTTAAAATTGGTATTTGATGAGTGTTTTATATTTTTCTTGATTTTACTAATACTTTGAAGTATTTAAAAGTTTGGTGAGTATTTTACAAGTTTGCGATTTGAAACATAGATCCTCAAAGTTTGTGTAACAAACAAAACATACCCTGAATAAGAAGAGTTTATGTAACGAAAGATCCACATAAATAAATAAGAACGAATTTGTGCAACAAATATTTGATGAATTACACTTTATGAGTATTGTGTTAAGAAAAGTAAGCAGAGTTTCTGCAAGAATTTTTATTATATTCACAATCATAGATTGTTCAGAGTTCCACAGAAACTTTTTAATATATTTACAATAAAAAAAATTAACACTGACTTTGCAATGAGAAAGGATTTTCTAAGTTCACACTTAAGTGTCCTTAGTATTTTACATAGTAATTATTTAACACTACATAACTATGTTGATGTAAGAGTATTACGGTAAGTAAAACGAAATAAGAAGATTGTTCATCGCATTCTTAATACGTTCACACAAAGTGTTCGATTAAATAATTACGAGATATTAAATAATACAACAACAACAACAAAAAATTAACACCGACTTTGCAATGGGAAAAAAGAATACATATAAAAACAGAAACTGATCTAATAATGAATTTAAATATGCATACTATGAAGTAATATTATAGTATGATTTATATACTTACCTTACAAAATGCAACAACTTTTTACATACATACATGTAATATAAAAATGCAGAAACTAATTTTACAAACGCGATTCATAACATGCAGAAAATGTTTTACAAACGCGAATCATAACATGCAGAAAATGTTTTTTTACAAAGTGAATCACAACATGCAGAAAGTGTTTTACAAACGCGAATTATAACATGCAGAAAATGTTTTTTTACAAAGTGAATCACAACATGCAGAAAGTGTTTTACAAACGCGAATCATAACATGCAGAAAATGTTTTTACAAAGTGAATCACAACATGCAGAAAGTGTTTTACAAACGCGAATCATAACATGCAGAAAATGTTTTTACAAATGCGAATCATGACATGCAGAAATTGTTTTACAAATGCGAATCATAACATGCAGAAAATGTTTTACATACAAACATCATAACATGCAGAAAATGTTTTACAAACGCGAATCATAACATGCAGAAAATGTTTTTTTACAAAGTGAATCACAACATGCAGAAAGTGTTTTACAAACGCGAATCATAACATGCAGAAAATGTTTTTTACAAAGTGAATCACAACATGCAGAAAGTGTTTTACAAACGCGAATCATAACATGCAGAAAATGTTTTTACAAAGTGAATCACAACATGCAGAAAGTGTTTTTACAAACGCGAATCATAACATGCAGAAAGTGTTTTTCATACAAGCATCATAACATGCAGAAAATGTTTTTTTTTTTACAAACGCAAATCATAACATGCAAAAAGTTTTTCACATACATGTGGTATAAATGTCGAAAAGTGTTTTTCAAAAACAAATAATTAACTCCAATTTTAAAACGTTCACAAATAAATTTGTTCAGAGTATGTATAACATACGATCCGTAAAAATATGAAGTGATTGAACAAAATTAAAATTAAAAAATGTAACTTACGAAAACTAAAATGCAACTTGTCAAAATGAAAATGCAAGTTGTCAAAACTAAAATGCAACTTGTCAAAATGAAAATGCAAGTTGTCAAAACTAAAATGCAACTTGTCAAAATAAAATGCAACTTGTGAAAAATGAAAATGTAATTTCAAAATTAAAAATGCAACTTGTCAAAATGAAAATGCAAGTTGTCAAAACTAAAATGCAACTTGTCAAAATAAAAATGCAACTTGTCAAAATGAAAATGCAACTTGTCAAAATGAAAATGCAAGTTGTCAAACTAAAATGCAACTTGTCAAAATGAAAATGCAACTTGTCAAAATAAAAATGCAACTTGTCAAAATGAAAATGCAAGTTGTCAAAACTAAAATGCAACTTGTCAAAATAAAAATGCAAGTTGTCAAAACTAAAATGCAACTTGTCAAAATAAAAATGCAACTTGTCAAAAATGAAAATACAACTTGTCAAAATGAAAATGTGAAGTTTTTCACATGCATGCAATATAAAAGTGTACAAACAAATTTTAGGCACGTGGATCATAACATACGGATTTTTGTTATATGCATATGTTAAAGTTTCATATGCACATGTTAAAGTTTTTAGTTGCATGAAATAATTTTAAGTACGATAATGTAAAACGCATTTACACAAAAGAAAGTTTTAAAATCATACATCTAAGGAAATAATATAAATGAAAACAAGTAATATACAGTGATAAAATTTTATTTACAAATTACAATAAGATATAGATATACATAGTTTACATACAGATACATTTGTGATTTTAACATTCCTTGATATATTGTTTAATACAATCTATATTTATATTAGTATATGTACAATTACATATTGGCCAATTTTTTGCTGAAAGTCTTTTATCACTTCTTTTTGTTAATTTATACACATTGTTATTATTATTATTATTTTGTAATTGATTAGCAGAAAAGTTTTTATTTTCCATTATTACTTTTTGTGCATATTATAATGTAAATCTTTTTGTAAGAATAACTCTGTAATTAACTGAATGTTATCTTTGTTTAACAAAATGTTATATAATGTATATGTAAATGTCCAATCATCAATTTCAGTATCACAATGTACTGTTGCAAAATCTTTATATAAGTCATCAAAACTTTGTGTGCTTACCATTCTACGCCATGCATTATAGCATAACATATCATAGTCTAAAGTAATACACTCATGTTCATTTAAATTTGCGCGATTTTGAAAACACCCGTAACACAAAAGTTCTCGCTGTGGTTTCCAACGGTCAATACATAATAACAAACACTGTTCATCTATAGAAAAAGAAGAACACCGATATTCACAATAATTGTATGTATTTAGGAAACGACATTGGTATTCACAGTATGGATTGTTGATACACATTTTTATCGTGTTCAAGATATGTTTCTCTTAAATCAGAAATGTGATAATCATTGAATGTAATCTCCTGATATGTATAGTTAAATTTGTTTATAAGATGCGGAATAATGTTTACGTCTATATATTTCACATGAATTTTTAGATATTGTTTTAATATTTCCTCGCGTGTTGATTTCTTAATTAGGAAATTCCACACAGTAGTATTTAATTCTTCATCACTTTCACTTACACATTTATGCTCAGTTTCTTTCTCACTACGAATTGCACAACTTTCACAAAGTAATGGTTCAGAAAGTTTATATTTTTCTAGTAACTGTTTTACACAAACTTCATTTACTTCATTAGGAGTACAATCACACTTCACATCATTGAATATCAGAATGTCATTAGAAATTGTATTTTGATCTAGCACTACTACTTCCTCTTCAAACGGTATTTCATTTGGGTATCTGAAATTTCGTCTATACACACTATCGTCTATGCTAATTTCTTGTGTTGGATAAATAATCCTATATTTTTCAGCGTCTTCTTCAGGAATGTCAGGATCATTTGGATGTACAACAATAATTTTCTTTTGTTTTTCAAGTTCAAAACGTTTTTCACGTGGTGAAATGTATTTTACATGTTTACTTTGCGATAAGGAAAGATTGGTTTCAATTTCACCTTTCCTTTTCTTATTATGAAAAGAAGAATATGTTCTTAATTGTTTAACATTATGCAGGTCTTTATTTATTTCTCGCTTTGCAACTGCTGAAACATCTACCTTTTGACTGTACATCTTAACAACGTATCATCCACTTTATTTGTGTTAGTACAAGTACACGCATGCGCAGGATTTATAGTGCAAAGGTAGGGGATGCGCGAAACAAATGCGCAGAAAATAAGTATGAATATTTTAAAAGTTTTTTTCCCATTACAATATTTGTTTACGTATTGAATTAGATTCTGTGTATTTTAAATATAAAAAAAAAATATTTAATTTGATACGTCAGACTAACTCCACTTTTATTTTGATTGAATATTAACTTAAGAATAACATTAATTATATACATGATCTTATGAAAATATAGTGTGAGAAAGTATGATTTTATTCACACAGATTTAATGGATGACAATTCAGTATTTGAATGTTACAGTACTATATCCACTTGTAATGTTTCATGATACAGAACATATACACAAAGTAAAGAAATATGCATGTAACAGTAGACATATACGTGTAACGGCTGACTTATGTTTGGCTTATGTTGCACATGTAAGGAAGAAGGTATCATTGAATGCATACATTGTGACACTCAACATGTCTTAACAGATACATATTGTACCCCAGAACTTCATAAAGCGTTAAAGACTGGATATAAAATTCTGCAAATTATTGAAGTATGGAATTATGAACTGTTGGTTCTGAGCTTAGTCATTTAAATATATCAGGAAGCTTTAAGATTTTACCTTATGTCAAATCAAAGGAGACAAAGAAAAATACATGAAAGAGTATCATGTATATGAAGGAATAGAATTAATGGAAGATAACATTAGGATGAACCCATGCATGAAACAATCTACACTTCATTCCACGGAAAATGGACATAACGATCACACTTATTGCAAAACAAAAGATTTTGTTTTACTTGGTGTTAACGCAACGCTATGCTACGGGTCTGAGGGTAAACATATGTAAACTTACTGCAGGCAGCATTCCTGCATTTTGGCTGTGTACCGACTATTATGTTGAAAAGTTGCACGTCCGCAAAAGATATTATTGATTTGTACTGTGTGGGCTTCTTTCGTCAAGACAATATGCTGAAAGCTACGTGTGAAAAAATTAGTGAATTTGTGTCTGTAGGGAAGACTACGGTCTTAACTACCGATGATTCCGACGAGTTAATGGGTGTTTTTTCGGGAGGTTAGCACGAGTTTTGCACCGGAACATAGTATATGTTCTACATTGTATGGTACAGGCAGTCGGGAATACTTTCGCATTGTTAATAGTAAAACTATGCAATATCCTTATTTTGGTCTGCGTGGAAAGGAAGTTACCATTGAATGTATGCACACTAGTGGTATCGAAGAACCGCAAACATATGTTCGTTCATTATTCGAATTTGTACAAGAACATACACTAAATGACGTCAATGATGATGATATTTTTATCGGTATTACTATTGAAAGTTCGCGTCAAAATTAAACAAACGATGTACATGACATGGCATCCTAAAAAGGAATTGAATCCCAATATATCGTTCCATATAGTTGAAAATGTTTTAAATACTAATGAACATTTGGAAAGAAGGGAGATCCACGCAAGGGAAAGGGTCGAACCCATGGTTCAGCCAAATATGAAGATTATGTAACGCTTTGGAAAAGTGTTCCATCCCAATGAAGAAACAATGTATATTGTCATCCTCGGAATGGGTAAGACTGATCAACGTCGTAACTGCATGTACAAACTAAAGAATTATCCTGAGCTAGTATTAAAACAGACTAAGGATTTGTGCATTGATCCCAATGTTAGTATTGACCATTAACATGGTTGTACTAATGCAGATGCGAAGAAGTTCGAAAACAAACTAGCCTCTGAACACCAGATAATTATTATTTATGAGAAGAACAAATGAGTTAAGAGTATAATATACCCGTGAATTAAAGACGGCAAACAAAATTTACACCTTGTATGAGAACCAATTGATAACTAACATACATAAACGTTTGTAACCCAACGTTTTTGTGGTTATTGTTTGTAGGATCTTACATGTATTATAGTGAATATCTTACTATTACTTATTTCCCAAATAATTCTAGCAGAAGCGTATCTTTCATTATTTTTAAATTGACTTGTACATAGTTTTCATTTGTATTGGTGTTAATCAGTTCTTTGCAATTTACCACATTCTTTTCATCATTATCAAACATATGTTTAAAATTATCGCACTATACCGAACTATGCAGTAACTATTGTCAACTTTCTTAGAGAATTACAGCAGTTAGATTCATTTGTTATCAGTTTTTACGTTCACAGAAGAAATCAAGTCATACCAAATCCTTTTTTACACTTTGTATGTGTAATACGTCTACAGAGGAGTAACATTTTCATCCATACGTCTATTATTTCTTTATATTTCTTCATATTTTTCAATCACAAACACTATCACTATCACTATGGTTTTTATTCCAAATTAAGAATTTCTTAAAATCTTTCTGCAAGAATATTTCTATCAGTTGATTAAGAAATGTATCATTATGAATGGCATCATCATATATATGAAAAAAACTGTTCTAATTTATTAAAAGTATTGCCGTGCATCTTTTGAAACTCATGCCAAATTTCATCCTGTGTATCAATATCCATAACAATGCTTAGTACTTTTGTTTTCAATATATTTTTATCTAACAGAATACAGTCATGGTTTATTGCGTCTTTTAATCCGCGTGCACATCCACTGCAAAGAAGCATACTTCTTCTTTTAGATTCCCACACTTGAAACGCATTTATTAAGCACTGCGTGGTTATGCGAATGTTATCGCAGAAACAAAACCATACGTTTTTAGCATTAGACATTTTTCAGTTCAAATTTTCAACAGTTTGAAAATATTGTTTTTATGTATTTCTAAAACACTAGGCACAAATATTTTCACTGCCCACCATACGGAGAAGAAATCTTTTTCATCGACTACAACGGCACAAGATTATTATATGTACCTTTGTTAACTCTGGTATTTATACGTTTCGCCGTAGGATGTATTGTATTATCTGGATTAACCAATGAAAACAGGTTTGAACAAGTTTAAGGTAGACCTGAAACTCATAGTTTCCACCCCCATTAGTTTTAACTGCTATTCTTTTATGATTATGAAGTGATTCTTATATTCAAATTAACTTGAATATTTCATCTTTGCAACAGTTTTTTAAAACAGATAAAGTCACCCATGCCATTTACCCGCGCTTGCTTGAATATCACATCTTTGCAACAGTTTTCTTATAACTGACAAAGTCACCCATCCCGTTTACCCGCGCTTGCTTGAATTTCTATATACTAACATTTAAATTAATAATTAGAAATCACGATACCTGAACACCAATAGATCCTTTGCATGTGTTTGTTTTAATTAGACTATTGGATTCCAACGCAATGTGACAGTTTGATTTGATCCATAAATAATCCCTTTAAAAGTTAAAGGGAAGATTTTAACAATGTCTACTAGATTTTCCGATTCTTAAGTAGTCCTTTGCTCTTGTTATTTTCCAATAATGATTATCTTAAGCTGTATCTAATTATCATTTTCTTACTTTTGACCAGTCTCTCTCTTATGCTGAGTTTCCTACTTTGTCCACACTCCTCCCATCCTAATACCCATTGAAGCCTTAGCGGTTTACTCCCCATTTCTATTTGCATTCGGTATTGCTTTTGACTTGGTTCCAGCGTAAAATTCATCAGAGTTGTCAACCGGATGTGGGTAGTTGCTCTACTAATGCAGAAAAGTATGTGGGCAGATAAGTACAACAAACAATATCTAAAATAATATTGGTCATAGGAAAGATCAAATGGGAGTAATAAATTGTTTAAGGATCTGAGAAGTGAACTTTGTGCCGGACAATATTGTGTTCGTAACTTTTCTTGGGAATTTTCCCCGTTTTCCCTCATAGTTTTATTCATTTCCTTTAGCCTAACCGACATAAATGTGGTACGTAATACTCAAAGATTTCATTTATTTCATTGTTTAAGGAGAACGAGAATGTTTGTCAGCATTGTTTAGTGTAGGTTGCGAATATATGTTGCAGATGTACTCGCTGTCCAAATCAGCTATTTTGCTACAAACTTATACAAATTCTCATATTCAGTTGATAAATCTCCGAGTGACGATATTGATCACAGCGCAGTACACTTTTTATAGATAAATAGATACTGAGACCTTCATAGCTAACATGTCCTTAAATACTGATAAGCTCAAACAAAGAAAGAAAAAAATCTAATTCCTAATAATATTTATAGTAAACTGAGCAAATTATAAAAGTTTCCAACATCAGCCTCTGCCCCCTTTCCTTCTTACGTTTCATGAATTTGGAATTTATTTTACGGATAAAGTGTGGTATATCGCCTATTTATTTATCTGTTGTACAATCAAATAGCTTTATATGTAATAGGGTACACATCTCTGATGTGGTAGTTTGTGATTCGATTCCCAACACCCATGTTTTCCTTCATTTATTCACCCACATGTCTTAAGAGGTGTTCTTCATACCCACTAGAAATAAAGATTTCAGTTCAAGTATACTTTCTGACTTGAGCCATTCAACTTGTTGGTATTTAATAGCTTCAGCTATATATCAGGTCTAATTTTGAAGTGCTTACTTATCATTATTTAGTGTTCAAACAATTTTAACAAGGAGTCTGCTACGCATATGTTCTCTAAAATAATACGAAAAATTACAGTGAGAACTATGAAATTGTTGACAAATCCATCATTAGGTTAGTTCTAGCTTCGTATTGCTTATGATGAATTCAGTTGGCTCTGAAGATCGTAATGTTGGGAAGAAAGATAGGAACATATTTCGCAAAACCATGAAGATTATTGAATACAAAGTTCTTGTAGTGTACATCCTATTTCTCTCCCTATCTCCATCTCTGTACCTCTCTCTATCTTTCTCTTCATCTCTCTCTCCCTATCTTCCTATCTGTACCTTTCTCTCCATCTCTGAACTTCTCTCTCTCCCACCATCTCTGTACCTCTCTCTCTCTATCTTTCTCTTCATCTCTCTCTCCCTATCTTCCTATCTGTACCTTTCTCTCCATCTCTGAACTTCTCTCTCTCCCACCATCTCTGTACCTCTCTCTATCCTTCTCTTCCTCTCTCTCCCTTCCTCTCTCTCCCTCCTTCCCTCTCTGTACATCTCTCTCCCTCCATCTCTGGACCTCTCTCTCTCTCTTCCTCTAAATGTACATTTTGTTTTGTTTTGATTGTCAGCATTATTCATTTCTCTTAGCTTACAGAGCATAAGGAAAGGAGATTACACTAAATGATCAATGTATCGATTTCATGTCTCATATAACCTCACTACTAAAAGTAATAAGAATAGTTTTTCTCTTTGTTCTATCTTGCCTATGAGATGAGACGAGATGAAACAAAAGTTTGTATGGTTAAGCGGATAGCGTACATGTCTTTGACATCTAAATTTTATTCGTACTTATAGTTTTCTAATATCATTTTCCATTTATTTCACAAGTAGCTCTTAATATAGTCATAGACTTTAGTGTTATTATAAATAACACGAAAGAATTCAAAAGCTGAGTTTTAATAAAAACGAAATAACACAAAAGCAGAGCTTGAACAAGCGATTCGTTAAAAATGTAATTGGTAAGTCAAAATACATACCGCAAAGCCGATAATCCAATACAAGAAATACTCAAAAGAATAAGTAATAAGAGGATTCGATTCCCAAGTAGAATGTTTAAAAGAACTTCAAAGTCTATCAGTTTACTGTCTAAGGACTACAAAGAAAATAGCTTTGATGATGGCAAACTCCAAACAAATTCATACGTATCATGACTATCTTACGTAAAGTTTTCCTTAATCGTGCCACGCAAATGTGATGTCAAATAAAATAAGATTGTTTTCACATTACGCTCACAAATTCAAAACCAAGGGAGGTTTACACCAATTAAATGTTAAAATGAGACTTGACATACACTTGCTTACTGTTCTATCCTCACGAATACATATTTTCAAACTAATTGTGGAACCAAACTTCACCTTAGATGGTTGAGATTCCGGGTTGACCAACTAAAATTATGACTGAACATATTGTGTCTGTAACTTTTCCAAGCGTTCCCCTCAGAGTTTCTTCATTTTACCAATTGCTTTATCCTAAACAAAATAATTGTGAGGTATCACATTTCATTTTAATACATAGTCAAGGGGAAATCATTTCAATACATAGCGAAGAGAGACCACTAATTATTTATTTAATTAGTAAAGAATATGATTTCAAATTTCAATATAAGACATCAGTGGGTCAGTGGTAGTACCACCAGTTAGACTTGTAGTGAACTCTCTTGGAGTTTTTTCAAGACGAAACAACATTAAATCATTCATTCATTTCTCATAATTACTGTCACCTTTAGCCTATCCAAGTTTACCACAAGACAAAGAGAAATATTACTGGTGAAAAATCAAATAAGCAATTTTCTTTCTCTCTTTTCAATTGTTTTGAAATCTTCAAGGTTTGTACAGTATAGTTCCGTGTACAGTTTGTTTTCTACTGTACCAACTAAAATTGTTTCATGACCAAGTGGTTAGTATGATCGTCTTGGCTAACTGAATAGTACATCAGTGTTGGACATTTAATATTTTTATTTGTACGAAAACATTTTCTAATATCACTCGTCAAGGATTCGATTCCCGAAGATAGGTCATGTGACAACAGATTAATTCTTACAAGGAATGTTCTAAGAATTTAGAAAAAAAAATAGAGACTTCTTGCTGAAAAATAAACTCAAAATTCAACCATTCATCAAAATAGAACCTGCATTAATTTCAAGTATATATAAAGGAATAAGAAACCTTATATGTTTGCACATTAGTTATTGAGACTATTATCAAAATACCTCAGCACTGTTAAAAGTTGGAAAGGTTTTAAAAATTCAGAGGAAAGAAAACACAAATTTCCCAGCACCCATTCAACAAAAACACACAATTTATTTACAAATATATATACAACTTATTTATTTCAAAAATTTTTCTTTCAATTTTCTTGCCTTCTCTAATAGATCCCACTTTTCCCCTGCCTTCACTATAACCCAATCTTCCCCATCGTTCAAATATATATCAGCTTCATTCGCTGCCCCGCTATTACCCCGCTCCCCCACTATTTCCACTGCTACTTCTTCCACTGGTCGAAGTTCTTTTCTTTCTTGAGTTAGTGGCACTGTTACTTCTTCCACTGGTGTAGTTTCTTTTCTTTTTTGAACCACTTCTACCACTGGTGAGTAGCGCGTCTTTTTCGTCCTTTGTGATGTCCCCTCATCTCTTCTCCTTTTCTTTCCCTCTGCTACATCTAATAAATTATGTATTTTTTCAAACCACTCGATATGGTTAAGGGAGGAGGAAGAAGCGGATGATGATGTTGATGGTTGGTGTTGGGACTCCATTTCTTCTGGAAAATAATAAAAAAAAAAAATGTTATTAGTACAACATAATTTTACCAAAATAGTGCAAATTATACTTAATAGAAATAAAAATTCTGTTATTCTATCCACGTACAAAATCAGTTTCTTTTAGCCTATAGTTTGCAAAAGCTATGTAGAATTCTGGCAAAGTACTTTATACATTTTCGAATTCTCAATAAATCTGTACAAGCAAACTATCTGTGCTGTGTAAAACCCAAAGCTGAACGTACCAATAACTTAAGATCAAATCTAGTGTTCCCTCACAATATAATCGGTAACGTTCTTGCATTCAGTGCGAGCACCACCGGGTTCAATTCCCGGTAGGGGAACTATTGTTCCCCTCACAATATAATTGCTAACGCTCTTGCATTCAGTGCAAGCACCACCGGGTTCAATTCCCGGTAGGGGAACTATTGTTCCCCTCACAATATAATTGCTAACGCTCTTGCATTCAGTGCAAGCACCACCGGGTTCAATTCCCGGTAGGGGAACTAGTGTTCCCTCACAACGTAGTCGCTAACGCGTTTTGGCTTTAATGCGGATGGTTCCGCGTAGCGTACTTGCTTTCGCTTTTGCGTTCAATGTGAGCGGCCCCGGGCCCGATTCCCGGTATAAAGGTGTCGCGACGCGGACGTACCCGAAAACGCATTCAAAGCAAACGGTTCTGGTCCAATTACCGACGTGGCATTCAGTCAAAAATAATAATAATGATTTTCTCATTTACACCAAACAAATGTCTTGCGTGATACCTAATTTCCCTCTTTTCACGAATAGTATGCTTGCTGAAAATTGTCTGATCTCACAGGATAAAATGTTTAAAGATCGGAAATATAAAATCAAATCAATCTTTCATCATCGTATAAAAGATAAATCTAATTCACCCGCAAAAACTCTTGCACTTGTAAAATCCTATATCTCAATCCCGATAAAAAAAAACTTATATGACTCCACTCCAACAACATGTTATAAAACGGAATTCATACAAAATTATTTATTTATTTAAAAGTGGTAAGGTGTTCACTTTATATGTTTAGGGGGTCTGTAGTTCAATCCTAGGTCATACCAACTGAACAAACACTATTTCTGCGGATTCCTTATACTTTTTATACTAATACTACCAATATGTTTTCCAAGAAAAAAAATCAGAACCAGTACATTAGCAATAGTGATTTAATACTATTTTAATAGAACTACTAGTGACACCTATCGGCAAAAGTCATAATTAAAGATTAGTTGTGCGTTGAAAGTCCCGCAGTGCTGACGCGTGTGCGACAAAGTTCCGTATATTTCTCAGGTGAGTATAGTATATATGTTTTCAATGTGTAATAAATTATAGCACATGTTTGTATATTCTGTTGGTCTTAATATTCTATCAAAGTATTGAAAATCAAGCAGGTATAAGTAAAACTATTGGGTTAAATAAGGAATATAAACCCAAGTCTTTCAGTGACAGAGCAAATATTTACTTAAGTGGTGCGGTACCACATCATTTCTGGGATATGAACCCCAGTCTTTCAGGGGGATAACCCCCTCTACTAGTACTGCTGCATACGTTTACATTAAAATCCTAGTGCTAAAAAGACGGGATAAAACCGAGATCTCTCACTCCAAATCCATATATAAAACAAGTAACGTTCAGTAATGGGAGGCATTACTCTTAAAGACTGGTATACCCCCTTTTCTCTACGCAAAAAAGAGTGCATTCAGTAATTAAAAGTTATGAGGGGAATTCACTCCGGGTATAGTGTCCCCTCTTCTCCACGCAACAGAGCGCGTTCACTATTTGGAAAAGTTATGAGGGGAAATTCACTCCGGGTATAGCCCCCCTTTTCCTCCACGCAAAAGAGCGCGTTCACACTGCATTGGATTCTCTTTCTGCATCCCTAACAAAATATTTCGTATTTCATTTCATTTTTACAAAGCCAATATTTATTTTTTCTCACTCATTACCTTGCTTAATATAGAGTTAGTATGTACAAAAACCATGTGACTACCATATGATTAAGATTCTGAATACTGCAACACATGTTAAAAATACGCAAGTTCATTTTTCAAATATATTCCCAACACTTCTCACTCAATTATATTCGTTTATTCCTCATGTCTTGGAAAAAGATCCATTTGAGTATTCACTACGTTTCGTGATAGCCAAGCTATTCTAACACGAATTCAAAGGGAAAAGTCCGTTGCTATGATTCAAAATGAATCAATGAACGTAGTTCTTTTCTTTCGAGTCTAACTGTGGGAAAGAAAAGTCTACACATTTACGTAAAATTGCAATATTCGCATGTATCTTGGAAAATTGCATCCACTACAACTAAGAACTCTTTATATATATATATAAAAAAAAACACTTAATACTGACTGATTTTCTAAATATTAGGGATACAAGCAAGACAAATGTCTATCTTTTCTGTTGAACTTTATTATTTTACACTAAACAATATATTTTGAACATTATCTGTAGTAAATATTGAATATGTATCTGTTCTAAAAGTGTTCTTTATGTGTAAATTGCTTATTTTCCGAATAGACATCCCAATATGAATACAGATTCATGACAAATCATTCAGACACAATGTATTTATATAAAATCTACCATCAACATACTGGACAGTACGCAATTCTGTTTAATCACAATTTCAGTTATAAAGATTCAAAGAAATTGCACACTTGATTTTTTGCCGTAAAGTCCATCAGTGGCGGTTCTTAAGGGATGTCACCACGCATTTCTAAAACTATAAAGTATCTCATTGACGGATCTTAAGGGACATCACCACGCATTTCTAAAACTATAAGTCCAACCGTCATTGGCGATTCTTAAGGGACATCACCACGCATTTCTAAAACTATAAGTCCAACCGTCATTGGCAATTCTTAAGGGATGTCCCCATACATTTTTTCTCTAAAAAGATTAACACTGCCAAGATATTTTTCGTGTCCCCCACATATTCTTAACTATAATAATAATGCTAATTCCATTCTTCACTCTTTCCTGTGGTTAACTTGTCCAAAAACGCAACCAAAACGGAATCAAAACTCAAACATAGTCTTCAAACAATTAAAAAAAAATATATATATATATTTCGTTCCTTCGTGGTGACCGTTCAGGAAGCTAGCTTTTCCGGTGTTGGTAAACCCACTGTTTGGCAAACACAAAAGGCGATATAAGTCGGACGCGATTCCCTCAGGTTTGGGGGGCTATGCCCCCATGTATGCTTCCCCTCGGTTTTCGATAAACACATAAGGCGTTATAAGTCACACGCGGTTCCCTCAGGTTTGGGGCTATGCCCCCATGTATGCTTCCCCTCGGTTTTCGGTAAACACATAAGACAATATAAGTCAAACGCGGTTCCCTCAGGTTTGGGGGGCTATGCACCCATGTATGCTTCCCCTCGGTTTTCGATAAACACATAAGGCGTTATAAGTCACACGCGAATCCCTCAGGTTTGGGGGGCTATGCTCCCCACAAGTTGAAACACATTGGCAAACTCATAGCTCGTTTCTACACCGTGTTAATTATTTTCATAAGAAAAAACAATATGTGTTAATTTTCTAGGAGGAGTCCCACCATTCGATACTTATGCAAATATATCTAATCAATTATAATGATATAAAACTTACTTGAATATATTATCTTCTTCTTTGAACAAACACAGAAAAATCCAGAAAATCACTTTAAAGAAGCAAGGCAGAAGCAAGGCAGAAGCCTTCACGAGCAAAATTGTTAATACAGGAAATGTGTACTCCATTTATATAATATATTTTTTATTTATTCATTAACATAAGGGGAATGGAATAGGGGAAGAAAAAAAAATAAAGTAAATGAATTTGCCTTGTAATACAGCATTGCCTCGCTCTGCAAAGAATCAGAAAAGAATTCCTTTGTCGGTCTCTTGCCGAATCGAAGGAAATATTTCTTTTCTATAGAGGTAATACCATGGAATTTTCACACAATGCCTAAAGTTTGAAAAACATCGCCAGCATGTCTGAATTCATACCTTAAAGACGCCAAATTGTCGTATTTTTCACAGCAAATAGTTGTTTACCAAGCAATAAAATTCGTTAGTTGGGTTCAGCCGACAATGTTCCTAAATTTTAAAATTCCGGCTTTATTCAGTAAGCTAGATAGCTATCATTTCAACAACTGTTTCAATAACCTGTATCTTGCCGAAAAGAACAGCATAATTATTGTATGTTGTAATTCTACAGGTTCTTTTTTGTGTGTGTGTTGTTTTGCAGTAGTCAAAATGAAGGACAACCATTTATTCATCAGGTTATTGGCAATGAGTACAAGGACATCCTACTTGTTTGTTTGTCTAAATGGGCGGGGAAAAGGTTGTTGTCCGCAAACCATCCACCAGAACTGGTTTGAAAAACACCCTTTGTGAGGAAAAATGTGTCAGTTATCGCCGTTGGGGGGAGAGAAGGTATAAGCATGTTCACACAGGATGCAGCCAAAGAGTGGCAGTGAGGGGTGGGGAAAAAATGTGTGTCACTTGTCGCAGGGTAGAAACCTGATCACACAGAATGCGGTCAAGAGATGCGGGGAAGGGTGGGGAGCGGGTAGAAACTTGTTCACACAAGACATTGATGATGGAAAGAGAAGCGGGGGAAGGGTTGGTTCTCCCGTTCAGTCAAACTAAAGGGAGTGATTGGTCCCCATTGTTAAACATTGGAGGTGGAGCAAACTGGTTTTTTCCTGGCCAATCATATCGCAAGGTTGTTTGCATAGGGTGTGAGAAACTGAACTTCAATCTTCACCCTCAGTATTGCAATGGCGCTTGGAGAGAACACAGAACCTTGCGTATCTGCGAATTTCGTACTGAGCGCCGCTGAAAAATAGCAAAGTTAAGTCTGTCATTTAAGAGCCAAGCAAGCTAAACGAAAGAAGTGCAGTTCGCAACAAGAAAAAATAGATGAAAATAAATAAATATTTCTTCCTATCCTTCCTTTTTCCCTCCCATCTTAATACTTTACTCCGTAAAACAACGCACCATTAAAAATCGTTGCTAAACATTGGAGCTTAAAGGGTGTAATCATATTCATTATTCATAATTTTCTAGTTCAAATAAGAGTGTTCAATTAGTTACGAGCTTTACAAGTCAGATCATAATTAAATTAATGGGGAAAAAACTTGTGGGAGCTAAGGAACGCGTTCAATAACGTATACCATTGCTCTAATTATCTAAATCATAGTTTTAATTCTAATTTGATTATAATTTCGATTCAATAAACGTATTAAATCATGTTTAAAGCTAGGAACAGCGATCAAAGCCGTATCCTCAATCAAAAACCGTGTTGGATCGCATTTGAAACTAGGGATTGCGTTCAATGACGTATACCATTGCTCTAATTATCTAAATCATAGTTTTAATTCTAATTTGATTATAATTTCGATTCAATAAACGTATTAAATCATGTTTAAAGCTAAGAACAGCATTCAAAGCCGTATCCTCAATCAAAAATCGTGTTGTTTCATGTTTGAAGCTAGGGATCGCGTTCAATGACGTATACCAATGCTCTAATTATCTAAATCATAGTTTTAATTCTAATTTGATTATAATTTCGATTCAAGAATCGTATAGGAGCGTGTTTCAACAAGAAAGAAGGTCATTCCACTTTTCCAAACAACCTCTATTGCACAAGTAATAAAACCACTTCCCCCAGAAACCTCCCCCAAGGACGGGACCGGCCTCTCCAAGGCCGACACGGCCATATTGACATCGAAAGTCGTTAGGTAATAAAGCAATTAAGGGGGCAATAAAAGCTATTGTCTACGAGAAATAGCGACAGGTCTACTGAACTTGTATGGAAAAATTACTGCAAAATATGTTTTATTTCTTTATATTTTCCTTGATTGTATGTTTTTCCTCTATTAGTGGGCACTAATTTCTCTCTAGGCCGTCGAATAAGTCAATTTTCGTTGTGTACTTTGGTTCGTTCCAAAGATCAGAGTTAAAGTAAGTACCGTAATATTTGGCTTGTAATTTCAGATGGTTTGATGGTGTAGGTGAAAAGTAATGGACATATGAATAACACAGCTATCGAGCGTAACTTCAAATCCTGTTCAAGCCAAAGTTAAACTTTTTATAAAGTGATTGTGAAGAATCGACTTATCATACTAGACAAGCAATACATAAGAATGTGGAAGCAAATACCTGTATCATGATTGAGACGATTTGCGAATGCTGGTTGGGAAAGGGCAAGGGAATACCAGGACATTCCAAACACATCATTGATCTGCAGTATACACTTTTCGTGTTATCGTTCTTGGAAAGAAACACTACACCATTTGTTAAGCAAAGTTTGGTTAAGGAAATCGGTGGTGTAGTGGTAACGTGTCAGACTTCCAAATAGAAAATCTAGGTTCGATCCCCCATCAGGTAGTATGATTTTTTCGCATAAAATAATGGCTATAGAGATTTATCTTCTGATGGAGAACTTACAAGGCATCACTGACGATACTTCAAATACACAGTGTGTGCGTTATATATCATACACTGTAGTGATAAGTATGTTTCATATTTATATTCGTCCCCCCCCTCTCTCTCTGTCTTGACATGTCTCTATCCTGTCTTTGCATCTTTCGCTTCTTCCCCTCTCTCACACACACGCACTTCATGTTCCAAAGTTAAAACGGAGCAAGAGCCCGATATACCTGGTCTGGAGAATTTAATTAACTGTTAACTTCGGCGTCGTGTTTTTCGTGCTCTGTGAATAACATCTCCAGCCCTGGTCATCTCTGACAGAAATACTGTTTAAACGCAAGGGAATAAGTAAAATCTCTTTTATATCCTCTGGGTTACCGAGTATCAGTCGAATTACCGGGTCACTACGGATTTGAATCCTCGACCCAGTGGTGGTCTATAACCTAACCAACATGATCCGTCTGACACGATGAATCCGTTTGAGCATTTAGCATGTTCATTCTATCTGTGCAAATTACGTTATATCCGAAGAGATGAAATCAATGCTGGGTGTTCGGAACAGATAAATCTTCGGAAAAGACTAGAAAATGGTAATTGTTTGGTTATTGAAAACAAAATTTTATTTATACTAATTCGACACAAAATTTGTTCCCATCCTATAATTCAATGTGTTTTTTTCACGTTGAAATTTGAAACATGCTATATCTATGAGGAATATAAACTTTTCCTTTCTAACATTTGTAACTTTTCATTACGATACAGTTTGAACTTTTAATATAGGGTATTTCTGATAGAAATTTAATAGTAAAATATTACTCTTTTGTTTTCCCTTTGTTTCTTTCTCTTTTCTTTTCTTTTCTTTTCGTTTTTCTTCTGTTTTGTTCAGTTTGCATTAGTAGTCTTAAATGGAGAATATCACCAATGGTATCTACTGGGTTTATTAGACTGTATTTTGGAACAGTACGTCCAATGAACACTACCGAATTTGCAATCGAACCAAGTGGAAACAAAGCATGTGTGTTAAACTTTTGACATTATTCTGGATTTGTCTCCGAGATCTACAGTTCTACTTGAAATTGAGTATGCTATCCATTATAAAAGTGACATAATGAATGTTTAAAACATCCTCTATATATTCGAATAGTTCTGAAAAAATATGTAAAAACAAACGTTATTTCTATATTACTGTTGGATTTCTGGAAACGGAACTTTATAATGTTAGGTTCGTTACTTACTACGTTTGAATTCTACAGTTTTATCTGTTCTCCCTTTCCTTTTTCTTCTTCTCTCCTCTTCTCTCTCTCTGCCTCATTTATGAATCTCTGTGTAATAGACATCCATTGGTTTCTTTTTTTCATTGTGTGTTTCAGTTTCTCCCTACATCAACCTCTGAATCTTATTTCGTCTCGGTTTTGTTATTTCATTTTAACGAAACTAATTCATGTGTAGTTTAAAATAAGAATTGCGCTCATGTTGTTAGCTAATTTTAGTATAGGAGAGAAGAAAGGAGGAGAGAGAGGGGGTCTCTTTACCTGACACGATTATGGGATAAGAAGATATATATTGGGTGGCCTAACTGCAGGGCGTTAGCTGTCGCAATTTTTTTTGATGCGGAGTGTACAATCCACGATCGAAACACTATACTCCGATGGATTGCAGCATTCCGAAGTACTGGATCTGTGACGAAAAAGAAACCACCAGTCTTTCCCGTCCAGTTCGAACTCCGGAAAACGTAGACAAAATGAAAAGGGCAGTTCTTGCTAGTCCGAAACTATCCGCTAAGGGACAGGCTGTATAACTGGGTATGTCACGTCGTCGCTTCATCGCATCTTACATGATGATGTCAAAGTTTGTTTTCATCGCAGATCCAGTACTTCTGAACGCTTCAACTCATCGGAGTATAGTATTTCGATCTGGGATTGTACCTCGATGTTCGACATTAACCTTTCGATGGAAAAGACGTTGAACCGTGACCACAGAATCATTATTTCTAAAGAACTGCTCGACCGCGAACACATGATGCTCTACGCTCCAATGCTCAATAGCGACTGAAACTGCATTGTCTGAGCTGTCTGATAACTGTCGCTCAAAATCAATATCACTACCCGTCGCTAGTACCAGCGGTTTAAATAACATGTGTTTCCTCTGCTTTATCCTTTATATATATATATAGATAGATGGCTATGAGGAACAGGTGGTGTGCACAGTTTCGATAAGTGTGTCCCGTTTTAGGCAAATCAAAAGGTGCGAACCCTATCGGTGACTGAAAATGACCCGGACAGATCTAATGTGGTCTGGAGACGACGAAATATCGTTACAAACATGGGAAGTATGTGTCAAGCTTCTAATGTATATAATTCAAACAAACGTGATTCTCCTATCTCTGTCTTTCCACTAAATCTATAATTTTCCTTATGGCTTGTTATGTGCGTGTTTGTGTTTCAAAGCTTTGTACTAAAAAATAAGTACAAGATTTAACAACGTATAAGCTCATTACAATCACAGAAAAAATAAGCTTCGCGTTTTCCTTATGGGAGATTGTCAAAGTTTAATCGATCGAAGCTATAAAACTTGCCGTATAAAATATGTAAGATCGCTGAACCCAAACAATGCAATGCACTGTATTATTATGCAACATGAGAAGACGAATATACATGAAATATTCACGACATTGTATCTTGATTAAGAAATGTCACACCAAAAATCAAATGAAATGAATGTTCGAGCTCGATTTCAATAATCCACTTTGAAATTCTGTTGTAATTAATGGTGCAGAGGTGATATTTTTGTTCCTTCCAGATCACCGGATCAGACTAGATCTGAGAAGCAACACGTAGTTCTGGATGACCTGGTCAAAAAGTCGCGATCCAAGTGACCTGATGACAGTGATCCGCTCTATCGCTGGTAGGTAGTACCATGTTTCAGCTCTCATGTACTCATTTTAAAGATTCTGAGGGCCCTCAGAACAGCATTGGGACGAAGGTAGAATATATCCCGCCCCCACTGGAAACATGTCATTCTAGTTGCCAGGTAGATCCCACACTGACTTCGCTTACCGCAGCTCATATAGGCCTCACCTGTATATCAAATATATAAAATCATATATAAAATCAAATTTAAGGGTAACCCTCTCTGTACCCTAAATGATGCCCCTGATCTATTTCTTCTTTTATTTTTACTTCAACAAAAACTTTTAACACAGGTGAGTTGGACCTACAATTTAATGCTGCTATACAAAATTATTTTTGATTAGTGTTACTAGGAGTGTGCTGGTTTTTATTTTACCAGGATTCTAACGTATTGGTTTAATGTGTCATCTAAGCCAAGTGTGCTCTGCAGAAGACAGAACCTAGTCTTTCACACGAAAAGCAATAGTGATAATCAGGCCACGAAGGAACACCATTAACCAGTTACTTTTGACAAAGAAGAAACCACAAAGTAGGTCATATTTGTAAAGAAATGATCAGTGCAAGGTACTATGTGATTTATTGGACTATGACAATATATATATATATATATATATATATATATATATATATATATATATATATATATATATATATATATATATATATATATATATATGTATGTATATATTGCAGTAAATTATATCTCGAGTATCTTTTTGTTGGTACTTGACAAAAGAAATTACCTAGAAACTCTTTAAAAGCGGAGCAACTATTAAGGGCTTAGAGCCAAACCCAAAAGTGGTACAAAGCATAAATTCAGCCTTTTGGACAATAAGAAGACATAGCGACAAAAGTTTACTCAAAGTTATTTTTCTCTCTTTACAAGAACTCCAAACGTCTTGCGCTCAACAAGTTGTCAAAAGCCCAAACTATTATTGGAAGAGAAAAGCTTTGAAAGTTGTCGTCTTGTCTGTGGCCATTCTTTGCTTTATATATATGAGTGTGTGTGTGTCGTGAAGAAATAATACTTTACTTAAAACCAGGATGCTATACGCGACATATGGTGTTAAAGAATCCAGATTTGGAAACAGACACACAACACACACTTGATATAATTCATTTGTGTGGACATTTTGATCTTGTCTTACAAGCGAAGCGCCGCGTTTGCTTTTATAACTTTTATCCTTTTCATTTATATATGTAGAAGATAGCTTTGTACAGTATATCAAAGCACGATCTATGTCAAGGATCCATATGTGTGTATGTATATATATCGTCATCTTCTTAGTGGATAATACTCTTGCATTGTCCTCGTCGAAAGAAGAGTCACCAGCTCCTGGGGAGAATTGTCCATGATATGTTATATCCAGTAACACATAAGCCACTTCCGTTTGCAGTAAGAGGTATACTTAAAAAAAAAAAGAGCTCCAACCTGCTGGAAACTGTTATTGTACATAGTTTGCATAAATTTAGAGTTATTATTTGAACATAGGAGTATTTTGGAAACCATGGTTGCCAGACTATAAAACCAAATTTTAGGACAAACTTTGACGAATATAATGGATATATATATTATCAACGAACTTGAAAGGTTCGTTACTGAATTCTCTATGTCTCTGTGTGTGTGTGTCTATTATTTGAGAATTTTTCAATTTTGAGTCCTCCATTTGATGGAACATCAAAAACTAATTTTTCGCGTCACTCAAACCGTTTCAGAGATATTAGCCAAAAAAAAAAAAGTATCGATTTCGGAAGATTTAAGGAGCCAAATTCTGGAATCATAAGTCATAGAGAGATGATATTGGTGTTCATCAATAACAATGTTCATTAAATATTAATACGAGTTATTGATTCAATAATTATTGCGTCACAAGTTATTGACTCAACAATTATTGTGTCATTAGTTATTGATTCAATAATTATTGCGTCATTAGTTATTGATTCAATAATTATTATATCATTAGTTATTGATTTAATAATTATTGTGTCATTAGTTATTGACTCAATAATTATTATGTCATTAGTTATTGATTCAATAATTATTGCGTCATTAGTTATTGACTCAATAATTATTATGTCATTAGTTATTGACTCAATAATTATTGTGTCATTAGTTATTGATTCAATAATTAATGCGTCATTAGTTATTGACTCAACAATTATTGTGTCATTAGTTATTGATTCAATAATTATTGCGTCATTAGTTATTGACTCAATAATTATTATGTCATTAGTTATTGATTCAATAATTATTGCGTCATTAGTTATTGACTCAATAATTATTGTGTCATTAGTTATTGATTCAATAATTAATGCGTCATTAGTTATTGACTCAACAATTATTGTGTCATTAGTTATTGATTCAATAATTATTGTCAAGGAATATCTAATAACAATATTCCTGTTAATTTTATTTGCATAGTATGCCAAAGGCCAGATGACGACATTATGGAGATAATTTAAAAATAAATTTTCCATACTATTTAAGTTTTTAAATAATTAAAATAACATTACATATTTTTTTCATATCTTTCATTTAGTTAATTGTCTACAATTTGTATTATAATTTTCTAATTATTTTATTATAATTTATATTAATATATTACCTATATTGTATTATCTATTGAATTTAATCAAATAAATTAAATATACAATTTCATATAAATTCCGAAAGAAACTATTCACTTTCGTTCTGGCAATGCTCTTCGAGCAAGCTCAACTGGCTTGTTTATAAAATGAATCCCATAAAAATAAAATAAAATCTTGAATATGCGGCTCGGGTAAACATAATGATCATCGCCTCTTCCGGTAAAAGTAAGTTAATAGGTGCAATGGTTTGTGACCGAACTACAGAAGGGTATGTAGGTAATTTAATTTCTGAAATGTACCTGTAGATGGCAGGGAAATCTTGTTCGGAATGTGTCATTGCATTGAATTGTATACTGATGATCAACCTTCTTTTACAATTTACTCAAAAGCTAGAAAATGTGACATACCATTATGTTCGGCCAAGCCACTCAATGTATGTTTGTATAGGCCGCGGTGGTTCAGTGGTAGATCGTTCACTTCTGGTGCATGGGGATCCCGGGCTCAAACCCTGCTCCCGACAAGTGAACTTTGTGGTGGACAAACACGTGTGCGTGGGTTTTCTTGGGGTTCTACTGTTCCCTCCCACTTTCTTCATTCCACCATTTCATTCATTCCTCATCAGCACCTTCTTCTTTAGCCTAGCAGGCATAACCGTGGAACGTAAAACTCAAAAATTGCATTTTATTTCCAATGTATGTTTGTATATTTGTTCGTCTGAATGTTTGTTCGCTATACAAATTCACGTTGTCTACTTTGAGGTAACTGTGCGGAAGAGATCGTAGGCTATTTCGAATTAACCGTTAATTTACCACTCCGCCGACTTCGCACAGAAGAGAGAAAAGGTTATTTAGAATTAGAAATATAATTATGTACAGATTGATAAGATAATACACCAAGAAGTAGAGAAAGTGATAGTACACATGAAATTAAGCAATATATATATATATATATATATATATATATATATATATATATATATATATATATATATATATATATATATATATATATATATATATATATATATATATATAGGGTGGGCCATTTTAATCAATCCACGGAAATATCTGAAAAATGATAAAACATAAAAGAAATATTTGAAGTACACGTTATATATTGCTAAGGGGGAAAACCAATTCCGCCAAAAGTACTCCTCCTCGCCTCCCGTAAATGGGGGTAACGGGGGGTTACTTTGAAATGTCAAATGGGAACATGGGTCGAGTAATACCTCGTTCGAAAGGTCTTGGAAAACTAAGTAACGCTGTACCAAAAGATGTTTCATATTGTGCACCACTTTCAAAATGGCCGCCATGATATACTTCGGAAACTCCAGTACCCGTAGTATGAAAACCATGGAAGGTAAATGAAGGGAACAAAATTGAAATACGTAAATATCATAGGGCATATCGAATGGTGTGGTCCCTGTGATTCCAGCGGCCTCCCTGAATGGGTCTTGGGGGCTAACTTCAAAATTTCAATGTCCGACCGGACAACGGTTCGGGCGTACACTTGACCTACCCAATGCGGTTTGGAAGGCAGACTTCATGGATAGAGAATTGGTGCATTGAGTTAATACAGATGGCTACATTTACATTTTGATTAACTATTAGCACTCATGTCATATTGTGAGCTTCAGGGATGAAACGGTGCGTACGTATATCCCCGAAACGCTTTCCGAATAACCAGCACGCATTGCATAAAAGTTTTTGTGGCTACGGAGATTAGCAAATTCACATGTTTGTAAGTTCCAGCAACTGCATTATTCGACAACTTGTTTCGTATAACGTTCCTTCTGTTTTCGCATCAAATCATACTCAGCCACACAGATATGCGTTACCATTCAAATAAAATTTCACCTTTTTTTAGTCACTACAGCGTCATCTTTACAAACAAATGTTTCAACACACCATACCTATTTGCAAGGTAGACTTAATTTGCGAATTAAAGTAGAGTTCTCATTTGAACTTTCACTGTTACTTTCCGCCCCACTCACATACAGAGCGCAGGGAGAGATTATCTTGCAGGACATGGATTTCTCTCTATACATTATGGCAATTTTACTCTAATATTTTTTATCTCTGTTGTATTATTCTCGAGCCTTGGAACGCCTTCGTGGTTTTCCTATTTAATTTTTGTTATTTTCATTTATGTCTAACCGTATTCATACTATGGGCACTAGACGTTTTCATAAACACAGTCACCATGTCTTGGCGATCATTTTGAAAACGGTGTCTCATGTCGAAAATATTCTTACACAAGTTGTTTGGTATTAATTTGTCTATGTAACGTGATGTTACTCGCTTTAAGTTGCTATTTGAAATTTTCAAGTTGGCCCCGGATACCTTTCAGTTGACCCTTGGAGTCACCCCGACGACACCTCTCGATGTGCCTTACGTCAGTTAGCTACTCCAGTTTATCTTCTGTTGATTTATCTCCAATCGCTTTCGTACTACGGGTACTAAACCTTTTCTCTGACACGGATACTATGTTTCGGCGGTCTTTTGAGAACACTGCCATTTCACCTCAATCGTTTTCTCCTGCAAGATGTTTCATTTTGCGAGATTTAACGAACGAGATACCACTCGACTCATGTTACTATTTGAAATTTTGAAGTTTGCCCCCAAAACCATTCAGGGAGGCCACTGGGATCACAGGGACCACACCATTCGATATGCCCTATGATATTTACGTATTTCAATTTTGTTCCCTTCATTTACCTTCCATGGTTTTCATACTACGGGTACTGGAGTTTCCGAAGTATATCATGGCGGCCATTTTGAAAGTGGTGCACAATATGAAACATCTTTTGGTACAGCGTTACTTAGTTTTCCAAGACCTTTCGAACGAGGTATTACTCGACCCATGTTCCCATTTGACATTTCAAAGTTATCCCCCGTTACCCCCATTTACGGGGGGCGGGGAGGGGTACTTTGGCGGAATTGGTTTTCCCCCTTAGCAATATATAACGTGTACTTCAAATATTTCTTCTATGTTTTATCCTTTTTCAGATATTTCCGCGGATTGATTAAAATGGCCCACCCTGTATATATATATAAAATATAATATAATATAAGCTGCATCGTTTTCACGTGAGAGGGTTTAGAAACCAGTGAAGCTGTTGATATAGGTAATGCCGAATATCTCATGAATACAGAAAGATATAACTGTCAGGTCAAAAATTACATAGAAAGTGTCATCCGACAAATGCAATCACGTACAGATGGGAGCGGAGCGGTTGTCTCTATACGGGCATCCCTAGAAACAAAGAGAGAATTCACACACATATTTCTCATTTGTAGTAAACCCCATGGCGACATCGTGACAAATTTGATTTCTTTTATTATTAATTAAAAAAAATCAAGCGTGTCGTGATGCCGTTGGTGGTAAGTAAAGTATATCATCTGTTAAAAAAGGTTGGAAGCCATTAGCTTAACCAATCATTGAACTTTTTCTTTACTTCCAACTATAGAAGAAACATTTTAACCGAGAATATTAACAATTGTTAAAGTTTTGTAAGTAAAGTGAAATCTTTAAGTTTTACGTCTCACGATTATGCCGGTTAAGCTAAAAGTGATGACGAAAAATGAATGAAATGGTGGAATGAAGAAAATGGGAGGAAACGGGAAAACCCTGAGAAAATCCACGCATACGATGTTTGTCCATCACAAAGCCCACTTGGCGCAAGCTGGGAAGTTCTGTAATGAAATTACCTTGGGCTTATACATTGAATGCACTATCCTGCTGTTCGTCTGGATTAAGATTGAGAAAAACACTGAAGAATCCTCAGTTAGAATAGCCGACTGTGGGAACTGAAAACGCTCATCTTAATTGATAGACAATAATGCATAGTGTTAACATTTCGTCTGAAACCCTACTTGTCTTTAGACAATTTGAATTTAGGACAACTAAAATAATAAAAGTAATAACAAAAATTTTATTCTCTACCAACAGTCACAATCTGCAAAAAATCACATTACGTCACTTAGCGATCATAAAATAATTGAATATGATACAAACATATAGTAAACAAAAGAAAACACAAACATAAAATTTTAAAAGTAAGAAAACTTCTTTCGAAATGAAATGAAATTTCGAGATTTACGTCCCATGACTTTAGGCTAAAGGAGACAGATAACTTAGAAAGTTGAACGATGATCAAATAGTTGGTGAAATGAGAAAGTGGAAGAAATTGAGAGAATTTCCAGAATATCCATTGATACGACACCACTAACTTAATTAGCTTGAGATCGAACCAGGGACCTGTAGCACCAAAGGTGAGCGCTCTACCACTTTTCTTGAAGTTTCTTGATTTTTAGTTCACTTTTTCCTACTGTTCAAGACTACTGAACCCAACAGGAACACTAAAACATCGAGGTACAGTTAAAATTCCAAAATCTTTCCCACTAGGAATCAAACTTGGAACCACTTACACCAAAGACGCAAGCCCTAGAAACTAGATCAGCGGAAAGGGGTACCTCTGAGTCAATGTACCTCCAGAAAGTTCCATTACGCATGATACTTCGTATATTAAAAACATTATTTGGGAGGACATCTTACTTTCAACAATTTAATATTGATCTTTTATTGTATTTAAAACATTATTTTCTTCTTTTTCTTCTCTCTCTCTCTCTCTCTCTCTCTCTCTCTCTCTTTTGTATATTTTCTTTAACATACTCAAATTTCGAAGGCAGTTAAAAATTTCCATTTGTAAGATGAGATTCCAATATACGTCAACCACACTTCACGATGAGCATAACACCTCAACTACTGTTAGACTATTTTTTTTTTAATCCTTGACTTCCTCGTTTTTCTTTTTTCCTTTTCCTTTCTTGCGTTTGCTATTATGCACATTTTTGTGAATCTGCATACAAAACGACGACATAATACAAATATTGTGGGTAATTGAAAATAACCACACCCGAAGTAAGACTCAAATCCATGGAGATCTCACCGCGTGATCAGCAGCCTAGTGTTGCTAAGCACGCGATCACTCGGGAAGCAATGACGGATCCACAGGGATTGCGGAGGTTGCGATCGGTCCCTCCAAAGGCTATTTTTTTTCCCTAAATTTTATTGGTTTTGCAATACACAGCGATGTCCTTTTTTAAATAATAGTAATAGTAGTAATTTAATACGGGAGTCGCAAGAGATGGTGCAGACATTGATATCGTTGTAAAGTTTTAAAGTATCAAGTACAATCTTGTTAAAAAAAATATGGCTACCCACCTCTCTTTTAAAAGAACTGTTCTCTTGCATGCAGTTGGAATGAAATCAAACAAATGCTGACTTTCTTACGACAATTGATTCTTTTAAGAGATGAAGTATTAGCACATGGTTTTTTAAAGCAAAGTGAGTGGCCAAGAGTTTTGATCAAGACTGTACATCTAACATTCAAGTAAGTTAGGCTTCTTTTATCCACGCGGTTGTGGTTGCGACCGCATCATTATCCAACTACATGGAATTAAATGAGTTCTCGGCGTGATCCAAATCGCTGTGAATAACAGGTTCCATATGATACAATGTAAATAGATACCGCCCAACCGCCAAGAAGTCCTAATTTACCAGCAGTCGGATTTTCAGACCACTTCAGATGGATATTCGCACAGCCGTGGATAAAAGCACTCATTTGACTGAATGTAGTTTAAAAACGCGCTGATTGGGCAACCACTACGGCAGCCGTATGGACAAAACCGGCGTATAGTAGTTGATATGGCCTTCACACTCTAAGTGATTGAAGTAAATAGATGGGGAGGAATTGTTTTTCCCTACTTTTCCTTTTCTTTATTTTTAGTTGAGTTGAATTATACCCTACTATCTAGTATAAACAGAAATAAATAAATGAATAAATAAAAAGTTAATGATGTCTTCTACTTTTCTTGTTATAAGTACTATTTAGGATCACACTGCAATTACCGACAAATGGTCCCAGGTTCGATTCCCGGAGGGACACTTAATCGAAAAAAGTATATAATAGCTTTTTTCAGGCTAGTCATTCTGAGTGACGTTTTTGCTAGGTTTTCCTCATACACAGTAGGTAAATGGCAGGATGGTACCTAATATGATAGTTACAGGTCACTTTTTCCTTCCCCATTCATTTCTTAGTCTCCAGTTCGCCGAGGGACGTCATCCTTCATATTGTGTGATGGGCTAAAATGGCTATAGATGCTGGAAGTCCAGAAATCTAATTCCTAATCCTAATCCTCTGTGATTACTGACTATAAACTCTAACATACTATGCATAAAAGCTGCCGAAACAACCTACAACAAATCTTTATGTATCATTTATTTATTATCCATTATGTATCATTATTCCTTGAAATAATGCATTACACCCAAGTTTTGATCTTAAACATGTATTCTGTATCTGAAGCATATGCTCATCATCCAGAAAACTAACCGCCCTTCTTATTTGATCTTCTAGACCCGCTAGAGATTGGAAGAAACTTTTGTGGGACACTCACATCTCACGAAATATATCGGCTTCTGGTACTACTGACAGAACTTGTACTATTGTTTCTTGTTTCAGATATTTCACCACTTCTATTTTTTCCTTTTCAAATAAATGCATAAAGAATTCGCCTACGTACAGTACTCTTAGCGCATTTTTCACGCAGGAATGCCTGTATACATGAAAAATGCATCTTGTAGCTACTAAGATGCAACATTTGTCTTTTCATACAAGTATCAGCGACATCTATGATTCCATAAAGTTGTTAGCTCACAGTTGTAGTTACGGGACTCAAATTCATGAAATAGCTATTATTTATCTGGACGTTTATAGAGAAGTTGTTTACCCAACAAAGTCGTTACTGCACACCTATCGTTTCGTTCATTTTTGAACCGAAGCAAGTAGAGAGAGAGAGAGAGAGAGAGAGAGAGAGAGAGAGAGAGAGAGAAGTTTTTGTCTGTCTTGTGTTATCGCTGCGCAAATTTACGTTGATATAGGAGTCATATTTCATCTTTGGCGTGAATATGACTGGTCCTGGAACAAATATTTGTATGAATTTATAAACTGTTATTAGCTTTTATTGATACTAGAATGCAGGGACGTAGCCAGAGTTCTGAGTTTGGGGGGGCCATATTTACAAATGGAATAACTCATATTTATATATATATATATATACTGTAGTGTACTAAGGATAATTCGCGGAAAATATCGTTTGGAAAACTCACCAATACATGGTCCTAAATTAAACTTTAACTACTCTTTCGGGGGTTAAAAGTGTGAACGTCTCCTGCGAAATGCGATAATGAAACAATAATTTAAAAATTATGTATTAATAATGTTTACTTATGCAAGGACATTATAAAACGCAATACTTCGTACAAATACTTTTTGATACATTTATACATACCTTTTTGCCTTGTACCTTTATATACTTTGTAGCTTGAGAAAATACTTACAAATAATATAGTAACAGACGTTCACTACCCAAAAAATGCTATGAGTTCTATGAGGCTACCTAAACTGAACACACAGGCTATCGAGACGTATATTTTAGTGTTAATTTTCGAAGATCCTGACTTTCTTTATATATTATACTGTAAACAATTACGGTCACATTTACTGACCGATTACTGTCAATTCTGGCTGCCAACCGATTACCCTAAAATTTACAGTATTACTGTGAAATTTATGGTTATAGGCCACAAAAAGGTCGTATGTATGCCCTATTAGCTTTTATTGACTAATCATAACTTTAATACTAATACCGTAAATTTTAGGGTACTCCGTTGGCAGCCAGAATTGATGGTAATCGATCAATAAATGTGACCGTAATTGCTTACAGTGTAGTACATTTTATTGTTTACAAAATCGCTAACGTCTTCCGTGCGCCTAAAACATAAATCAATCCAAGAGGCCTACAATTATTTGAACTTCTGTGAACATAAAAAAACCTAAGCAACGAAGTACATATATAATAAAATAATAATTGGTAAAATATTGGCCTAATATTACAACACTATTTTCTTTAATGCTGTTCTTGCATCTGACAACGTTTTGCCACACTGTATTTACAAATTACTTGCTGAACACAAACTGTGACGCCTTTGCAACGACTTTGGGAATATATCAATAATTTTATCTTCATGCTTAGAGGCTATCTCTTGTTCTATTTCAAGTGCGGCTAACGTTGATGTAACCAGACTTACAACTAAGATATGATTTGAACCTTTTATGCACGCTCAAAGAACACTCACAAGAAGCTGATGACACAGGTAGCGTCAAGGCTATTTCCACCAAATTCGTAGTTGGGAGAAAATTGGCTTGGGCAGAGCAGCATGCAGGTCCGAGATATTTGTAATTTATTTCTCCTTCATAAGAGATTCTACATAATTTTTTATAACAATGAATTAATGTTCAGGAAAATCTATTTCGAATTTCGTAGCAGACGCTTCCGTTGCCTCCTTAATCAAGAACAGTTTTAATTTAGGATGACACGCTTGAATGCCACGAATTACAGAAATATTTTCCTTACAGAATCGTCTGTCAAACTCGTTCGCAATGTTGTCAACCACTGGATATAGGAGTTCTGTACGAAAATTCGCTTCAGTATAATCCTGTGTTCTTTCTTCGGAATACTACCCGAAACCAGAAAATCTTTTATACTACTATTATCTCGCTTTTCTCTGCTCTTTGGTTGATTAAAACATTCTATACCATTTTGTTTGACAAACCCCTATGCTTCAGTGTAGTGACGCAATGAACTTTCCTCTGATCTAAGTTCTTTTATGGCTTCAACAACCGAACAAATAAGTAGCTGGACGTTTGCTAGGGTATATCTTCTCCTTGTAGAAAATTATTCAGGCCACTAGTAATTCCCAAGATCTTACTAAAAACAATCAAGCATGAAACAGTTGCAAATGATTTCAGTTTGTTCGCAATACCCTCAGCTTCAGTAGTCTTCTTAGCATCCTTTCCCTCTAATGCAAAGATTATAGCTCCATCATTCTTTTTATAGCATTCAGTGAATGAACATGTGAAGCGCAACGAATGTCTAAAAGATCAGGTATACTGGACTGTTCCAAACCTAACGCTGTCTGAGCCTGCTGTCTTCGTATATGAGCTTTTACGAAGTAGGAATAATTATGCAAAGTCTGCAATAAATCAAAAAATGTATTTACTTGTTCGAACGAACACACTTCTACAATAAATTTAGCTGATGTGCATTGCAATGGATATACAGTGCGAGGGGATGAGACTTTCGAAATTACTTTTGCACACCATCTATGTGGCCTCTCATAACGCTCGTCCCATCGTAAGCTTGCCCAATGCATTTTGAATCCTTATTAACACCTACCGGTACAGAAACTAAAGTTTCGAAAATTGTTTTCGATATGTATTCAGCATCTACCTCACGAAGTTTGACAAATTTTAAAAAGTGCTCTATCGGTTTAGAATTTTTCACATATCTCACATAAACACTAGAAACATTAACATCTCGCGTTTCATAGCCATAACGCTGAATTTTCTAGCGGCACTTACAATGACATTGATGATTTCCTCATCGCAGCACAAGATAACTTCCTTTTAAATTTCTGGGATATTCCCTGGCGCTGTATAATTCTTTAAAAAAGAATCAAAACGACGTAACAACTCAAATGTTTGTAAGAAATTCCCTTTATTTAAACTGCTGTCATATTCATCGTTGCCTCAGAAAGCCAATCCCTATCGACCCAAATGGATCACAATCACCACTATACGCTTTAAGCACTCTCGATTGGTAGTGTTTCTTCTCTAGATGTGTGGTTTTGCAGATTAAGGACATCTCCAGTTTCTTTGGACCTCTGAAAGCAGTCATTCACGAATGTTTTGCTGTGAGATGCTAGCAAGTTCCTTATCAATACTGTCCGAATGAATATTTTCCTAAGCAACAACACGCACCTTATCGGTTTCGCTGCAGGTACTCACCAAATGCTTATCACTTTTTACGTCTGAAATAAAATATCCAGATTTTATAAATCTCTCCATATTTAACTTAATTTCAAGAATACATGCATAGAAAACTTAACAGTGAGGATTCCACGTGCAGTAAGAAAATAGACTCTTTCCCGCTCAGCCACAGTTGCCAGCGCCAGCACAGGTAGGGGTATAAATAGTTTACATATTCTATCCTTCCCCTTTGTTTTGCCACAATCGCTGTTAAATATAATAAAAATAAGAAAGTAAATCTACACTCAATACCGTCTCGTAAAACAATTAAAAGATACTATAAGATACTATATTGCAAAGCCCATCAATGTGGAAGAAGTATTCTCCTAGCCTTTGAGTCGAATCAACTTTTCATTTTATTTTTTTCTTAGTCGGTTATACAAAATGCATTTGTATAGCTTTTTAGCCTTAGTACTTCAAGGCGACTATAAGGCTGGAAGAACCTCGCAATGTTAACGAAGGTGACGGTGTAAAAGTTATTACCGTTCACTTTTAATGTTTAAGAAATACCTATAAATGGATTTTTAAAAAATTCTTAGAAATATGAATAATTTCAGTTTACTATGGATAATTTTTCATTTATTGTCGGATAAAAACAATCTGTAACATATAATTTTAAATAAATATTTGGGGGGGCCAAGCCAACATTTGGGGAGGCCGGTGCCCCCCCGGGCCCCCCGCTTAGCTACGTCCCTGCTAGAATGTTTGCTGAAATTTAGCATCCCTTTCCAGGATGGCGGCTATACAGGGAGTTCCGAAAAAATGACATGTTCAGGATTTCAACATAAGAAAAAATGTTGATTTGCGACTTTGCTGGAAAACGCCTAATTACGGAGATAGGTAAATTTAAGGCAAGTAGTGGAATTAGCCGTACTGCAGCCACACGGAATAAAACCTCAATACAATAAACAAGTTTATGTGTGACTTTGCTCGGAAGCGTCGAAAAAACAGAGATAGGGTCAATCCTATCCAGCGACCAATTTCACAGATTATTTTAAATTGACCCCATCTTCATAATTAGGAATATGCGAGCAAACTCACAGATAAACTTCTTTCTTCATTGAGATCCTGAACAGAGATTGAATGGGTCATTAGTCAAGCAGATCAAGATTTGTGAGTGAGCCAATTGGTCGTGGGTCGTGATCCAATGCCACCCCCATCCACCGTGACCAACTCTGACCCATAGACTCATCATGACAAACTCTGACCCACTCACCCACTACGACCCACCGACCCACTCTGGTCAGTACATTGTAAACAGATATTCTAAATACTGGTGAATTTGTCTACGTTTTACTTTGAAGGTCTCCATTTTTCTTCCTTTTTAATTAGTTTCTATTTACTTACCTGACATGAGTATATCTAAGTGGAAAAAGAACTCCAGGCACTTTTGGATATTAATATTTGTAATTGTAATAACAGCAATAGGACTTACTATTTGGCTTTCTAGACAGAATCGAATTTTACACTGTTTATTTTTCCTTTACGTTTTTTTCCTTTACTTTATGTTGATTTGAGACTCAAATTTCATCATATTTCACACTGAAAAGTATCTATAATATTTCATATATGATAATTAAATTGAAATTCAACGTAATGTGGCCCATGACAAACACTGCCATTTTATATTGTAAAAATCAGATCCACCCAAGGATCTTATAAAATAGAGGATCTGCCCTTACAACAAAATCTTGAAGCCATACGTCATAGTTTCACCACCCCTACTCTGCCCACTCCGCCCAATAAGATTGCAATATTTTGAGCCAACAATCATGGCGGAAGCAAAAGTAGCCAATCAGACGATGGCGAAAACGAGAGTAGCCAATCAGACTTGCGGATGCTCGGTTGTTTTTTGGCTTCATTAATTTAATAGGATAAAGATACATATCGTCAGATCCTCTATTTTATAACATCCTAGGATCCACCGGTATTGTAACAGAGCGATTGAGCGTAGAAATTCAAACTCCAATTGGTAATAAGTTTAACTAACTAACTAACTAACTCTATGGCCTATGGAACCCGGAGGTTCAGTGCCGCGTTCACAAAAGCTCTCCACTGACTTCTATCCTTAGCTAATTGGATCCAGTTTCTACTTTGTATTCCTATCTCTGCGAGATCCATCTTAATGTTATCCTCCCATCTGCGCCTAGGTCTTCCTAATGGTGGTTTTCCTATGGGTCTACCAGTCAAAACTTTGAAAGCGTTTCTACTTTCTTCCATTCTAGCTACATGACCTGCCCACCTAAGCCTCCTAGACTTGACGACCCTAACAATGTTGGGTAAACCGTATAAACTATGTAGTTCCTCGTTATGAAGCTTCCGCCATTCCCCATTCTCGTTCCTCTTGGGTCCGAATATTCTTCTCAGGATCCTGTTCTCAAATACTTTCAGTCTATGTTCTTCCCTCAGAGTAAGCGACCATGTTTCGCAACCATACAGAACAACAGGCATGATTATCGTTTTATATATTTTAAGCTTCAAATTCCTCGACAGAATTCGCGACGACAAGAGATTTTGAACCGAATAGTAACACGAATTCCCTGCTTTTAGTCGACATTTAATTTCTTCGTGAATATGATTTTCGTCTGTTAATATTGATCCTAAATATTTGAAAGTATCCACTTTATCAAAAGTATTATTTAATATTTTAACGCCTCCACAATTTGCCGTATTACGGTCCCGACGCACTTCCATGTATTTAGTTTTCTCTGTTTTACGAACTTTTTTTTACTACTAGTGTAAACTCTATTCAGTGGAGAGGAGGGGGTGGATCAATAGTCAGAGTTGATGAAGATGGGTTTTAGTGAATAGCCTAAAAATGGATTTTAAAAAATAACCTTTTCTTAGAAGTATGAATAATTTTAGTTTACTGTGGATAACTTTTCCATTTATTGTTGGATAAAAACAATTTGTAACAATTTTAAATAAATATTTGAGGGAGCCAAGCCAAGATTTTGGGAGGCGGGTGCCCCCGTGCCTCCGATCCCTGACCTAGATCCAGTTTAGAGGAGAAAGTTTAATTATAGTCAACTCGAATATTTTTAGAAAGAACTATGATTTATCTAATCCTGATACTGAAGTGCAAGATGATTGATTGTTTAGAAATAAATGAATAGAATCGAACCTAGCCTAAATGTAATCAGTTCTTTCCTATCTATTTCCGATTCGATTCTATGCCGATGCGTGTTGAAATTTGGAAGGCGTGAATTTCTACAACTTCCAGTTCGAATAAACAGGTAAAAATAGAGATGGAACATATTATTGGGACGTAGAATTCATATCAAAAGAAAATTTCCTAATCTGTTTTACCGCCTTTGGTCTATAGATATCTATATTGAAACTTGAAGTAGATTACTGTCACCTTCGATTTCAGGAAATGAAATGAAATCTTTGAGTTTTATGTCTGTCGTTTATGCCGGGTAGGCTAAAGGAGAAGGTGATGATGAGAAACGAATGAAATTATGAAATGAAAAAAGTGGGTGGAAACGGGAGAACCCCGAGAAAACTTACACACGCGATCTTTGTCCACCACAAAGTTCACTTTGCGCGAGCTTGGATCGAATCAGGAACACCATGCACCAGAGTTGAATGCTCTATCACAGAGCCACCGCGGCCCCTTCCGGTTTTAGAAGAGACATAAGGTTGAAGATGCAACCTGAATCATTTGAGGACGCCGATATAAATTTCCAGAAAGCGATTCTCCTTACCTATTATCGATTTTGCTCATTGATGATTAATGTTGAAACTGAACATGTATTTTTACCATTTCCACTTCGAGTTGAGAGCTATGGGAGTAGATGGAATCTATTCTTGAAACACTAAATTCTTATCAAAAGAATATTTCCTGTTGTCCGTTATTGTTTTTGCTCTGGTGTCTATTGACAGACAGACGGACATAAATAACCATTCTATACGTCTTTAAATGCATCGCATGGATTGGAAGTTAAAGAAAAGCCAAGGAGGAAATTTTGGTATGAGTTTATACAACGAACCGTAGTTCTTCTGAATCTCATCCATCTTGTTGATGTACACGTAACTTACTTCAGAATTTGTATGATTCATAAACCCAACCAGCTGTCTGCAACTGCAGGCAGGGTTTCTTTAGTTAGAAGTGTGAAACTGTTCCTCTTTGAGAAAGCATTTTATCTTTATATAAAACTGCAACTGAGATATTATCTTTGAAATGTTTGCATGAAAAGTGTTTTCAGAACTTCTAAAAAATGATTATCTAAGCTAAAAATAGAATATGAACAGCTAGGTTTTCGTGGTTTCTGTTAAACACTTTGCAAAAGGTTCAAAACGGTACTTTCTACTTTTTCATTTTTTTTTATGGGAAGGAACTTTGTATTTTGGCATTATTGAAAAAGGAAAAACTTCCAATCAGATTACCTCTTATTTAACGATATCTCGCTCTTGTAATTTGCTTTTCGTGACTTGTAATCTTCTTTGTAAATCTCTTTGTGAAGGTGCGAGATAGGGCAACACGAGAAAAGATTGTGAGAACACATTTTCTTGTATGAAAGATATTTCTTCTCATTATTTAGTGATTTTGACTTAGTCCCAATCTATATCGTTAGCATATTTAATTTTCTTTTACAGCGTAAATAATAAATTTGATATCTGAGAGATATATCATTTTCAATTTTAAAATTTACAATGACCTACCGACAATTATACTACTAAAATTTCATTGTTTAATTCTAATGAAGGGTGGTGGAAAGAGGAATATTCTTCGTACTAAAATAAATAATGAATGTTATTGTGATTATCGTTATTTTGATATCAACTCTTATAATTATTCTTCCAACCACGTTATGAATAAGTATGGAAGATATATAACGATTTTATCTCCCTGTCTATGTGTCGACAGGTATCAAAACGAGAATGATAAGATATAACCAGAAATGTTATACATACATTCAGCATTTGATTTTCCTGAATCGAAAGAATTGAGTGACGTTAACCGTTCATATAGTGAAAACTGTATCTTCTAAGTAGTCGATTCCTTTTAGAATGTCCTGAATACTCAGACGTCAGAGAACGTTTAGAAATTTTACAGTTATTTGCCCTTTTCTTACAGACTGTGCTCTCGCTGTTGAAATAATTAACGTTCTGTCGTTAATTATTGCACGTCGTTGTTTCCATATTTGTATATTTCATTACATATTCTATATTCATGTGTTACTTTGGTCCACTATAAGCGCTCATTTTTATTTAGTAAGAAAAAAGTTATTATTGGCGTTAGGGTTCGTGCTCAAGTTTTCTCACATTACCGAGTCACCACGTCATCAACAAGGCTACTAATATACTTAGTGTTTGGAGTTCATTTCAATTGCATCATAGCAGATTTTTATTTTTCAATTTTTCTTCTTAGAGAAGCAGTTTTGTTTACATAAATGCCACGTTTATTAATAAAAGTTTAATCTTAATCGTGCAGAATTGTCATGGAGACATAACAAAGAAACAATCCGGACTAAAAATGTAATTGTAGTAGTGTTGTGGTAATGTTGTAGTGCTTTAACGCGGGGACATTTCCCTTCTTTGGATTATTCGTTCTTACAGGGCATAACTCTAAAGTTCAGTTCCAGGCAATGTTTGAAGTAAAAACAAATGCTTATAAGGATACAAGTTAATACTGCAATGAGAAGTAATATCATATCTTTCTCTCTCTCTCTCTCTCTCTCTCTTTCTCTCTGTAACTACGATTCTATTTTTCCTAATGCATTATGTGCGCTTCATATATTTTCTTTTATTATACTTTTATGTCTCTTTCAAAAATATTTAGTATCTGGTATAGAAATGATTTATTTATGCCATTGTCACGTAATTTGCATAATTTTAAGGCACATAATTAGCACTACAATAATATTAATAGATTTGGAAATATTTCAGTACATACACGCTGTCCTTACATATTGAGTGAATTTGCATAACTTTAAGATATATTTAGGCCTATTCGTATTAGTTGAGTAAAAATATGTAGGTTTGGAAAATGTACCTCAGTATGTAAAGGGTAATCACATTTAAAGTTAATTGCTATTTAGCCAGCTATAGACGGAAAACTAAGAAGAGAGTGTACTTGAAATATTATGTGAGAGGCTTTAGCAATGAAAAGCCATTTTATGTTTTTGTTATATTATTCAATGTACACGTGTGATTTGTTTATGTTTATCTAGCATCTGCCTGGCCAGAAAAGTGCTCGAAATATCACTCATCTTTATCCAGAGGAGTTAAAAAGCACAGAACACCTTACTGTACTGTTGTTTATTGACTCTATGAGTAGACTCGATATCATTCGAAATCTCAGCGTTGGTCTATGTCTAGCGCACGTCTTTTGTGCACGAGGTCCCAAGTTCGATTACCGGTGGGAAAGTCTCGACATTTGAACGCCCAATTACCGATGGTCCGAACTGCACCTTAAACCGTAGATTCACGTCTCATATAACCCTGAAAGGGGCACTAGACTGGAATACAACAAACAAATCAATATCACTGAAGATATGTTCCTCTTCCTATGATAAACTCTGATGTCTCAAGTATTCCACAATTAGAAATCGCACAAAATTTGGTTAGGTGATCGAGAAGGCCAAACGTTTGGAAATGATAGACTAATGGTGCGATTTTAACCAAATGTGTTACGGAGAAACTCACGCACCTGAAGACTGAAGTACTATGGAACAATACATTTTATGTAGTTCTAAGAAAATTCAATATGACCAGGGACGTACGCAGGGGGGTCCTGGGGGTCCGGACTTCCCCCCGAAGTTTCGACTTTTTAAAAATTTAGCCTAATTTTAGGGGCAATTTTAGGAATTTTAATATAAAATACCTTCATATTTAGTTTGGACCCCCCCCCCGAAATAAATTCCTGGGTACGCTACTTAATATGACAACAATGCAATCAACAAGTAACTGTGTCATGTGTACTGTACGCGAAGGAGTTTGAATTGTATGACCTGGTTTTAGTAGAGAAATTAGACTGGAGATTGAAATTATTCCGACGATTTCACGATACTGAAGCGTGATATTGCTTTCATTTTGATACAGCAACTCTCATGTTGACCTTCACTGACTATAGTGCATGCTGGTATTCGTTGTTATCATAATAACCTGATGGTAACTTGAGGTATCGTGTTTCAGAAGCCACTACATTAAAGTAGCACACACCCTGATCATGCTTCCTAAAAAATTTTGCGCATATACTATCAATTATTTTCTACCTAGATCCAGTTTAGAGGAGAAAGTTTAATTATAGTCAATTCGAATAGTTTTAGAAAGAACTATGATTTATCTAATCCTGATACTGAAGTGTAAGATGATTGCTTATTTACAAATAAATGTATTCGTTTATGTGTAAATAAGAGGAATTAATATTTCTTATTCATTTAAACTTATGCTATCAAATTTAGTATTCATTAAATTTTACAAGGATCAGTCATAAATCTTGCAATATACTGCTACACAACATACATGTATTTATTACAGTACAATGGAAGCAGGTTAACATAAGGTATAACCCCCTCGTTTGGATTGTCAGCAGCTATATTCCTACCATTTCCTCTATTCCTCAAAGGCAAATAAGTCAATCAATCTTGTTTCTCCTCCTGTTGGTTGGTGAACCATTGTAATGTCAGGAAATACATCATGGACCGAAACATGTAGTAATCCGAAGAAACAAGATCAGGACTATATGCTGGCTGAGACATTAGTTCGATGCCATTAAGTTCCTGATTTTTGTTCCCACTTTTTGAGTCAAGTGTGGTTTTGCGTTATCCTGTTGCAGCAGGGCTTGCTTTGTTTTTGGTTCACCAATAGAGAATATTTTTGGCATAGCGCAGCATACATCCATTTCAACTGTTCGGAATAAAGGATGGTAGTACAACATTTAGGAACAAGTTCGAAGTAAATTACTCCCCTTGTACTTCCACCACACACAGAGCGTAATTTCTTACTTGAAACGACCCTGTTTGACGACCGGTTCTAGAAGTTAACCTTTTGTCAACCACTGTTTTTGCATATTGAGATTTCCGAAATATACCCAATTTCGTCACATGTGACAATCCGTTTCAGAAAGTACACATCATGAGGATTTTGCAGTAGATGTCTGCACACATCTACTCTTCCCTGGGGCTGATCTAAGTCAACTCATGTGGTAGAGTGTGGTACAGCTCCTGATAATTTCGCTGAGTTGCTGAAGGCGACACATTACAGTGAACTGGAACATGCGGAATTAGTTTAACAATCTTCGTGTGCTGGTGGATGGATTTTCCTCAATTAGTGTGTCAAAATCTGTTATCCTGAGGCCGCCTTACCTTGACTGATCTTCGACATTTATAGTCTACAATCTCCATGCAATTTCTGGAATCAACGAATTGTTCTACTGTTGTTCACTCCGCCTCTCCCTCTCGCAAGACCAATTCTTTAGGTTGCTGCCGAAGCATTATGTCACTGTTAGAACTCACACTGTAACAGTTCAGGTATAAAACGTTGTTGAACACTCATCCTCTACGTCATTTAAAGCTGACTGAACTGACGGAGTGGTGGCCTCTGTTTTACATAATGCCCTTGCCATAACACTTCTTGGGCCAGTTTGACCTCGTACTTAACATTCAATCACGGCGTATACACGGGCAAGCTGTTTGGGCTAAGAAAATATTGCAAGACTTATGACACATTCTTGTGTTACTCTATCACCTCCTCTCCTAGTCTTCTTACTTCTTCTGGAAAGTAACACTCCTGATGTTTCAATTAAGCTCATAGAGAAACTTATTAAATAACAGAGGATCTAACACTAAACCTTATGGCACTTCTTGTAGCTATGGAAGATTCAACTTTCTTTAAATTGTGTTCCTGTCTTAAAAACCATTGGTATTAAGAAGCACTTAAATCTGAGTAAAGTCTTCAACACATGTATGTCGAGAGTAACGAGATACAAAGTGAACACTTAGAGAATTAATTAAGAGAAAAAAATATTCTAAACGATATCAATGTTGCATAAGTAATAAACTATAGAGTGCAATTTGGAGCTTCCATCTTAATGACAAGTGAAAGAATGGAGTTAATTAAAATCATGAATGAAGGCAGGTGACTTTCATTACGTAATTTAAAATTAAACAAAGAGGAAAAAAGAAAGATGAATGTCAAAGAAATGTGTTTGCATAGTTGTTTATTTCTTAAAAGTCGCATATCAAAGAGCCGACCTCACCTTTCTGTTTAATATATAATACTCCGATCACGTGACCAATTGTATGGAATGTAGGCAATGATTGATGCGAGTTCACGAACCTGTTCTTTTGGTGCATCGCGTATAAGGTGATGCATACGTAATCATGGTCTTTTCTCTATATGGAATCAATAGTTTAGTCTTATACCGTGGCAAATGGTTATATTACAAATATATGTATCTACTTACGTTAGTAAGATGTGTCAAGTATAGAACTTAGAAAGGAAGAAAATTTTAAAAAAATTACTACTTTTCTATATTAGGTTGTAAGTATTATTAATGAAAATGTGCGATGTGATCTAAAAAGGAATGCGAGAATAGGATTGGCGTAAGAAACCTTTAGGAAGAAGCAAAAAATATTATGTAAAACATTGACCAGAATTAAGAGTCATCGTCAATATTACCCACCTCACGCTTCTTTGAGTTTTAACGAATAAGTTTGAAAGAATGGATTTTAAAAATTTACAAAGTAAGCCAGACAGTATTTACAAATGGTATTCAATAAATTTATAACTATTTTTCTTATAGAACATAAATTTCGGAGTGGAGTTTATGACGTCATAATCGATGAGCACCAAAATTAATCATAATTCGAAAGGTTTTCTGAACAACTGAACCGGTGAGAGAATAAAGGAGAATATTCTTAAAAAATACGGAGAATATTCGAGGATATCAATTTCAGTATAACTAAACATCCAATCTTATTTCATTTTTGGTATTTTGGGGAAAGAAAGATTTTAACATACGCGAAAAATGTTCAATACAAACATTTTTGCATAAGCAACGGTATTTGCGGTAAGTCATTATTTTTTCGTTTTTCAAAAGTAAGTTGTTGTGGAATGTTTCTCTTTTTCCACTCAACGATTGAATTATTAGTTAATGTAGTGGTATTTTGTACATACAGTGTGTGTTAAAACGTTAATAAATGCTCTTTCATTTCATTTACAATCAATTTAAGAAAATTATAGTTTTACACTTCGAATCTCGTAACATTAAAACAATGTTTGAAATCTAAGATTTCATTCAACTAGAGTTTCCAACAAGACTAGTGAAAAATTTCTCGTCTCGTTTTGATAACAAAAATGTACTTCTCATCTCATGGACAACCCTACTTCATAGAAATTGAAGATTAGAAAGAAAGCTCCCTACTTGGTTGAGAAAGCTCCCTGTACAGTGACGACACCAGATGAAGTAAGCATGCGAGTACCTCTCTAATGGCCACTCCCCTAACTTAGACAGTTTGAATTATACTGTAGGTCAAACAATATAAAAAAAACTACCTTTTCCATATCTCGTATAAAAAACAAATACCCACAAACTTTTTTCTGTTTCTCTACTTGTCTTCCCAGTCTGCTAAGAAATTAAAGCTGACGTCGACAATATCTCCGTATACCCAAAAGTTATCTCAAGATGGTTCCCAGGTATGCCAGTATAAACATGTCAGTGTTAACAAAAGAGCCTAAATTGCCATTTCTTTTATTATTTCTAAAAGACTTTTATTTATTAAAAAAAAAAATTAATTTTGTTTAATAAGCGGTCACGTAGTTCTCACACTTATGCAACCCAATAGTACACGAATGTATTGCATTGTTGCCTATAAATATTTGTGGCAATGAAAATGTGAATGTTAATTGAATAAAGAACTTTTCGGGCTCTGTTCATCAAAGAGTTGGTGAAATTTATAATGAATGTTCATTATCTTGTGCAGTTTGGATTTCAACAGACTTATTTTATGGAGTTATAAAGGGAATGAAACGCATATTATTCACGTGCACCCTTAAAACGGTTTTAATTCGTTCAGCATTATGCATTTTTTTTTAAAAAAATATTTTGTCTTGTTTGATATGTTCTACCTGAAGAAAGCCAGTAACTAATTTAACGAACAAGATTGCTTTTCTATTTGATTGAATACTGTATGGAAGGTAAATATTTAAAGAGACTTAGGGTACTGGTTCATGTTCTAGCTTCGAAAACAGGAGATCTCGGGCTCGAATTCAGTGACTGACTGACTATTCTGATTGAAGCTTTGCCAGCACTTTATTCTCACTTACAACTGCCAGGCAAATGCCGTGACAATACCTTTAAATATATACAGTGACATCTCCCTTAAGGGGAACCTTTCAATAACTGACGTCTACATAATTCGGATATATATTATATTATAATATATATTATAATATGTTAGAAGGCTATCGTCAACAAAGAAAACAATTTATTTTTACAAAGTAATTAATTATAGTTGTCAATGACATAGTTGACATGGACTTAGAGGTCTGCAACTGCATGATTATATCTTGTAAAAGGTTTAAAATAAAGTAAAATACTGAATTTTTCTTAATTTCCTCTGTAAATGGTATTCTGTTACATGGTGCGAGCGGTCCCGGGTTCAATTCCCAGTGAGGACACTCGGTCAAAGAAGTGTAAGAGCTTTATCAAGTCAGTCATCCTAAGTAAGGTTTTCCTTATTCATACCAGACAAATGCCGGGATGGTATCTAACATACAGGTCCCAGGTCACTTCCTTCCTTCTTTTTCCTCGAATAGTGTGATCGCCGAGGGACGTCACCACTCATACATGACGAGCTAACATAGCCATAGATGGCGAAAGCCCAGAAATCTAATTGCTAATCCCAATTCGTATTCTGTTACAAAGAATGTATGTATTACTGGGAACACGTGTGTCACCGTTAGGAGAACAATATGTATAATCTGAACCTTGAAACTGTGTTTGTTTACATACATATTTCATAAATAAATAAATAATCTGACTCAGCAGAATATGAATAATCAGTTATTATTGGTAACGAAGGACACACTCCTTAGCGCCATAAAAAAGGTTTCTTCTCGATTTTCTCGAAAAATGCGCATGAGAATTTGCCCACAAATATCTATTTTTTGTTCACTTCGATGTGATTGATCGATTGATAGTTTATTTGTCCTACTATTGGACAATATTTGTAATTAATAACAAATTTAAGGCTCAAGAGACAATCATAATTCTGGATTATAAATCATTATTTGCGTACCATCGTCTTACCTTAGTGTCACAACGTAAAGCTTGACGGGGATATACTTTCTCGAAAACTACACATGAGGATTCACACTAATCCGTATTATTTTATTCATCTGATTGAGATCTATGAATTATAGTGTTGCGCACGAGACGAGGCAAGACAAGATGAAAAATATGTTGTTTTTTTTTCGTATTGTTTCGTACAGTCTTGTAAAACTATCGTCTCGTTTCGAGTCTCGAAAATTACTTTCTCGTCTCATCTCGATTCTCAGAAAGCTTTTTTCGTTTCTCATTTCGAAAATTTATTTATGTACAAAATTTGTGTCCTCATTTTTTAAAATTTCATCTAGAAGTTATCAGAATACTTTCATGTCACGAAAAGTCTACGCGAAGTGTGATACAGCAACATTGAAAAAATATTTATTATTGGAGTATTTTGTATAATGACTCGCGTACCTTCAAACGTTAACAAAATTATCTTCATCATGTTCGTACGATCATTCTATCAATCTACAGTTTTATACTATGAACGATATAACACTAAGACATGGATGAACTAGTGGTGCTCACGATTTTTTTTTTTTTTTGAGAGAGATTTCTTGTCGTTATCACGAGATGGGATTTATGAATGTTTCTCGTCTTGTTTGGAAAAAAATGAAAAGAAATGAAATCTTTTGGTTTAAAGTCTCACAATTATGCCCTTTAGGCTAAGGAAGATGGATGATTAAGGCAACTGAATGACAATGGAAGAATTGGTAGAATGAGAGTGTTGGAGGAAACGGGAATACCCCGAGAAAAGCCATGGATATAATGGTGTCCACGACAAACTTACTTGGCGAGGATCAACCACGGACCCCACACACCAAAGGTAAACGCTCTACCACTGAGCACATCTGGAATTTGACAACGTACTTCTCGTGAGCAACACTAATAGATTGGTATTTTTCTCATTTTTGGACAGTTTTTTTTTTTTTTTTGTCAAACGTTAATCTTATATATAAAAGAGAACGTACAAAATCCTTTGTTCCCTCATCACGCTAATACGGCTGAACCAATTTCTTTTATTTTTGGGGGGTTATTAGGATTTGGACCCTAGATGGTTTTTATCATATCACTTTAATTTTTAATTACCAGTGTCTTGAGATAATTGACCATTCAAGTGTCCATAACGTACAAATCCTTTGTTAGTTATTCATCATAGGTAAAAATAAACGTATTTATATGCAACCCGCATGACCGTGTCACTCGGCGGGTTAACATAAATGACAGGCGATATAATGTTAACATTTACTGCAATCACTTGAAAGCGAAAAAGTAAAAATTATCTAAGTAACAAAGTTTATTGCGTTCCGGGGTGACCGCAGCGAAGCGGGGCGGGTTAACATAAATGACAGGCGATATAATGTTAACATTTAATGCAATCTTCTATGGTTTTTATCATATCACTTGAAAGCGAAAAAGTAAAAATTATCTAAGTAACAACGTTTATTGCGTTCCGGGGTGACCGCAGCGAAGCGGGGTGAACGCTGCTAGTATTATATAATTTTGAGTAAATGTGTTATTAACCCACTTTAGCATCTGTTTAACCTAGGTAGATAGAGTATCTTAATTCTTTCCTTGATGCAGATATCACACAACGATATGAGTTGAAATATGTAAATGACCAAATGGTGTATTCAGACGCTTCGCATTCAGTCAAATCAAGTTAAACTACAGTAATACGTGTTTACATTTATTGTGGATAAAGCAGAGTTGTTCATTAAGATGTCATATATGACAAACACTTCACACAAAACGGGCCTCAAATTTCTAGTTGAAATTGAATTACCAGCGTTTGGTTTCCGTTTAGCTGTCGGAGACTGATATGAACAAGGACATGTTTCCTGCTTAGTGCGTCGTCAACATATTGTAAACATGGCAAGTGGCATTTCAATCTACTGAACGTGACATGTTGCACACAGAGAGAGAAACAAATAAAAGTTTACGGGGGTAGATGCGAACAACAAGGAGGCATATGTGAATAATATCCTGGATTAAATCACTGAACTTACATACATGTATATACATGGAACTTCTCATGTTTACGTTTTCCACAAAGACTAACGAAGGTTTCACGTAGGAGTATAGAAAAATGGACAATATCTAGAGAAAAAAATATTTTTTTCTTCTCCTGTTTTCTTGTTTTCTTTCTTTCTTTCTCTCTTTCTTTCTTTCTTTTTTTTTTTTTGTATACTGATTTGAAAATGGTAAAATGTACAAAGTGATCAAAATGTCACCCAACCCATGAGAAAATACTTGATTTTTTTTTCTTTTGTTGCAGGTGGCAGGAGGCAATTCAGACTCATATAAACTGTAAAAAAAACGGATTGATATCGGTTATCAAACCAGCGCCACGACAGGACATCACCCCAGACAGCAAAGAAGGAAGTTCCAACGTCTTATCAGTTGCATATGCCATTCCATTTAGTCAGATATTTTACATTACATAAGCTTATGTAAGTCGAGTCCAATAAAGTCTGCAGGTATTTTCCTTTACAGCCCACATGCAGTCAAAATAAGAATCAATTTTCTGTACGTCATCACTTTATTAAGCCGAAATCCGTTCCAAATTTGCCCCCACTTTAGCATGATCTGATACTTCGTCATTTACCAGAAAGGGCACCCTTTAGGAGTGATCCATGTCATGCTGTCGTGGTATCCACAGAAACGTCTCTTAAATATACAGGTCACAAAGGTCAAGGGATCTTTTGGGCTGACTTTTTTCAAGTGGTCATTTCATTTTCCTGGTACGTAATCACAGAAAATCACTAGCTATTACAAAAACTTAAGTAATAAAAACAGATAAACAATAACTAAAATAAAATATGTACTATGCGCTCTTCATTCAAGAACAATTAACAATTCAGAATTATTTTGGCACTACTTAGCTATCCCGAGCTGAGCAATATGCTATCTATTCTCTACACAAATCATAAGCATAACGCTCAACTATATCTAATCCAGTACATGTTTCATGCTACCACTCAAAACACTGTACGCACTGCACCCACTTCTTACCACCACAATCTTCGCTAAATTTTATGCCACAAACAACACAAGAGGCATCATTACTCTCAGGTTGATTGTCATTCGCATGAGTGGAACGAATGTTCGTTTCTTTCGTAACGTCTGAACCATGTCCAAAATTTAAACGACGAGATGATTTTAAACATTTCGTTGATGCTGCTAAAAATTATTGTCTGAAAGTGCTAGACGTAACGATACTTCCAGACCCCATAGCACCGACATGTCCACCACGTGTTGCAGGTGGAAAACATGGTGGTGGTGGTAGCAAGACTTGGGAAGGAGGAACTCGAAATCCGGAGTTTGATGACATGGAAGGTTGGTATATGTCATCAGGATCCATAGGCATTACTGATAATAACTTCATAAATTTTACATTATTTGTGTAATAAATAGTAAGTAACAAAAGCAATAAAACATTCTACTAAAAAGGTCGGGCAAAGTGAACCCTACTTCAGTTTAGCCGCCATGTTGGGTCCACTCTAGCCGCCAACAGGGAAGTTACATGTTTCTTGAATATATTACATGGTATTTATTTTAAGGTCACATCAAGCTAATCTAACATACAGCGATACTTCATTCGTGATACAACATTGTTTATATAATCTTGCATGTACAGATTATAAGAAGAAAACCGTAAACAAATATGTCTTTGGAAAATGTTAGCATCTTCTTCATACATATAATATTTCTAATATCTCCTGATTCGACTTCAATGACCTCCTTATTGAAAGTTTACGTAGATAACTGGGGACGAGAGTGACACCTTCTGACAATATTACCAACTCGCTGTCCTTATTTATTCTGGAGAAAAACAGAGGTTCCACTTTACCTGCCTGGGTCCACTATACCCGCACTACCTCTATATGCCCTATCCAAGTATCCATGTTTCAGATTCTTGCGGTACTTCCACAACAATTTTTATAGAGATAGTTCGTAAGTACTTCAAATTATATGTCCGTAGCCAAACTCCTTCTATAAAAATTTGAAAAGTTCATTTTTCATCTTTTCGGCACCCTATAACTCCGAAATGTTGGATTTCTGCACCCAGGTTGTTCTATAGCCCTACTTTTTGTTTTATCTTGGCGTCGGAATCATCTTCCAATCGTTGTTTGTTTTGAAATACACTGTATTTTGTCATCAATCTGAAGAAAAAAGGAAAGCTACCTGAATTGATTATTGTAACGCAAATTGTTGTATGTTTGGGTCTAATGGTTATAAATGATATCAGTTCTTATGAGTCTATCAGACGAAACGGGTCATACCGGCCAAACGAACCAAACAAGTCAAACAGGTCATACGGGCCAAACAGTTCTGACCTGAGCTCGCGTTCGATCACGTTAAATCGAACGCATTGGGTAACAAGCGGGGAGATGGGTACAAGATTACTCTAAAATTACGAGCACTTGTTTCCATATATACTCGGAAAATTTGCCTTGTTAGAATCAGTTGGACCCACCAGTGAATGACCTTTATTTTCGTTTTGGTACAAACACTAAGGAATCTGGATGATATGATCTATCTATTTTTTAAAAAAATTAATAGTGATTACTCAATATTTGTCTCTATATAGCTCTTTACTAACCTATTATTAAATGTAGAGTTTTACCAAATTACCAAAAGTCAAGTATTTAAAAATTTAAGAAGATAGCGGGACGACAATTTTTAAAATGAGACAAGAGGCAAGAAAACCTTATTTTCCTTCTTATAAGCAACACTATAGTGCTAATTTTCCTTGCTCATCTTGAGTTGCAAACGTAATCAAGAACGTTCTGTCGCTTTTTGTGGTGGTCTGCATTCAGTTGGCCCTCACACCGTCAGTTGAATGCGATGGAGATAACGCGAAGGTCAGTTGTTGGTGTGGGTAGCCTATATCCAACAAATTACCAGGTTTTGGCAATTCAGTTACAACGTAAACTTGCATAAGGACAGAGTGAACATGGGAACTCCACATAGCGTTATAAGGGCATATATGCTGTACGAGTTCAAACTGGGGTCAAATGCCGTTGAAGGGGGCAGAAAACATTCCAGGCCTTTGGTGAGGGTGTTATGAATACGCGGATGTGGTTTAGTGCAGCGGTGGTTTAACAAGTTTCAGGACGGTGACGAAGCACTCGAAGATGCAACACGTGCTGGAAGACTAGCACATGCACGTAGGTACAAAATGAAGATCTTCAGGCAGCAGTTGAGGCTACCAGTGACAAGACATGTGAGGAACTGGGACTACAATTCAGTGTGAGTAGAGAAACCATTTGGCAGCATCTCCATCAACTTGGAAAGCACTACAAGTTGGGTCGGTGGGTCCCACATGATTTGACTCATGGACAGAAGGCAATGTCAGAAGACACTGCGTTTCTTTGATGTCTCGTCTTAGTAAGACCATTTCTGGACAGGATATTGACATGACATGAGAACTGGATCCTATACGAAGCTCTACGGCGCTGCCATCCCAAGAACCGGTTCAAAACAGGCGAGAGCAGCACTGTATCAGAAGAAGGTCCTCCTGTGTGTTTGGTGGACTGCTCGTGGCATGGTGCATCTGGAACTGCTACCAGTTGGTCAGAGCATGAATGCAACTGTGTACTGTCAGCAGTTAGACCGTGTTCAAGAAAAACTCAAGAGTCTGGATCCAGCACTTCTGAATCGCAAAGGGGACCTTCGATTACAGGACAACGCTAAGCCCCACGTAGTTAGGATGAGCCGGGAAACCATTCTACGCCTTGGATGGGAAACACTATTACATCCGAAATACTCTCCGAACATTGCACCGTAAAATTATTAGCTGTCCTATTCCTTGGACCACCACCTTAGAGAACGCCAGTTCAAATCCGTAGTAGAAGTACAAAATGCACTTGATATCTTCTTCACTTCACGGCCCACCAAGTTCTACCGCGATGGAATCCGCGGTCTTCCAGAACGTTGGCAGGAGGTCGTCGATGCTGATGGGATCTATTTTTGATCTTCCAGGTACGTCTGAGGTGCCACATCGATGCTCGAAGGTAGTGGTTGAAAAAACGACAGAACTTCCTTTGTCATCTTTATAAGTTTTTCTCCTCTCCGTAATTTTTATTTCTACAAAATTATGTCTATGCAATTTGTTTTTTTTATATGTATACAAATTTTACTCTTAATTCTCAAAAGTTACACTTTTCTTTCATTTTGGGTATTTTTCTTTTTAATAGCTACGTTTTAAATTAGAAAGTTTGTTCCTATTTGACCTATTCATAATTTATGATTATTTATACCGTTATCTTTCATTTTAAAATTCCTTTTTAGCTTATTCTTTACGGAGGGGTATATTCTTTTGTTCTAGAGATTATTTCAAGGATCCATACCTCCTCATGTAACGTATATAGGAACCACCATCTAAAATGTAACGATTATTAACTTATTATTTTTTTACGTTACATTTAGCCTGCAGTTCGCATAATTTTAACTATATGTCAACACGATCAATTTACTTTAAATCAGACACGTCACTTATATCTCTATTACCTTTTATTATTCTTTCACAACTTCATTAATAATAATCTCCTTTTTCGATCATCATAGCAACCATTAAACAACTATTTGCTATTACGGTAACTAAGAGTACAGTTTTATACATTTAAAACCAACATAGATTTCCCAGCTACTACGATTAAATCTTATTTCTTTACATTAAGAATTAATAACATATTATCTCTTTTCTTCTTCTTCTTCTTCTACTCAATAGATTGTGTACTTTTACGCACCGTTGCCCAAAATCAAGATACGAAAATGGAAGTAATTAATCCATAGATATACAATATCGTTGTATATATGGCTCCCGACGATGACTTTTTGAATTGGTTACAATTTAAGAAAGAATCCTGAACCATTACGTATCTTTACATATAAGGTTACATTACTTTCCGAATAGCCCTCGTATATATATATATATATATATATATATATATATATATATATATATATATATATATATATATATATTACAATACTTATATATTAATTTCATTTTATCTCATTCTTATATTCATTTAACAATCAATTTTATATTTTAATTCTATAAATCTTCACCACTTTATTGTCATATCAATTTTCAACATAAAAGATCGGTTCTTTGGATAAAAGATTATAACGTAAAGATATATTGAAGATGCATACTAACAATAAACATTTTTATAAATTATCGTCGAAGAGGACTTATTCAAAAAAATATGATCAATTTATTAATTATTTAGGTCCTGAAATAGATTCTTTAAATCAATATTATGGGAGCTCATTGGCGAATCAACTCAGTATATGCTGGCATACTATATAACATATTTCTTCCATTTGGGCAAAAGTACAATACTGAAAAATAAAACTAATTACAAAGAAATCATAACAATACACAAAATTAAACAAAATAATCAATATCATAACAAGGATTGATACAAGTAAAGAAATCATTATATTATGAATCAATTTAAAAATTCAACATTATCTATGTTAATCTTGGATAAAACTTTTGAAGGAACTAATGTCCATTTACTTTTAGTATGTTTTGACGGAAGCCATATTTTCAATTCGTCAATATTACGTAAACACAAAAGTTTACCAGTTTTCTCATCCATTAATTCAAAAACTTTGGGGTTAATTTGTTTGATACACAAATAAGGTCCTGCATATAAATCACAAAACTGATAAATCCTTTTTAATGACGCATCACTTTGAGGATGCAACCACGCAAAATCTAGGTCACTTACCTGTATTGAATTCAAACAAAGTACGAATGATAAATAAAATCATTGTGATATTTAAAGTGAAATAAAACAAAAATTAATTGAATATATTTTCGCGGACGCCACAACATTAGCTTAAGTTATATTACCAAAGAGTTCGGTTAAGTTACATTGCACACCACAATCTTGTGTACGGTCCTGCCTATTATGTACTTCAACTTTATTTGGATTTCTATTTTGAGAATTTCCACCACCTATGAATCTATCATGAAATCCATTTTGTGGAAAGTTAAACTTATTGTTCGCTTGATTCCTAAATGTATTAAAATTATTGTTCTTGTTTCTCCTAAAATTCGATTTAGTTCTACTACCGGTAAAATTGGGTTCAGTTCTATTATCGTTACAATGGAATCTATTATTAGTTCTCGCATTAAGATCACCTTCTTCCCTAATGTTGCGAACAGGTACATAACTATCTTGATTACGATTAGTATTGACTTGATTCCAGTCAGTGATGCCAACCTGAAACATCATGAAATCCCATATCGAGAGACAAAAAATTCCATTTTAGGTATGAATTTCCCACGTTATACTAATTAAAATATCCTATATTATCAAAAAGTAAATTTCTCTGTATTAGTCACTTTTTACAATATCTAAATGAATAAGCTGTAAATTTCGATCTTCTCAAAAAATCCCATGCATGCTGCTTTTTATCCCTTTCCAAGAAAATAAGGTCAAAAACTCCCATGATATGGGATTTTCCCCACATGTTGGCATCACTGATTCCGATTACTATTAGCCTACAACATAGATTGACTTCCAAAATTTTGCACTATAATAATAAGGTGATTGAAATTAACGCATTGTCAGAAATCAACATTTGTTGCAACTTGAAAGGTAACAAGATTCGGATTGATGCTATTACTCTTGATTCCTGTTGGTATGGATTAATTAACTTCAATTCATTATATACGGATATCACAAAATCAGTGAGACTCTTATCCAATTTTGAGTTATAATGTCTATTTCGAACTAAGGCGTCTCTATTCGCCAACATGAAATCGCTTTTAAAATCAGAAAGTAAGACATTTTTAAAATCTAAATAATTACTTAAATTACTTCTAATTGCTTTGAACCATACGGAACACGGTGATAATAAAACACGAGGCAGAATTTTCAAAAATTTAGATTTGTCTACTCCAATTAAATCACATTCTTCCTCGAACTTTTCTAAGAATGTGCTGGCCTGACATGAGAATTTAGTGCTGGCCTGACTGCAGTGACCTGAGAATTCAGTTAAGTTGCATTGAACGCTACCATCTCGTGTACAGTTCTGTATATTATTTGTTTCCACGGTACCTTGGTTTCTATTTTGAGAATTTCTGCCATCTATGGATCTATTACGAAATCCATTTCGTGTAAAATTAAACTTATTATTCGCTTGGTTCCTAAATGTACTCCAATTAAATCACATTCTTTCACTAATTTTTCTAGGAATGTACTGGCCGGGATGTCATCTCTTTCCACTAAATTTTGTTAGTGATCTAATTTCACTGAATCGAAAATGATTACCTTTACTGTAATGCTTACAATGCTTGGAATTTATCGGAATGTGTTTCTGGCGCTGAGATGGATGATTTCTTCTCCCATTTCTCTCTATAGTAGCTTTACTATTGTCTTGTTCTGAATATCCTTCCGATGAATTATTATCTTCCACTACTGCTCTAGATTTATATGGAATAGGTTCACCGTTGGTAGACGGAACTCGATCACTATTTGGAGTATTACATTTCTCTCTGATCGCATTTACTTCTTCTTGCAATTCCCGGATCTGATTGATATGCTCATTAACTACAGTTTCCACAACTTCCACCGAACTTTGTACATAAGCAAACCGATGTAAAATCTGTTCTATCTTATGATCTGTTTGTCCTAATTTGGAAGTATTTGTTGCTTTATTTGCTAAAACTTAGCATCCATCTATTGTGTTACGGATTGACTTATTTGGTGGGATATTTGCTCTATCTGAGTATCCATTCTTTGCTGTTGCTGCGATATTTGCTGACCAAGTTGTTGCGATATTTGCTGACCAAGGTGTTTTATAAGATCAGCCACGTTCGTTGATGAATTCGTAACTGGTAGCTCTACATCACCACCTTCTTCATGCATATTGTCATTTCTAGAAACACTCATTTTTGTTTCTATAAATTCTTTTCTCACTTCTGAGTAAAGTACTCCGTGTTGATCACTATGCTGAGACTGCTTTACTATACTTCAAACTAATCTCAAGGTCCTGGTCGGTAAACCAACATCTAAAATGTAACGTATATAGGAACCACCATCTAAAATGTAACGATTATTAACTTATTATTTTTTCACGTTACATTTAGCCTACAGTTAGTATAATTTTAACTATATGTCAACACGATCAATTTACTTTAAATCAGACATGTCACATATCTCTATTACCTTTTATTATTCTTTCACAACTTCATTAATAATTATTTTCTTTTTCGGTCATCATAGCAACCATTAAACAACTATTTGCTATTACGATAACTAAGAGTACAGTTTTATACATTTAAAATCAACATATATTTTCCAGCTACTACGATTAAATCTTATTTCTTTACATTTAGAATCAACAACGTATTATCTTTTCTTCTTCTTCTTCTTCTACTCAATAGATTGTGTACTTTTACGCACCGTTGCCCAAAATCAAGATACGAAACTAGAAGTAATTTATCGCATAGATATACAATATAATTGTACTCACGTACTATAAGGCACATGTTTCCACTATAAACGCGTGTTTTTACGGTTATAAACAAACAATGGCAGACGACTGAAGGAAACTGGACCTTTCAGGAAGAAACGACGAGGACACGGAAAGCCACGAAAAGATCCGAAAAACCCTGCACAGGTCTTCCCTCCAAAAGGACGGCTATAAAAGCAAACTACGGGACCAAGAAGTTATAAGTGTAAGTGCTGATCGCTCATCTACAGTACCTTCTCCCGAGACTGCCATGGGCTACAGAGTGTATACCTGTAATACATGTTCCCGGGACCGCCATGGGTTACGAAGCGTAAACTTATCCCGTCTGAGGCTGCTATGGGCTGAGACAAAAATTCTATCTACCTAAGACAGCATCATATGCCGAAAGGAATTATTCCTATCTTACAGTCAGAGAACTGAGAACATTTAAAGATTTAGAAAAAATAATTATATAGAAACACTGTACAAAATGTATATAAGGCATTTTTATGATAAAAGAGTGAAGGGTTAAAAACTCCCGTGTGTACCGGTATTATTGACTCTACCTATAGAATATTTGATTATTCTTTTATTATAGAAATTTTCTCACCTTCTAGAATCAATCGACCAATGAAAGCCCAAATAACAGGACTCTTCTTAGAATTTTCCTTAGTGAAATTATTTCTCTTTGCCATTTATTATACTAAGAAATGCACATGTGTACGTGTTTTTGAGGAAATATGAATTATATTAGCCGGTGGTCGAAGTGAGACGGTATGCCATACTGCCTCTGGTTTTATTGTGATGAAGGCATACCACCTCTGGTTTTAATGTGATCAAGACGTACCGTCACTGCAGAGTAGATGCTAAATACCTTTAATAAATCCATTTTTATACATAGTAATTGACGAATAGCTTTGCACGTAAAAAGAATTTCTTTCTTATATAGAAATAATTTCTAAGTTGAGAACACTGACATTTTTATTAGATTTTTCATATCTTTTGTTCTTAAAATGAGGTGTCTTCAAAGAAGTTCATCTAGTTTAAATTTTGATGTGCCATATTGCGTTTCTTCTTTCTGATGTATGGGTACGTCTTCTTGCTTTAATGCATGTATATGTCGTGTTTTGAACATGGTCGAATTTAGAGGTTGTCTGCTGTGGTGGGCGGATTTTACGGGAGTTTGGAATACCCCTCAGTCAAGTAGGGGATTCGGGAGTTTTCTGCAAGAAATGAATATAAAAAGTCGTTTTTTTCCTTTTTTTTTTTTTAGCATTTTCGTGTATAATTTTCTGTAATACAACATCAGGGGATATATATATATATTTTTTTTTCAGAAAGTCGTTAGTGGGAGATCAATGTCTCTTCATGCTTCCCAGTAACTACAGAAAAGTTCTTCAATGGTTTTAAGTCATTATGTAACTAGAAATGCAATCTTTTAGGCTATATACTCTCATTGTATTTTAACATTTAAATGGCCGATATGTCGAGTCAAAATCATAATAAAACGTACCGCCTCTGCTTTATTTCCACTTCGAACACTGATATTAGCCAAATCTTAAATACCATAAACTGGGCATAAACCCTTTAAAGGCAATTTTGACCCAAAGGAAGAGAAAGATTTGATTTCTTTCTATATGGTTATTACGGTTTATATCAGTAAGAAAAGTTGTGAATCGAAGTATTACAACATTGAGAACACATGAATATTGGCTATAGTGATTTGTTTCCGGAACGTGGGAAGCAAAATGCTGGCAATTGTTAGTAAGTAAACGTTTATCATATTTCAAGTTCCACAACTTTTGTTCATTGCATTGAAGTGACATATTCTGAATGCACAAGTAAGTAGAATATAAAAACATATTCCTTAGCGAATATTGATAAGCTAATGCCTTAAATGTTTGTTCAATTACGCACAAACTATTAAGCGTTTAATTGTGCGGGGTAACATTGGCCCAATTTTTGAGGCAACATTGGCCCACATTTTCTGTGTTGGTAATGGTCCAATATTAAAAATGAAATGATGTACAAACGGTGTACAAATGTGTACAAATGGTGTACAATGTAAGAAGGAAGATTACTCCCCTCACTAGCCTCTAAAAGAGAATATTATACAGCAAGAATTTTCTTTCTAAAACTGAGCAGTATTGTACCGGTAAAGTACCCTACCGCAATGAAGAATATGGTGCTCTTATTTTCGGATGTTGAGTACTCATCCACTTAGAGAGATTTTCATTGAACGATATTTTTGTTTGCCTCTAATTTGAACAAAGTAATTTCACCCCTATGTTTGTAATATCGGTATTTTAAGTTAAGTGTTCAGAACTTTGTATCGTTCTTTTATAGATGTTTCGTATTCACCCAAGTAGAATATAAATATTTTCATTAAACGATACTTCTCGTTCGATTGAAATTGTGTAAAAACATTGATAATTTCACCAATGTGTTTATAATACCCTGTTGTTCTTTTCTGCTTTTTTAATGCAGTGCTACAATAATACTTTCGTGTATTGATTAGCCATTTTGACAAATGGGCTAAAGTTACCCCAATCATGAAAAACCTTGCATGGCATCAAAAAATTGGAACTATAAACATCATTCTTGGTGACACTGAATGTATATTGCTTTCAAAAGAAAGCCAAAGGATTGCACTTTAACAAGGAGAACTCCCTAATCTTAGAAGATATTAGAATGGGAATTTTGAAAATTAAAAAAAGAAATGGGCCAAAGTATACGCAGTTTACGATATTTTATAAGTTTCGTCTTTCACTCCCCAATCTATATTCCTCTTCCCTCATCATTCTCTGTAACGTAAAACAAAGGTATCTGATTTAATGTTTCTTTCAATTAGTAATATGCTCATGTTTTCACCTGGAAGCTGAATGATAGAAACTATGAAAATATTAGTAGAAACTTCCTGGGATAACAAGCACCCTTTCCCGGAAATTAGCGAAACCGGGAATAGGCATGACGATCTCTGTTCCACATTGCCAACCAATCTCCGATTGAGAAAAGATTAAGAAAACAGTGGAACATTTAAACGTTTAATTGCATTTTACTCTTTCGTTAGAGAAGTGCTTCAGGCACTCGTCGTTGTATACGTAAAAAAGGGTAATTGTAATTAGCAGTGAATTTTCTGCAGTGACAACGTTTGTCTTTTGAGTTATTGGGTTGGGCCGAGTAAAACTAAAAAGCTGTCAGTGATTCGTTCGCACTTGTGGCGGCAGTTTTTGCCTATTGCGGTCACGTGGAGAGCAGGACCACCTTTCTTTCTGTTCTTGCTGTTATTAGTTGCGTGAGCATCCGTTTAATGAGTTGCCGCCTGTCAGCCTTTTTTCTTTCTAATCTCTCTTTACTCATTTCAAGAGGCGCGAACAGAGACGGGCAGGGTGTGACGAGGTGCCTGACCGCTCTTCCAGACGTGACTTCCAAACACTTCAGCAAACGCTTAACTTAATCTTGTGTTTGCCAGATGTGCAAACCTAATAGAACAGAGACTTTTAGTGACAAAACACAGTTTCCCCAAAGTTAACAGGGTACGAAATGTTGACTCTAAGTTAGAAAGTAAGTACAGAAGTTTTGTAAAGTAGATTTGTTTAGGGGGTAGGGATAGAAACTTTAAATAGTTATTCAACAACCAGACACACGCGCTCTGTTTGCATTAAATCCACACGCGGTACGGGGATTCCTTCAATCTGATAATAACTAGCCATAACTTTCTACTTTAAATGTATTTATTTAGTTATTTTTGATACATACATTCACGTATTTATTTCTTATGAACATAAAAAATGTTTCTTAATTTACCTTCTTACCTGAAGTTACTGAAATTGTAACAACTGCGTGGAGATTTTCGAACGAAACTACAAGCAGTGACGGGGATTCCCCGTACTTCAGAAACTTTATATGCTCATAGCCTCCAGCACCATTTTTCAACGTTTTCTAAAACAATTCTAAAACACATCATTGTTTTTCCTCATACTTCATTTTAATCAAAGATATATGTACGAAAAGTATAGTATGATCATTAAAAGTACAAACAAATCCACATACGCTGACGGCTTCTCACCGCAAAAGGAATATTTCCACAACTACTGTTCACTGACGACTTACAGCGTGATGTACGTGAAGGAAGAATCAGAAGAGGAAGTTAGAGGGCGCCCTAGCTCGCAGCGCAAAGCTATTCTGAAGCAGTCATATTTATTCTTCAAAATCAGGGAGTCCCCGTCAATGTGTGTGCGTTAGTGTCAAACGTACTGGATTTCTCTTACAAAAGAGACTTCAGTATCTTCCAAAATCTGGGAGGTCTAATATGACACCGTTAACATACTTCAGGTAATTTTTGATAATAGTTTGGTACATTATTATTGTTATTAACAGTGGCGGCTCCAATATTACACAAGAGGGAGAACACATCGGCAGCAGCTGTGAAACTGACTACATATCCCCTTCCGGTTTTGGGGTGTCCAGAGATTTTTCACTTTGAAGGGAATCTTTGAATTCCGATATGAAGTACAAATATTGCAGGGAAAGTAACAAATTTGCCATTGCATAACCATCTATCTAGTATATATCTAAATATGGAATTATTGGCCTTAATTTCAAGCACTTTACCCACCCCAGAAAGGTCAAGCTATTGAAGAAGTGAAAGAGAATTTGATGTTGCGAACGCTGCTCAACCTATTTCTTTCATTTGAATTTCTCAATCTATTATATAAAAATAAATCGGTTAACATTGTAATTTGAAATGGATTCAAAAAAAGTAAGTAATGGTGAAGATTTAACTAGTCTTATATTTCATGCAATATGTATTGACTCTAAAATAGGAACACGATAATATTTTCATGCTGCATTGAAGGTCAAGTATGCATTCGATTTCGATTATTTCTGAAACAAATGAGTAATTCATTTGACCTTTTATTTTCAAAACCAACTCATTGACTTACCGTTTAACGTAGAATAAGAATCAAATCTTCTACCAGAAATCGAACCCTGTTGTCTCATGCCGAGTGAGCTTTGGCGAACCATATATCCACTAAGAAGCTACAAAATATCACTGATGTTCCACAAGTCTAGTGGAAACTGAATTTTCTATACTCCACGTGAGTGTTTCTCGCCTTAAACCTACCTACCTTACATGACATGACAGTTGACAAAAGGTATCTCATAAATAATTTATTAAAATTACAAATGTAACGTACACATATTTCTATGTGGCATCGCATACTCGCTTTCTCAGTAACATTTCAAGGAAAATCAACTTAAAATATAGTTCAAGAAAATTCATTTATTTCTCAAACGCTTGTAAAAAAAATTCGAAATTGTAAATTGCGTCAAGAAAGTATTTTATTTCTTTTCATAATCATTTCTGTTCAAGCATCGCGAAAGATACAAAACTACTGCAGATTTCCTTTCGTCCTCGAAACTGTATGTCAGTCTTTTTTTCTGTGAGAAGGTGAAATCTCTTCCACCTTCATGGTATGAGTCGCGCGTCAGCACAGAGCTTAGGCTCCACCATATGGCCTATTACATAGTCATCCGAAGCTTCGCGCTACGCGTTTGTGCTTACATAGTCATCTGTAGCTAGGCGTCACGAGACTGTATACAGGATTTTTTCAGTCAATGTTGAAATCAATATGAACAGTAGTTGCATATTATCTTTGTAAGAAGAGAAAACGGCGAATACAGAAAAATAGGAGGTTCCAAATTCATCCCATAGTTACTCAAAGTAGTTTGAAGGGAGTCTTTGATTTTTACTATTATTAAAGCACTCTCTGATATCGGTCATTTTCAACCATTTTTATATTTCTCCTCTCTACTCCTTCCCACGTTGAGTGGCTGAATTGGATTTAAACGGCATCAAAAGTGTCACTGTTCATCTCAGTGACCTCGAAAACTATGGATCGGTCATTTTCGATTATTTTTAAATATCTCCCCTCCCTCTCCCCTAAGTAGCATCGTTAAAGTGCTATGATAAAAAAAAAAAAAAAAAAAACATGCCAGGTCCGAACCTTACCCATGTTGAAAATTTAATCGAGATCGATAGGGTGGTTTAAGAGTGATAAAGTCACAAAGACAGTCACTTTCATTTTCACTTTTTAAATATATATATATCTCCCCTCTTCACCCCAAACACCTCTCTCCGCTCTTCAACGAAAACACCCCAAACCCTAACCTTATCTATGTTGAAAGTTTCATCGCGATCAGTCAGATGGTTCAAGAGTTATTAAGTTTTATTCATTTTTATATATTTTCCCTCCTCTCCTGCCGCTCCCCTAAGTTCTAACGTCAAATTGAAATGATAAAAAAATTCCAGGTTCGAACCTCATCTATGTTGAAAATTTGATCGAGATCGGTCGAGTATTTCAAGAGATTAAGAGTCATAAACAGAGTCATTTAAAATAGTCTTTTTAAATGCTTAATAGCAAAAGATCGCAGGAAATATATAATTTTAAACAAATTTTAATACAATAAAATTCCACTGATCTACATTATATGACGCTATACAGTTACAATACATAAAACATTTTATTTTATAACACGAATGAAAAACGTCTAGAAAATGAAAACTCCTACCAAGATGTCCCAGTTACGCCAATGGTATCATCTCCTTTGAATGAAAATGTGATATTACAATGAAAGTTAGGAATGAGGAAGCGGCACAATTAAGTTGTTACATCGGCTTTTAACATTTGAATTTTTTGTTTTTCTTCGGTTTTGGAATATTGTACTTGGCAATGTTGACCGGGTTCAGAAAAAGCGTCAGGACCACACCAAGAATTTTCATAAGTCTGCTCAAGATATTAAGGTGTTACAAGGATATTTCCTAGAAACGAGTGTTGCCATATGCAAGAATTCTCTTGCAGAAGCAAAAGAACTGTTCAGTAGTTGTCCCAGTTAAGTGGCGGCAGAGAGAGAAGAGGAAAATGCCTGAAGAAGAAGCAGAGAACATAGGGATCACTGCAGAAAACTAAATGTTACGATTGATGAAAAGCATTGATTGACAAAATACACAAAGAAATGAGAGACAGATTCATCAGCTTGAAGAAAATTCCAGGTTTGACTTTCTTTTAAACAAAAAGGAACGGATGCACACTAATGAAAATATCTTGAAACAGAGATGCATTTTTTGGGGGAAGCTTTTATGATACAGACTTGGATGGTTTGACGGTGTTCAGTGAAATAATAGATGTCGAATGCTACTCAAGACAATGGCTGATGCTAAGCTTTCGACAACAGAGAACTTGCTTCGTTTCGTTGAATAATATGGAGATGATGTATTACCAATTCTGAAAGTTTCTCTTACTATTACAGCATTAACTGCCAGTTGCGAAAAGTCTTTCAGAAAGTTAAACCTTATCCTGCCCTACCTGAGGTCAGTCATAGGACAGGAAAGACTGTCATCTTTGGCATCATTTGGAATATTAACAAGAGCATAGATTTTAAGGAATTAACCGATAAATTTGCGGCAGCAAAGGCAAGAGGAATTTCCCTTTGAAGTTACATACTTACACCGAAGGCATTACATCGAACTATGATAACTTTTACTTTATGATAACTTTTCAGGTTATTATATTATTTAACTGTGTTATATTTGACCAGTGTTTTAGTATGAAAAATTCTGCATTAATTTTTTCTATATATTCATATTCCTTCATTCTGTCCTTCTTTATTATTAAATTATATCTTCAAAGCACCAATGCTGCCTTAACCATTTTACTGTTTTCTTTCTCTTCATGCCCTAAAATTATACCACGAAATGCAGGTTTTCATGTAGTAAAATTCAAAAACTTCCAGAAAAGCATGTTGGACTCCCTTTATGGCTCGCTCTTTGCACGACGAGCAGAGATGGTCATTTCTCCTAACCCTCCCACACCCTCACCCTCAATTGACGCCCCTCACCCTCCATCACACTTACCCTACATTGACGCCCTCCCCTCACCCTCACTCACACTCACCCTCCATTGACGTCCTCACACACCCTCCCTCACACATCACACTCCATTGACGCCCTCCCCTCATCCTCCCTCACCCTCAAACTCCATTGACGCCCCCACACTCATCCTCCCTCACACTCACCCTCCATTGACGTCCTCACACTCACCCTCCCTCACACTCAACCTCAATTACTTTATCGCCCTCACCCTCCAACGCCCTCACCCTCAACTACTAAAATGAGGGTGAGGTGAGGGTGAGGGCGGCCCTCATGAGAGCAAAACGAGGGAGGATGACCATCTCTGGACCACTTCCAGTTTTAGTAGATATGCAGGAGTTAAGGTGGTTCCTTTCATATCCACCTATTTCCGAAAACCGTTTGCCGATCGCTATTACCGTTTTTGTACTCGTGGTCTTTAATTTGAAACCTGAAATTTCCGATTTCTACCACTTCCGGTTTAACAGATTGACTGCCAAGGTGATTTGAGGATACCTCTTAAGTAGGAGGTTGTTGAAGGAGATGCAACCTATTATTGGGATGCTAGATCGATTCCCGAAAACCGCTTGTCAATAGCTCTTACCGATTTTACTGTGATACCTGTTGGCAGACAGACACACAGACGGATACAGCCGTTCTATAAGACTTCCCTTTTATATGCATAGCGTACTTTGGAAGTCTAAAAGTACGTATATAGCCAAAAGCAGGAAATATCTTTTTATTTGATAATTATATATAAAGTTATTTATTGCGGCTTGCAGCTTTGTACTTTTCTTATATATATTTTTCTCTTACTTAGAAGAAATAAAGCTTTTTCTTAGTTACAATTTCAGAATGAATAAATATATGAATATTTATTAGTTTCTCTTCTGAACGAATATATGAAAAAACAAAACACTATTTCCTGAGAACTTCTAGTATTTTTAATGGGTTACTTTCGTTAAACTTTGAAATTTTCGGTAGCAAAAAACTTGCAGTAGATATTTTATATATTTCGTAATTATTATTTCTATAAAGTGAAAATATATAAATATAGAGAAGTAATAAAACTATGAGAAACATCTTGTCTTCGCGCATGAAAAGCGTATGAAACTGATAGAATATTGATATGACGATTTTCTGTGAACGACGATTAATTCTAAGTAAAAATTACATTACATTTTCTAACATATTTTCCAGAAATGAAGAATTGCAAGATAATTAATTTTATGAACCCTTACCCTCACCCTCAATTGACACCCTCACCCTTACCTCCCTTACACTCACCCTCAACTGAGGGCCGCGGTGGCTCAGTGGTAGAGCGTTCACCTCTGGTGCTTGCAGTTCCGGGTTCGATCCCAGCCCCCGCCAAGTGAACTTTCTGGTGGACAAACACCGTGTGCGTGGGTTTTCTCGGGGTTCTCCCGTTTCCTCCCACTTTCTTCATTCCACCATTTCATTCATTTCTCATCTTCACCGTCTCCTTTAGCCTAACCGGCATAACCGTGGGACGTAAAACTCAAAGATTTCATTTCATTTCATTTTCACCCCCAACTGACACCCTCACTCTCCCTCACACTCACCCTCCATTGATGCCCTCATACTCACCCTTACTTACACTTACCCTTCATTGACGCCCTCACACTTACCCTCCCTCACACTCACCCTCAATTACTTTATCGCCCTCACACTCACCCTCAATTACTTTATCGCCCTCACACTCACCCTGAATTACTTTATCGCCCTCACCCTCCAACGCCCTCACCCTCAACTACTAAAATGAGGGTGAGGTGAGGGTGAGGGCGGCCCTCATGAGGGCAAAATGAGGGAGGATGACCATCTATGACGACGAGACAGGAAAGGATGCAAAAACTGACTTCGTCTCCGGGCTCTGAAAACCCTAACTACGCCTCTAGGAAGGTTTAATTAAGAATGAAGACTGTGACTTTTGCCTCTAACAGTAAAGTTTCGATTTTTATGGGGGGAGGGGGGCAGTCGGGTTTTGAGAAATATAAATATTAAATCCATGAAGAAACTGAGAATGTTAAACAGTAGTTTCCAAGCGAGATGTGTAAAAGCAGCCATTTTGTCAAGAATAAGTAGCACAAAAGTTAGCATGGAAAAACCTTCGCTGCAGGGGCGGATCCAGTGGGGAAGGGGAGATCGGAGCGATCACTTCCCCCTGAAGAGGAAACTTTCTTATTTAATATATAAATAAAACCCACTCTAGAGGCTCTTAAAAGTAGCTGTAAGTAGCAGTATTACAAAACACCGCCCCCCCAAGACGTCCGTCCTTGATCCGCCCCTGCTTCTCTCCTTGCGTGATTTGCCGTGAAACATAGGAACAATGAAATGATTAGATAGTTTGAAGGATAAGAGTAAAGAAAGCAAGATTTTGCATTATTATATGTGAGTCTACTGATAGAGAAACATTGATGGAATAGCTGCGAATGCGTAATTTTACAGTGCTTCATCTTTGATGTATCCTCGTCGCCAGAAGTGCCTTTACATCGCAGTGACAGGTATGTGACCGCGCAGTACTCCAAGGAAGGGATGGTTGTATAAGAATTTTTGATTAATTTTGAAGAGTTTTCATTTTGACTAGGGAATTAACATAGGTATAGGGAGTGAAGACACAGATTTGAAGCATCAGTGCACGAAAAGATTCGTATTCTCAGTTTTACCATTTATTGTTTTATATGTTAAGTTAAACACCACAATATGTATTACTGATATCGCAGATCGTATTATTTTGTAAAATCGTGTCTCTAATCTATTATCAAAATATTCATCTCCAGTCAAGATGTAGAGAGAAGAGAAAGAGATAAGACATATGTAATATATGTATATGTGACTCAATAAGTAATTGTAGAAATTAGTTAAAGGACACGTAAGAGAGCGAAAAGGAGGTCTGGAAGTCTGAACATTTTAGAAACGTCCTAGATAGGTGAAAATATAGTTAAAAATTGCAGAAGGTATCATGTAATTTATCTTTCTTTTCTTATATCCTAGTATACTTTTTCTTTCACAGCCAAACATCTCTATTCAGAATTACGAGATAAAGGTGAAGAGAGAAACATTTCCATCTCAAGAATTGCATCAGAAAAAAATCTTTTGACTTAGAAAAGATTCGAACTCGCAACCCTTGAATCCAAGAGTGTGCGCTCTACCGATTGAGCTAACAATTGCTGTTGCAGAAACCTGATTTCTACAACTACCGGTTGCTGAATGGTGTGTATTAACGAAATTGGCCGAGGTAATTGCTTCATATAGCTATTGCAATAATAATAATAATAATAATAATAATAATAATAATAATAATAATAATAATAATAATAATAATAATAATAATAATAATAATAATAATAAAGAAGAAGAAGAAGAACAGAATTTAAAAAGTCGCATTGTTAAAAGTTTGGTGTGCGAAGTTAGTCATAATATGAGATTTTATTTATTATCTAATAAATATAAGCGTGGTTTATTCGTGCGTGCTATTCAAAGTTGTACGCGTATGGTACAGTAGCCTTGTGTCCCACAACCATGAAGAAAGTTTCGGTTTGAACCTATTGTAGAAGGCCCATGCCCTTCTCCATCATCTGCATATCGAAATGCAGATGAAGGGCACATTTAAATATTGATATGTAAATATATATATATATTGTGGTAAAATTAATTGCTTAAATTCTAGCATATTCATTGCATATTAATTAGCTATTATGAGAGAAAGATATGTAAAACACTGAACATAGTACGAAAATATGAATGCAATATTGTATTATATTGTATTTGTTCAATTGTGTTTATTCCTTTTATAGGCTTGTTATAGTGGTTTTTCGGGTTGCATCTAATTACCGAGTCTTTGTATAATGTATATTAAAAAGGGGATGAAGGAAGAATTATATTAATATTCATATACAATGGATAAATTAAAGAAGAAATTAGCAGATTCCATAGGAATCATGCATGCATTTTTGTATGTTGGAAGACAGAGCTAGCATGGACAGAAGTTTTTTTTCCGACTTCTTGTCGCCGAGACTTCAAAATGGGAGTTCTTCACAACTCATCATATATAGAAATCACCAGAAGAAGAAAAAAATAAGACTCCTTATACACAGGAAGTAGCCTACAAACTTCCTTAGTGGAACCACACTGAAGTGGATACCGTGGGTAGAAACACAGCAGTTGTATTGTTTCAAAAGTCATAAAATTTTTCACTTCTACATGCGAAATTTTCGTTTTCTATAGGTGTGATTTTCTATGTAGCGAGCTCTAGCGTCACTTCCACCCCCACTTCACCCATGACCGGTAATCGTCAGCCAGCGAACCTTTAGCTTGTTCCCAAGATGCAACACCATTTTAAAATGTTTACTTTGTTTTGACTTATTTTCTATGTGAAATATTAATATTTACGTACTAAGTTCAAAAACGTTCTTGGAAATACCGCCAAAATTCCTGATTTATTTTATCATCGTGATCCCTACTCGTACAAGACGTTTGGATCTTGTAATTATCAAAAAGTAAGAATAAATAAATAGGTTTCCTCTATCTCTCTCCATGTAAACATGTTTGCCATTGCAGCAGACAGCTTGAAGGGCGGCCGCAGGAAATTGGGCTGACTTCTGCTTCTAGGAGAGATGACAGTGTATAAATAACATATCAATGTATTGTATAAATATTGTTCTTTATTTCGGTGTATTTTAAATATGTAATTTTCTTTTCCATAAGTGTGAAATAAGTATGATAAACATTTTGTTTATAAAAACTCTCATAGATTTCTGCTAGGTGCAGAAAGTTTCAAACTTATCCGTCAGGTGCATATAGCAGCACCTGTCAGAGAGGTGAAGGGTTGGTTGTGCCACCAGAAGCAGCGGAACTGGTGTTTTGCAGAAAAGACCACCCGTAAGATAGCCTAAAGGGACAAAAACCTTTGTCAGAGACTCTTGACGAAGCGAGTTTCTGCGTTTCCTGGTTTTGTCGATAGATATACTTGTTTTCGGGAGAAAACAAGGGGAGTTCGTTGTTAGATTCAGTGTTGTTAACATGTAAGCTATCATCTCTTACTTTATCAGTGGCGTCTAACCCAGGAGTGTGTGGACATAGTCCCCAAGGATTCCTGTGAGACATATTATAACTCGTGTGGGTAGTGAACTTATTTTCTACATATCACTTCGAGTGTTTATAAGAATGTATTACACAAAAGTGCTTAACTGCAGTGTTTGCATTGAAGACTTGCACTTAACGGATGTTAATATTGGAGCTTAACCATTGACTTCAATTTTATAACTTTTACTTTTCATTATAAAGTGCTAACCGCCACGTTCAGATAAAGGCATATCTTATCCGAATCCCCACCAGTAAATATGGGGAAGCAATTTTCCTTTTAATCATGCCAGTGACACTGAAGAAGTAGCACATCTCTAGTAGAGATTGTTAACAAGGCCTGTATCGCCTATTACACAGAACCTTCCTTGGACTTATGTACAAGGCTACAAGCATCATTTTGAATGGCTTCATGGACATTCTAGATGCCTACGTCGGGATACATCATTATCCAGTCGTTTAATGTACTGAAGAACACTTTCCCTCCATGGTGGAATAAGAATGTGGAAGGACTTGTGACGCGGATATAGAACTGTGCGTGTTTCAACCATCTGTTTTAACTACAGGAACTGTGCTACGTAATAGCGATGCTATTTGCATATTTAACCATTTTTGTTTCTTCATAAATTTTGGTGAAAATATAAGTATTAGTGAAATTGATCACTCCTCTGAGACTGTTCAGAGACTATAAACTCTTCGAGAAATGAGGAGTTAAGATATCTGTATATTTACATATATATATTATATTTTTTTTAAGTCAAAGGTCAACCAGACCTTACTTTATCAAATTTTTATCCTCCCACTTTTGTTGTTTTGGAATATAGAAAAGAAGTGTTAATGGTGTCTATATATATATATATATATATATATATATATATATATATATATATATATATATATATATATATATATATATATATATAAAAGTTGTGTAAGTGTAAATAGTGGTGCACTACTAAAGGAAAGTAATGTGTGAGTGTATTGAAGTGAGGATACCTCAACAGCTCCAATCTTAATGTGTTATATTGGAAATAAAACCTACATCTCTATCCAGAATCTGTGTTCAACTCAATTGCTGCAGGGTGAGTACCTACTGCTAATGAGAATGTTTTGTTTTCAGGAGGGTGATACAAGGAACCATTTTCCCTTGTTTTGTGTATGGCTGACTGGCTCTCTGCATGGAGCCCAGAGAGAAATTTAATGCCCTAGGAACTATAATAACAATCATGAGTATAGTGAGCTCAAACACAGCCTGCTACCTGTAAGTTGTAATGTTTTAAAATTTTTTTTCTTTTAACCTATTTGGTAAACATTAAACTGACTCACTATAGTAGCATCTTTGACCATGGTTGTTATGCAGCTAACCCTGAGATCTGCTGTTCCATTACTCTAAATTTGTTATGCTCTACCGACATATTGAATGGAGTGGCGGCTCTTGCAGGAGAGAACCTTTATCTCCAAGAGGGATGACATCAGTTTTAAATGTGTGTGTAATTTGCATTTTATTCAAATCTCTATGTAAATTTGAATATCCCCAGCCACTCCACTTCATTTATTTTTATTTTATTTTGTGGTGGTGTTCTTAGGTAGTAGTTGTTGGCTCTAGCTACCTGCACCTCACAAAAAAGTGGCGCCCCAGCTATCGGGCTGGATTTCACGTGCTATTTTAGCCACTCACAGAAAAAGTGTCTACCCAGCTACAGGGTGATACTTCACGCTCTTGCGCCAAACAAAAAGAGGCCTGTAGCGTTAAAGGGCATTGAGTATAGGCAATATACTCCCTAGTCAGCATACGATTAAAATTTTCGGTATATGTTTTTTTTCTCTTCCCGAAATTTCCAAGAACGAAGGTGTCTTGTGTTTGAAATTTATTTGTGTTCTGAATTTATTTGGGTTTATTTGTGTTTGATTATTTCGAATTGTGTTAGAGAATTCAGTTTGTTTAAAAAAACTTAGGGGGGAAGAATTTTTTTTAAACCGTTGTTGATTTTTAATGGTCTTAACGCGAGCACAAGCTCGAAAAGTTCAAATCATGGACAGAGAGTTCGTGAATGAAGAGTTTGGTCAGAGAGCTGATGAGCTCTCAGATGAGGTACTTGTTAAAGTACATAGTGAAAATGAGCGTACCATCAGCGTAGTGGGAGACGCTGACGTGGTAGACACGGTCCCGCCAGTCACAGGTAGGGCACCGGAAGTACCATTGCGGGAGGAAAGGGAAGAAATCAGAGAAAATCACAGCGAAGTTAGCCCAGCCGGTCACATAAGTAGTGCTATGGGAAACATGAGTAATTTGAATATTGCGGCCATGTTGAGTGAGCTTTTGGAGGGTCAGCGGAAATTAGAGAAAAAGTTAGAATCAAAGCTAGTAGAAAATGCGACCCAGTTGGAAAATAGATTAGCAGAAAGTTCAAAGGGCTTGGAGAAGTTAGAGAGGAAAATAGAGGAGAGTACATGCACTTTAGAACAAGTACGTACAGAATCTAGACAAAATAGTGATAGGCTAGAGCAAGCCATTGAGGCTAGCAACGCTCGTCTTGAACTCCAGTTGGAGTCCGTGAGTTCAAGACTTGAGCAAAGTGAGCGTCAGCTGACAGAGCGTCTGGAGCTCACTACTGCAGAGCTTAGGGGGGAGATTAACCATACCCGAGAAGAACTGTCTACCTTTGTAGCTGAAACTTCTAGTAGGCTAGACGAAGTACAGGAGAATGCCACAAGCGTAGCCAGACAACTGGAGGAAAATTACTCTGATCTCACTGACAGTATTCAACAGGTCTCGTCTCGTGTTGAACAGACCACGAGAGAACTTAATAATCAGGTCAGGCGAGTGGAAGTGAGTTTCGCTTCCCAACTAGCAAGGCTCAGGGGGGAAATCGAACAGGAAACGCCACTCGAGGAGATTCGCTCAGAGTGCAACGGTAGCATCCAACAGATGCAAGACACCGTACAAGATGTTTGCACGCAATTGGAGAAGAAAATGGAGGGGTGGAAGAACTCCATCCAGAAGGAGACAAGTGAGGTGATTGAGGGGAGACTTGCCAATATCTCCGTCTCCGCCACCCAAGAACGTCCTCCATCTCCACCAAACACCTCGAGTCGCGACCTTTCCGGTTCTCAACCTGGGAACCTCGCTACTTCCCACGAGACAGACCCTGTTCCGTCGACGTCTCGCTCATGTACCCATGAGACGAGACAAAGCCTAGCAACTGCGTTAGGACTGATACACAGAGATGTCACCCTGCCTGTGTATACTGGAAACGAGACAGAGACTGAAACTTTTAACTTTCTCCAAGATCTCGACCGGTACTTCGAGGTTACCGGAGTACCGAACGAGATGAGACTTAGTTTCATCCCGCGTGCGGTCCGGAACACCTGTTACCAATGGTTCCAGGTGAACCGAAGCAAAATTAACTGTTATGAAGATTTTGTATACGAATTTAGGAATTGCTATCTTAGCGAAGAGCGGCTGGCTACTCTAAGAGCAAATATTTTGACTTCCCATTTTGACAGCAGGGTACACAAATCCCCTGCAGAGTATCTATTAGATTTACTGCATAAAAACAGTATTTTGGAACCCCGCATGTCGGATGCGACGTTACTGAAGGTACTTCCGCGACATTTTCCCAACTGGCTATTTAGGGTAATAGTCTCTTCTCGCCCTAAATCCATTGCAGAATTGTTAAATTTGGTCCAAGAGCTGCAGTCGTCGATGACTAATCGCGACCAGTTCTATCAAACCAACCAGAGGAAAGGGGTCAACATGCTCCAAGTGAGCATGGAAAATGAGGACAATAACCCCTCTGGCCATAGTGGTAAGCACGCTGTTCGAAAGAAAAACAGAACGAGAGAGAACCAGCGTCCTTATCAGAGACAGAGACATTCCAACACGAACCAAAACAACCACCAGCGATCTCCGCCTCGCAACCAGAGCAGCGGAAGGGGGTCGTCTGGCTGGTCACGTGGGGGGAACTCCCACTCCACCCACAACAACGGTCGTGTAGCCCGCGGTAGGAGGGGTGGAATGCGCAGCACGGATAGACAACGAGGAAATTCCTTTCGTCAAGAGGACGAGGAAATTCAATTACTCGAAAGTTATGACCGGGCGCCCCCTTCTACCAGTCAAAACACAAACAATACCAGGACTAACCAATCCTCTTCTCCTTCGTCACGAGAATGAGGATTGTCCGCATGTGCTTGGAACAACGGTAGGATGGGACTGGAGAAAACGAGTGCACCCGAGTTGTCAAATTTAAATTCCAAGTATGTGCGACATTTAGAAGATAACTTAGAAAATAGACATTTTGAGGAAAACTCTTGTGAAACCGCAGTAAAGGAAATTTTCGTAACGCAAGAAGAAAAAGAGGAAGAAAATTGTAATTTTTGTTTAGCAATAAAGTCGAAGAAGCATTTTAGTGAAGGAATGTTAGAAAACAAATTAACATTATTGTGTAGGAATGGAGAAAACATTGATTTAGATAGGGCTATCTATAAAGAGGCGAACGGAATTTTTAAGAATTTGTTTGATTCTAGTAATGATGAACTACCTACGAATAACGTCATCTCACTGCCAGAGATTAAAGTAGTTTTGTTTGGAAAGGAAGTCAATTCTTTATTGGATACAGGGGCAACTTGCTCCGCAATTTCGAAAGAAATTTGGGACACGGTCTCAAATAGCCACCCCACACCCGCATTTTTGAGTGCTAAGAATATACGGGTTACGTCTGCTTTTGGAAGTAAATCAGCGACGATCATAGGCCAAACGCTGTTAGTCATTCAGATACATGGGAAGGAATTTCATACACTAGGCATTATAATTTCAGGTCTGAACAGATCTTTGATTCTAGGGTCCAACTTCTTTACCGAATCTCGTGCCGTGTTAGACTATGACACCGGCCTTCTACATCTCAAGCATCCTTATGATGTAGAAGTGAATTTTAGATCAGTAGATTGCGAGACTGAGGATCTAGTAGTTCGCTGTTTGGAGTTGAGTGGAGAGTGCGAAAAACCTTTCAGTTTTATAGATGAAGTCGATAATTTTGAGTATGATTTTTCCCCGTCAGACGAAAGACGGAAGGCCATACGGGTTAGCGCACAGAATGAGCCTAAGGCCTGCAGAGAAAAGGCAGCTCGTGCCCCGAACTTGGATGACGGTAGATTCCCAAGTGCCCAAGAAATGGCGGTTCATGTATTCCCACCAGAAGAGTGGATGAAAATGAACACACGTGCCTCCCACTCAGAGATAGAGGAGTTTGTATCGAACTACTCAGATCTCTCAGCCTCTCAAAGAGAAAGTTTGAAAGCTGTGCTTCTTAAGCATCAAGCTCTATTTGATGTCAAGCCAGGTTGCATAGCTAACTACGAGCATGAGATCGGAGTAACGGACGAACGTCCAATAAAAACAAAATTATATCCTTACCCAAAGAGATTCAGGAATTTGGTATCGAATAAAATTTCGCGTTGGTTGGCCTGGGGGTGATCAAGAAGATGCCTACAGCATATATAAACCCTCTGGTAGTGACACCGAAGAGTGACGGACGTATTCGGGTCTGTATAGATGGCCGAGCTCTGGCCAAAATTTCAGGTGATCTTTCCGACAGACCAATGCCACCCCTATCTGTTCTCCAAGACATCTGTGACAATTCTTGGTTCAGCTGTGTCGATGCAACCGAGATGTTTTTACAGATCAAAGTAAAAGAAAGCAACCAGAAATATTTGGGATTCCTACACGAAGGCATTTCGTATGTTTTCCAGAAACTTCCATTTGGTACAAAACCAAGCCTTGCTTCTTGCGTCAGAGCATTAGATATGCTGATTGGATCAGAAGCTAGAGAGTACTGCGGCGCATACGTGGATGACCTGATTCTAGCCGACAGGAGCTTCGATGATCACATAGTACACCTCGACAGAGTGTTGGGTTTACTTACTGCGGGCGGCCTAACTCTCAGGCTGAAAAGTGCAATTTTGCCAGAAAAAGCCTAAACATACTTGGATTCCATCTTTCGCAATCCGGTATCGGTAAAGATCCGGCGAAAGTGAAGGCGGTGTTGGACTTTAGAACACCCCGGAACGCAAAGGAACTGCGTTCCTTCATTGGCTACTGCCAGTACTATAGATGCTCAAGCATGAAAACTCGGAAGTTCTCCATCCGTTGTTCCACCTACCGAAAAGGAGGAAGAAATAGAGATGCAACAGGTCACACCTTGATGCATAAATTTCCCGGATTTGACAACATGTGTAAATAGTGTTAGTGTTAGTGTATATTCAGTGAACTAGTGTATCAGTGTATTAGTGTATGTATGGGAACGTATGTCAATTATGTTATGTAATTTTAGGGAATACTGAATTCTCGATATTTAGCTTTGAGCGTTGATATTTCATTTATTATGTTTATTGTGTGTATTACTTTGTTTTTTTTTAACCTTTGATGTTTGTGTACTTATATTTTCAGGAACGAAAATGTGCCCTCTTTATGATCTACGTCCTGTACTAGAGAGTACAGCACCTAGAATCATAGGGGGGAAAACTGTAGAAGGCCCATGCCCTTCTCCATCATCTGCATATCGAAATGCAGATGAAGGGCACATTTAAATATTGATATGTAAATATATATATATTGTGGTAAAATTAATTGCTTAAATTCTAGCATATTCATTGCATATTAATTAGCTATTATGAGAGAAAGATATGTAAAATACTGAACATAGTACGAAAATATTAATGCAATATTGTATTATATTGTATTTGTTCAATTGTGTTTATTCCTTTTATAGGCTTGTTATAGTGGTTTTTCGGGTTGCATCTAATTACCGAGTCTTTGTATAATGTATATTAAAAAGGGGATGAAGGAAATATTATATTAATATTCATATACAATGGATAAATTAAAGAAGAAATTAGCAGATTCCATAGGAATCATGCATGCATTTTTGTATGTTGGAAGACAGAGCTAGCATGGACAGAAGTTTTTTTTTCCGACTTCTTGTCGCCGAGACTTCAAAATGGGAGTTCTTCACAACTCATCATATATAGAAATCACCAGAAGAAGAAAAAAATAAGACTCCTTATACACAGGAAGTAGCCTACAAACTTCCTTAGTGGAACCACACTGAAGTGGATACCGTGGGTAGAAACACAGCAGTTGTATTGTTTCAAAAGTCATAAAATTTTTCACTTCTACATGCGAAATTTTCGTTTTCTATAGGTGTGATTTTCTATGTAGCGAGCTCTAGCGTCACTTCCACCCCCACTTCACCCATGACCGGTAATCGTCAGCCAGCGAACCTTTAGCTTGTTCCCAAGATGCAACACCATTTTAAAATGTTTACTTTGTTTTGACTTATTTTCTATGTGAAATATTAATATTTACGTACTAAGTTCAAAAACGTTCTTGGAAATACCGCCAAAATTCCTGATTTATTTTATCATCGTGATCCCTACTCGTACAAGACGTTTGGATCTTGTAATTATCAAAAAGTAAGAATAAATAAATAGGTTTCCTCTATCTCTCTCCATGTAAACATGTTTGCCATTGCAGCAGACAGCTTGAAGGGCGGCAGCAGGAAATTGGGCTGACTTCTGCTTCTAGGAGAGATGACAGTGTATAAATAACATATCAATGTATTGTATAAATATTGTTCTTTATTTCGGTGTATTTTAAATATGTAATTTTCTTTTCCATAAGTGTGAAATAAGTATGATAAACATTTTGTTTATAAAAACTCTCATAGATTTCTGCTAGGTGCAGAAAGTTTCAAACTTATCCGTCAGGTGCATATAGCAGCACCTGTCAGAGAGGTGAAGGGTTGGTTGTGCCACCAGAAGCAGCGGAACTGGTGTTTTGCAGAAAAGACCACCCGTAAGATAGCCTGAAGGGACAAAAACCTTTGTCAGAGACTCTTGACGAAGCGAGTTTCTGCGTTTCCTGGTTTTGTCGATAGATATACTTGTTTTCGGGAGAAAACAAGGGGAGTTCGTTGTTAGATTCAGTGTTGTTAACATGTAAGCTATCATCTCTTACTTTATCAGTGGCGTCTAACCCAGGAGTGTGTGGACATAGTCCCCAAGGATTCCTGTGAGACATATTATAACTCGTGTGGGTAGTGAACTTATTTTCTACATATCACTTCGAGTGTTTATAAGAATGTATTACACAAAAGTGCTTAACTGCAGTGTTTGCATTGAAGACTTGCACTTAACGGATGTTAATATTGGAGCTTAACCATTGACTTCAATTTTATAACTTTTACTTTTCATTATAAAGTGCTAACCGCCACGTTCAGATAAAGGCATATCTTATCCGAATCCCCACCAGTAAATATGGGGAAGCAATTTTCCTTTTAATCATGCCAGTGACACTGAAGAAGTAGCACATCTCTAGTAGAGATTGTTAACAAGGCCTGTATCGCCTATTACACAGAACCTTCCTTGGACTTATGTACAAGGCTACAAGCATCATTTTGAATGGCTTCATGGACATTCTAGATGCCTACGTCGGGATACATCATTATCCAGTCGTTTAATGTACTGAAGAACACTTTCCCTCCATGGTGGAATAAGAATGTGGAAGGACTTGTGACGCGGATATAGAACTGTGCGTGTTTCAACCATCTGTTTTAACTACAGGAACTGTGCTACGTAATAGCGATGCTATTTGCATATTTAACCATTTTTGTTTCTTCATAAATTTTGGTGAAAATATAAGTATTAGTGAAATTGATCACTCCTCTGAGACTGTTCAGAGACTATAAACTCTTCGAGAAATGAGGAGTTAAGATATCTGTATATTTACATATATATATTATATTTTTTTTAAGTCAAAGGTCAACCAGACCTTACTTTATCAAATTTTTATCCTCCCACTTTTGTTGTTTTGGAATATAGAAAAGAAGTGTTAATGGTGTCTATATATATATATATATATATATATATATATATATATATATATATATAATGATATATAAAAGTTGTGTAAGTGTAAATAGTGGTGCACTACTAAAGGAAAGTAATGTGTGAGTGTATTGAAGTGAGGATACCTCAACAGCTCCAATCTTAATGTGTTATATTGGAAATAAAACCTACATCTCTATCCAGAATCTGTGTTCAACTCAATTGCTGCAGGGTGAGTACCTACTGCTAATGAGAATGTTTTGTTTTCAGGAGGGTGATACAAGGAACCATTTTCCCTTGTTTTGTGTATGGCTGACTGGCTCTCTGCATGGAGCCCAGAGAGAAATTTAATGCCCTAGGAACTATAATAACAATCATGAGTATAGTGAGCTCAAACACAGCCTGCTACCTGTAAGTTGTAATGTTTTAAAATTTTTTTTCTTTTAACCTATTTGGTAAACATTAAACTGACTCACTATAGTAGCATCTTTGACCATGGTTGTTATGCAGCTAACCCTGAGATCTGCTGTTCCATTACTCTAAATTTGTTATGCTCTACCGACATATTGAATGGAGTGGCGGCTCTTGCAGGAGAGAACCTTTATCTCCAAGAGGGATGACATCAGTTTTAAATGTGTGTGTAATTTGCATTTTATTCAAATCTCTATGTAAATTTGAATATCCCCAGCCACTCCACTTCATTTATTTTTATTTTATTTTGTGGTGGTGTTCTTAGGTAGTAGTTGTTGGCTCTAGCTACCTGCACCTCACACTATGCGTGTCCTAAGAGGAAGGAGGAGATTCAAAGAAAGAAAAGTGGTTTAGAAATTATGCAAAAATAGAATATCTCACGAGGTGAGGTGATATAGAGTTCAGCATGTCTTTCAGCTGTGGCTCTATACAAGGTGTGCATCTACGACTTAACGTGGAACCGGAACCACACGACTCCTGCCGGGAATCGTAACCCGTATCACCTCTAGCTCTATCATGGGAGACACAAGGACATGTAAAAATAATCTAAACTGAACGATATTAATGTTAAATCCATAGCTTTTGAGGTCCTAAAAATTCCTAATTGAAAGATATGAGTGTTTATTCAATAGTTTTCCGGATCGCCGAAGTAAATAATGTCACCCCCGATACCATAAAAGCCCATGTTTTTATTCTTCGTTAGCGGCAAGTTGATTCTTTTGCTCCTGCTGGAAATGGATTCGTACTATTTCATTCCGATTCAAATATGTATTCTACTGGGAAAACTAATCTCAAATATATCTTTGAAATATAAACCTATTCTTCCCGTGCAACGCCGGGTATTTCAATTAGTAATAAATAATTTAAGAAACAATGAGTATATTTAATGGAAACAGATATATGTATTTTTGAATGTTGTATGTATTGCTAATTCATACTTTATCTAGTAGAAAATGGTGCACCCATTATATATTCTGAAGCAATAGGGAGAACTATCGAAGGTATATTTTATTATATCTACTGTCGAATTTAGTGTGGAATAATTTCACACAATTTATTTCGAAACTATCGAGACGAGACTGAGACTGCTATTTGTCGGTTGAAAGGAGACTAGGTAATACTGTAAATAGTCTCGTATTGTCTAGTTTTGATACCAGTCCTACTTCGGGGTATGTTCTCTAGTAACTGGTTGCGTACTGCACCTACAGTATATAAGACGTCGTATATTTAAATGTTTGAGAACTTACCCCACCTCTACTTGACGGATCGTTCTAACTAAAACTACCAGACCGTTTATGTAATTTTGCGATATTTTCTTGCAACAGAGAATGAAAAATATAACAGTTATAATGTTGATCGCGCATAATCCTGTATAGATAAAAGGCACTTTATAGAGTGTCGGACTCTGTGACGTAAATAGTAGTTACTGGCTTGGTAAGTTCATCACTGAACTTTTTCCGTCATACTCATGCAATGACGTCACATTTGACACATGCTCGGGATAGGACTACAGGAGGAGTAACACTGTTGTTTGCTTACTCGCTTGCTGCTGTCTATTCTCTTTGGAACTTGATGTGAAATTACTGCTTTATCCTTACTTTCAGCTGTCTTTGCTATTTCTAATTTAGTTATATTAGTGGAATTTTATTCCATCATGGAAATATATTTTATTTCTTTTTAAATGTAAATAAAAAGAAAAGTCTATTTGGACAAGTTTCTCCACAACTCTAGAGGTATTGTCTTGGGTGCGCTTTTCTTTTCTTTTCCTTTAGGGCCGCAGTGGCTCAGTGGCAGAGCTTTCACCTCTAGTGCTTGGGGCCTCGGGTTCGATCCCAGCCCCATTAATTGAACTTTGTGGCGGACGAAAACCGTGTGGGAGGGTTTCCTCGGGGTTCTCCCATTTCCTCCCACTTTCTTCATTTTACACCGAGATACTTTGTATTTTGGGCAGAAAGTGCTTCTACACAAGCACTATATCGGATATAATGTTAATTTAAGATAACAAAAGAAGAATGTTTTTAATATATGTAAGAAATATACATTATTGTATAATTGGTTGCTAAGTGATTGTTTATAGATACTCTCAGTGTACATGTTTGATTCTAAAACAGTTTATGTGAATATACGTTAAAAGATAATCAACGAATAAATTATTTACTACTCATCATCTACTTGTGATTTCAGTATAAAAGGTGAGAATAATAGCGAATATAATTACGGAAGTTATTTTAAGGTGTGAACAATTACTGCCATTAAAGATTTACTTATGTTATTAGCCGAACCAGGGTTGACGATCACCTTTGGTGAGTCGTTGTAAAATTTTGGTTTACCTCACCCGGGAACTTTGTAAATTCAAATCCTGAAGTACAAAGTAAGGAGTGAATTTACTTCAGTAATAAGGTTCATGTCTACGAACTTAACTATACTTAGAAGTGGTAAAATAATCACAAGAAAAATTATGATCAGTGAGGCAATGAAGAAAGAAACTGGTGACAGTGGTAACGACGAACAAAGTACAGCTTCTGTTGTACCTGAAGTGTTGACATTTGAAGACAAAATCTTAATGGCTTTACAGCGACAAGAACAAAAGTTAGCCCAGATGTCGGAAGAATTAAAGCATACGGTTCAGCAGAAATCCGAGGAATCCAGTAAACAGTACGAGGAATTAAGTAGACGGTTGGAGCAAATTGACCAAAATTCAGAAGATACGAAACAATCTGTGATCCAGGCGGTGAAAGACCTTACATTACAATTTCATGAAAAGTTAAAAAGAGTATCAGAAAATTGCCAGGATAATTACAACCATGTAATCCAAGAAGTCAATTGTGTAAAAATGGATTTGGAAGTAATAGAATCTTCTGTACGGCAACAAAAGATTCAGGTTACGGATAATTCTAACCAAATACGTGCGAATAATCAGTTGATATCTACATTACAAGAGGAAATTAGGACGTTGCAGATTAAGGACAACGCATACCACAACAACATGACTAATGATCGTTCGGAGTTCCCTTGTTCTCAAGAGATGACATCGCATTCACCCGTAATAGATCAACGTGGACATCACATTATCTTATCTTCAAGTAATCCATCCGATGAGGACATTATTTTGGAAAGGATACATCCAAGAAAAAAAAGGGCGGAAAAGCGATGGTGGAACCACAGATAATGTAGTAGGTAAAAATTGTCAATCAACACGAACACGAAATGGCGAAAGGAAGGTAAAGTTAAGTGTAAAGATGAGTGAAATACGTGCTATGAGTAAGTTTAGTGGTAAATGTAATGAAAACGCTACCTCTTTCTTAGAAAAATTTCAAGATGAGTGATACCTCCCAACATGGAGTTATCATGTTGCAAATTTTCGAACGCCCTGTATAATAATGTAAAATAATATATAATATAGGATATGTAAGGATGTAATGTTGTCATTTAATTTTCTTGTAATATTAAAAGGTATTCTTGTAATATTAAGTTAGGACGTGCATTAAAATAGGTTTAGGATATTATTTCGTATTTAATGTCTATGTTTTGTTTATTTCTATCTTAATTTCCTATATTTTTTAATAATATTCTGCTTATTTCTTTTATTTTTATCTATAGAACGCTTTTCCTATCTCCAATCATTCTGAAAACTCTGTCAAAATTTTCTTTAAAAATTTTATTCAAAAATTATTCTTTATAAAATTCTTTAGACTTTCAGCCATTTTGATAGAAAGTCGTCAAGATTCACTCGGTTTTGGTGCATCATCTTCAATCTTGTCTTGTGTGACGTCAGTAGCACAGATTTACAGAATTATTTATAATTGGTCGCTTTCCTTTGAACTCTATGATAATTAGCTCATCTTCAATCTTCAGACTGTTACGGCACATTGTTGTGGTACTGTAATGGCGTCAGCCTAAGAAAGCAATCCTCTGTTATCGCCCGTCAGATATTATCGACATAAAGTGATAAAGAAAGCCGCTCCCGAACAGATTTTTACTACTAAACGATCTAAAAAGGTTCGATTGCAAAATTTGCGATAATTTTTGCGCTATTTATTGAACGGAACGGAGCGAATAGCGAGGGGAATTAGTGAAGCGAAGCAGCCCAATGTTGTAAGTTGTCTGTATGCATTATGGACGAGGTCTGATTTCTGTATGATTGGATCCTGAATTTTTTGGAAGAACCGTGATAGTTAATGGCCTTTTAACTGGTTCAAAATGGACTGTATGTTGTGGAAGGTGTGAGTGATAGTTGTTTATTCTGGAACTGTGAAATCCATCACAAATATAAATAAGAATGGTTAACCGGAACGGGTACCTGTAAGGACAACATTGGATTCTGCTTCCATACAAACTCATCCGAACTGTAAGTAAGTTTTCTTTATTTCTAAAGTGGTTTCAAGCGAAGTAACTTGGTAGCCTGGATTTATGGACATTTTCTTTTTAACCTCGAAATTCACCAAGTTATCACGTTGGAATATGGTGTTTAGTGAAACATAATAATATAACTATGTCTTCGTAAATTCCTTTCCCGTAGGATCTACACAATTACTGAGACAATATGTGACGGCTTAGGCTTATCTATAAAGGGGGGAAAAATAAAAGGTAGAGCAAATACTGACGGAATATACATGCGAGTGTAAAATTTTCATTTAGAGTGACTATCGAAATTCCTGTTATTCAAAGAAAGCAAAAATCTTGTGAAAGGCTATATGCAGTATTCTTTATTATTGTTGTGATTTTTTTTTTATTTGGCTATGCATCATTTGGCTGTATATTAGAACCACGCTAAACAAATAGGATAGGAATGACGTTCTCCGGTATAGAACATATATTCAATATATTTTATTCTTTTAAAGTTTTTTCCTTTTTAACCTTAACGTATCCGTGAAGTATGAGAAAGAAACCGAAGCTGTACTTTGATAAAAGAAGCACGATGGGTCGTTTTGTCATAAATTTCCGATAGGGGCAATTGGTTTTCTACACCGTGCGAACATTCATATCATTTTTTTTTTTAGTAACAGAATCTCATTAAAAGAAATGTGGCCTGGACTGCCAACCAAAGCGTTTTTACGTTATAAAATAAATTTGTTGGTGTGAGTGTGTAGTGTGAATGTGTCTTAGGTTAGTGTAGGTTAAGGATTTAGTGATTTCATGTGTATTTTGTTGTAAAATGTGTAGGCAAGAAATGAATAAATATAGAAAAGGGTGCCTAGTAATTGTAGCTGCTGTGAACAGCTAAAACGTAAGATTTTTTTTTTTTTAATGAAAGATATGAATGCCAATGAGAGGCACTTTCCTTAAGATAGTCGAGAATGAGTAACTATTTAATAAAAGTAATAAATATTGGGAATATGTGAAATAAAATTTGAAAGTCATGAGAGTATGTGTGCATGTGGTATTGTAAAATGGTTGGTCACGAATTGTGACACGCACGGTAAAATGATTCTGTAAAGTGTAATGCGATGTATGGTTGTGCCCCTAAACTCAATGTAAACAGTCTGTATAAAGCTTCGGTGAAACAAGTAAAGTCTCAGGTTAACAATTATGTTTTATTCCATATAACAGTGATACAGTAGAGTAGAAATTTCATAGTAAACATGATTTAGTCGAGATCAATAGTGCGTCTTCCTATCAATCCGATAATGAATCATCGAGGGGAAAATGATATGAGTGAAACGTTACGGGGAACCCATCAGTGAATGTCACGAATCCTGAGATTTATTTTTTTTATTTACTTTTCCAAATTTCGAGTTTATTTATATTTTTTTCCGTTGCGCAAACTTCATTTAGATAATACACTTGTAGGGCAGGTCTTCTGAGTTCGATCCTTTCTCCCCTGACTATGGAGCGAGTGAGTGCATCCCCGGTTGCGAGCTATTCTTCTGTGATGGCCACATAGACTTGTAGCTGGTTAAACTGGTGATATACTCAAACGCACCTTGGTCCCGAGAAAGCGAACATCTGAGAACAACAGTAGACACGAATACATACACAAAACAAAGAAATAAAAAATTATTTTATCTAACAAATTTGCCTACGCCAGCCAGGATGATATTCGGTGATGGAACTTGTAATGTTTCGATTATATCATTCTCAAGGAAGGATGGTCACGAAAAAAAAGCGAGTCGAAGAAAGTGGTAAATCTTTATAGATGAGCAGGAATAGTTGCATATTGTCTGAGTAATTGGTAGATCCGGGGAATTTTATGAAAGTTTGTAAAAAGGAAGAGAAAATATGTCGTGTAAAAAGTTAAGTGAGACCAATCAGTCTGTGGACAAGTATAGTTGTTGTGACGAGCTAATAGAAGGAGTAAGCGTGTTTTGTGACGATTGTCAATTGTGGATTCATTCCCAATGCCAGGGATTATCGGAAACGGAAGTCACCGAACTGCAACAAAGTGTGGAACCGTGGTATTGCAAATATTGTACTGTAAAACGTGCGACACAGGTAGATTTGCCGGCATCCAATGGAGAAAATGACACAGAGAGGGGTTCACTGGTAGTTCTTCCGCAGGTGACCGAGGTAGAGAATGATACGGTAGTGCAGGAATCGGTAGAGTCACAGTCCACGTCTAACTTAGCTGAACTTTTACAGCAATTTACTCAAACATTAAGTCTAAAATTTGATCAGAAATTTGGTAATGTTAGTACTCAGTTAGAACAAGTTAATGCTAATATGAACACTCAGTTAGAACAAGTTAATGCTAATATGAACACTCAGTTAGAACAAGTTAATGCTAATGTAAACACTAGATTTGAAAATGTAAACTTTGCGTTAGGGCAGATAAATGACAGATTTTCTAAAGTAACTGATAGCATTCAAGATCTCAATAACCGGTTTGAACAGTTTAAGTTAGAGACAAATACCACTATCACAGAGAAGTTCGAACGTGTAAGTAAAGACGTGGAGGAGGTACGTCAAGACGTCCAGGACCTTCAGTCCACTTTCACCAATTATCGCGAAACATTGGATGAGCGCGTAACGGATGTGGGAAAGGAGTTGCGTCTGTCGGAATGCACCGTGAATCGTAGATGTGACTCTCTAGCTAAGGAAATATCACGTCTCGAATCACAACAAAAAGACGACTATCGGCAACTTGAGATCAAAGTACAGACCCTTACGAACCGCGTCATGAATAGAGTACCTAAGGGAAATAGGAAACGTTTGTATACTGGATCCGTTGATTCAGATGGCTCAGATTCTGATGCTTTAGTGGAGGTTCCAGTATCTTCGGTTGGGGAAACTGCAACCATCACTACAGTAACGGTGTCAGGGTGCCTGTCAACGGCCAGGGATGCAATTTGTGGAAATGTCACCCAACTCTCCAGTCTCCAGCCAAATGAGGAGGTGAGACGGATGAATGAAAGAATTGATGGAAAGAGAAATGAAGGGGTAATTAGGCGCGTTCCTTTGACAAGTGTGACCTGTCTGCCTCATCAGTGTTGCCAACTCACGCATGTTCCACTAATGTCAGCTCAGGTTATTCCGAGTGGGGTGCGTACGAGCATTGGAGTTCTGGAGGAGGGGCACAATCATGCGGGGACTACCATCTCCGAGAAATCTTCATTAGGTCAAAATTTAAATAATATTGTAACTTTTGGACAAAATTCACCGACGGAAAGGGGCCCCGTATTAGAGTGTGGCACTCCTCAGAACACCAATGGACGTGCGGACACAGCAAACGGCAACAAACATATCAGCATCCGATCGTCAGAAATTCGGAACTTACCCATGTTTACAGGGGAATTCGGACAAGCTAGTTTATTCCTCGAAAACTTGGAACAAACTTTTCAATTATTAGAGGCTTCTGACCGAGAAAAATTATTATTATTGCCACGTTGTTTGACAGAGGGGGCTAGAGCTTGGTATAAAACGGTCGAAGAACAGATACGAACCTACGATGATTTTGTTCGATTATTCAGGGACAGTTTTCTCTCTTTACGGATGGAGCGCCTACAGAAGAAATTTGTACAAAACATGCGATATGACCGGACGAAATACCCTCGTTTGAGAGACTTCGCTTGGAAGGTGATAGCGGAATATTATGCGGTCGTGCATCATCCGGATGAAGGGGAACTAATCGAAATCCTGCTTGACTGTTTGCCTCCGAATGAGTCTAAGATATTAAGAGCTGTGGAACCCAAGTCCACACAACAGTTAATTTTAAAATTAACCGAATTAGAGGGTTACCCAGAACACACTGGTGCCGTGACTGAGAGAAAATGGAGGAAACCTTTCGTACGACAAGTAGTGGTCCAAAAGAGGTTTGGAAAAGGAGGGAAACAAACCAAGGAGTCGTCCTCACAAACCGAAGAGACTAAGGAAAAAACTCTGATGAGTAATTCACGAGATTCCTCCAGTACGGAAGATCGGAAATCACGATATCCTTACAGGAATCGATGGAGGAATGGAAATTCCTATAATCGAAACATGAGAGGTCGTGGCCCGGGAAGACCGCGGTATGACCCATACCGAGAGGGACCAGGAGTAGCCTATGGCTATGGAAGTAGTGGAGAATACGGGAATTACCCAAGTGGATCCCAGGTTTTCCCAAATGGAAATGGAACTTCTGGTGGGATGCGTGCCAGTCCGCCATATGCATCGGGTGTACCACCACCTGGAGGGGGTAGTGTACCCCATACAACACCTTCCCCAGGGGTGAACATGGCGACTGTGGCGGGATCGTATCCATCTCACCCGACGTTCGCACCAACGTTAGTCGGAAGTCAAACGAATGAAAACTGGACGGGAAATGCATATCGCAGTTCTCAGTAGGGGAGATTGCGAACTGCGAGATGGATTCCCTGACTCCCCAAGAAGAAGAAGAAGAAGACGGTAACACCACCTTGTGTAAAGTTTCGACCTATCAAAATTCATGTTTGGCGGATAATCTTGTTTTGGATAGTAAACCTTTAGTCAATTCAAAATTGAACGTTTCGAGAGAGATAGAAATTTTGGAACATCGCACAATTGCTCCTGTGTTTTCGATTTGCTTCGTGATCGATGAACGGGAATGTGAGAATGATGGTGACCGAGGGGTCATTCTCACATACCCGTCACCGACATTACAATGCTCGATTGGTGATTTATCTCTCATCTGTATCCTGGATTCTGGTGCAGATATCTCACTTCTGTCTATGGATGCGTGGAGAAAGATTCAATCAGTGTATCCATCTGCTAAGTTACGCCCAAATACTAACTTAACGTTAAAAGGATTTGCTGGAGATGAAGTTCATCATGTTAAAGGTTTTCAGGTGTTGAATTTAACCATTCAAGGTCATATTTTTGAAGTGCCACTATACGTGGTAGCCAAATTAAAACCCGATTGTATTTTAGGTTACCCTTTCTTTATTAGATACAAAGTTCTCTTAGATTGTAAATCGCGGAAAGCTTCCTTGGAAACAGATTCATCAGAAATGGTAACGTGGGATCTAGAACAACCAAATCGTTGTCTGGTCGCAATTGCTGATACTTCAAAGGAACATCTAGAAGAGACTTTATTCACACCTTCGGTTACGGTAGATGATATTCAGGCATACGTCTCAAAGCGTTCAGATCTTCAACCCGAACATAGGCAGCAGCTGGCTAAATTACTCTTAAAGTACAGACGTTTGTTTACGGAGAATCCGCGAGTGGTTAAAGTGGAACCGTATCGCATACAGCTCTCCGACGACTCACCAGTGGTCGGAAAGATGTATCCGGTACCAGTTCATCTTCAAAAGGAATTTGAAGAGGTTCTAGAGAAATGGTTGCGTCTTGGAATCATTATTGAGGGACCATCTCCCTATCGATCCCCAGTTCATGTGGTTCGGAAATCCTCGGGCTCACTGAGGCCAGTTTTGGACCTGAGAGGACTCAATGAGAAGGTCATCTGTCCAAAAATCCAAGTTGAACCCATTCCTGATCTTATTGCTCGAGTCAGTGGCGCATCTGTGTTTTCAAGTTTAGATTGTACCCAATCCTATCACAGTATTCCTTTGCATCCAGACAGTTACAAGTACGTCAGCTTCGTTTATAAAGGTCATCAATATCAGCTAACGCGTTTAACTATGGGTCTTAAATCATCTCCGGCGATATTTCAATCAGTCATGCATTCATTGTTCAGGTTATCATCGTTTAAAGAATATCTCATTATATACTTGGATGACGCTCTATGTTTTTCATCTTCTTTCGACGATCATTTTCATCATCTGGAAACTGTTTTCAAAATTCTTCATTCAGCTAACCTCTCGTTAAATTTTCATAAATGTAACTTCCTTGCAACAGAAATTCCTTTCCTCGGACACGTCATATCTGGGACTTCAGTGAAGATACATCCTAAAAGTAACGAGGCCATCAAATGCTTCCCTCTTCTCGGACGAAGAAAGCTCTACGGAGATTTCTTGGTCTTGTGGGGTGGCGAAAGCGACATTTCAAGAACTTCGCTGAATTAACAGCTCCTTTTTATGACTTATTAAAGAAGGATCGGAAGATTGAGTATTCTCCAGAATTGTTACAGCGATTCGATCATCTTCGAGATCTATTAAGTAGTCCACCAGCGCTGGCTCAACCAGATTTTTCGTTAGATTTTCATCTTTACAGCGATGCCTCTGCGGAATGTCTTGCCGGGTTCGCGGCACAATTTCCTCCTGGTCATGACGACCTAGAGGTGATTGCTTACGCGAGCAGGCGGATCAAACCACATGAAATCTCTTTATCCATCTTCCAGCTTGAATTAGCAGCGGTCTTGTTTCTATGCGAGAAATTTTCTTATTTCATTCTAGGGCGACGGACGATTGTCCACTGCGACAATGCCGCCGTAACCTATGCTTTTGGTCTTCGTAACCTTGACGCCCGAACCACTCGTTTGATCTTAAAACTCCAGCGTTTCGATCTCCAATTCGTGCACATAAAGCGCTCGGATAACGAGATTGCCGATTTACTCAGTAGGTCTCCTCCTGAGATACCGGAAGTGAAGGAAGAGCACTTCATCAATTTTTTTGACGTCTGCAGATTCGACCTTCTTGGATCTTACAGAAGTAAAACGAAAACAGCAACAGGATGCATATTGTGAGAAGTTGTATAGCATCTGGAAGGATTGTGATGACAATACACGAATTTGTAAAGAAAATGGTTTGATTTATTTTCGATGTCCACAAAATTCCCATTGGTTACTGGTCATTCCTGCAGTATGACAAAATCACTTGTTTCGGCGATTCATAACCGTGGACATTTGGGAGTAAAGCGATGCTTATCTTTCGCCAAGGCTATGTTTCACTGGAAAGGAATGCGTGAAAGTTTCACTCAGTATATTCAGGAATGCCTTTCCTGTGCACGCACCAAGTATTCGTATCGGGTGACTCGGAAGGGATCCTATCATGTAGAGGCCTCTTCTCCTCATGAGAAGCAATGCTTAGATCTGGTAGGACCACTCCCGAATAGTCAGGGATACAAATATATTCTCACGATTCTGGAAGTTTACAGTCGCTTTGTGTGCTTCTTTCCACTGAGAACGGCGCACGCAAAGGAGATTGTGGCGGTCCTTTAGAGGAGATATTTTTATAATCTACCTTATCCCAAATACTTGGTGAGTGACCAGGGCCCGCAGTTCCTCTCGCGAGTCTGGAAGGAGTTTTGCCAAAAACATCGAGTACAACATATACTGACCACGCCTTATCATCCTGCTTCCCATGGCATTGTCGAAAGAAGGCATCGAGACCTCCATCGGATACTTCGTCTATATTGTCATGATAATCAAGCCAGATGGAGCTATTATCTCAAGGAGGCGCAAGACTTATGCAATCATTCAATGTGCGAATCCCTGGGATGCACTCCGGCGGAGATATTCCTCTCTTACTCAGCTTCTCAGGATTTCAAACGAAATTTCCATTGGCCAAAGGAATCTGAATCTGTACCTGACGATAAGAAATTCGTTATTTCCATACCTGCGATAAAACCGAAAAGAGAAAGGAAAGAAGAAGAAAAGAAAGGAAAAGATGAGATAAAAGAAGGTTCTCTGGTAATGTTAAAGACCCATTTCTTATCATCGGTACCAAAGAAGGTATTCTCAAAATTCATGTTCACATATCTCGGACCATATTTGGTAACTAAACTTTTCAGGAATTCAGCTCAACTTCAAACATTATCAGGAGAGAATATTGGAGTGCAAAGCTACGACAACCTAAAACTTTTTCGATGTTCAGATCTCAAGCGACGACAACTTCTTGGCGAGGCAGAGAATCCATAAAAGCTCAAAGGCGAAAATAAAACATTTTTCGGATTTTAATTAGGTTAAGAGATCTAGATTAGTATAAATGTTGTTTATTTTTCTTTTAGTATAGATAAATGTTATTAGTGTATTCATGATGTAAGAAAAAAAAATTTTTTTCTCCAAGGACCGCGGAAGATGATACCTCCCAACATGGAGTTATCATGTTGAAAATTTTCGAACGCCTTGTATAATAATGTAAAATAATATATAATATAGGATATGTAAGGATGTAATGTTGTCATTTAATTTTCTTGTAATATTAAAAGGTATTCTTGTAATATTAAGTTAGGACGTGCATTAAAATAGGTTTAGGATATTATTTCGTATTTAATGTCTATGTTTTGTTTATTTCTATCTTAATTTCCTATATTTTTTAATAATATTCTGCTTATTTCTTTTATTTTTATCTATAGAACGCTTTTCCTATCTCCAATCATTCTGAAAACTCTGTCAAAATTTTCTTTAAAAATTTTATTCAAAAATTATTCTTTATAAAATTCTTTAGACTTTCAGCCATTTTGATAGAAAGTCGTCAAGATTCACTCGGTTTTGGTGCATCATCTTCAATCTTGTCTTGTGTGACGTCAGTAGCACAGATTTACAGAATTATTTATAATTGGTCGCTTTCCTTTGAACTCTATGATAATTAGCTCATCTTCAATCTTCAGACTGTTACGTCACATTGTTGTGGTACTGTAATGGCGTCAGCCTAAGAAAGCAATCCTCTGTTATCGCCCGTCAGATATTATCGACATAAAGTGATAAAGAAAGCCGCTCCCGAACGGATTTTTACTACTAAACGATCTAAAAAGGTTCGATTGCAAAATTTGCGATAATTTTTGCGCTATTTATTGAACGGAACGGAGCGAATAGCGAGGGGAATTAGTGAAGCGAAGCAGCCCAATGTTGTAAGTTGTCTGTATGCATTATGGACGAGGTCTGATTTCTGTATGATTGGATCCTGAATTTTTTGGAAGAACCGTGATAGTTAATGGCCTTTTAACTGGTTCAAAATAGACTGTATGTTGTGGAAGGTGTGAGTGATAGTTGTTTATTCTGGAACTGTGAAATCCATCACAAATATAAATAAGAATGGTTAACCGGAACGGGTACCTGTAAGGACAACATTGGATTCTGCTTCCATACAAACTCATCCGAACTGTAAGTAAGTTTTCTTTATTTCTAAAGTGGTTTCAAGCGAAGTAACTTGGTAGCCTGGATTTATGGACATTTTCTTTTTAACCTCGAAATTCACCAAGTTATCACGTTGGAATATGGTGTTTAGTGAAACATAATAATATAACTATGTCTTCGTAAATTCCTTTCCCGTAGGATCTACACAATTACTGAGACAATATGTGACGGCTTAGGCTTATCTATAAAGGGGGAAAAATAAAAGGTAGAGCAAATACTGACGGAATATACATGCGAGTGTAAAATTTTCATTTAGAGTGACTATCGAAATTCCTGTTATTCAAAGAAAGCAAAAATCTTGTGAAAGGCTATATGCAGTACTCTTTATTATTGTTGTGATTTTTTTTTATTTGGCTATGCATCATTTGGCTGTATATTAGAACCACGCTAAACAAATAGGATAGGAATGACGTTCTCCGGTATAGAACATATATTCAATATATTTTATTCTTTTAAAGTTTTTTCCTTTTTAACCTTAACGTATCCGTGAAGTATGAGAAAGAAACCGAAGCTGTACTTTGATAAAAGAAGCACGATGGGTCGTTTTGTCATAAATTTCCGATAGGGGCAATTGGTTTTCTACACCGTGCGAACATTCATATCATTTTTTTTTAAGTAACAGAATCTCATTAAAAGAAATGTGGCCTGGACTGCCAACCAAAGCGTTTTTACGTTATAAAATAAATTTGTTGGTGTGAGTGTGTAGTGTGAATGTGTCTTAGGTTAGTGTAGGTTAAGGATTTAGTGATTTCATGTGTATTTTGTTGTAAAATGTGTAGGCAAGAAATGAATAAATATAGAAAAGGGTGCCTAGTAATTGTAGCTGCTGTGAACAGCTAAAACGTAAGATTTTTTTTTTAATGAAAGATATGAATGCCAATGAGAGGCACTTTCCTTAAGATAGTCGAGAATGAGTAACTATTTAATAAAAGTAATAAATATTGGGAATATGTGAAATAAAATTTGAAAGTCATGAGAGTATGTGTGCATGTGGTATTGTAAAATGGTTGGTCACGAATTGTGACACGTACGGTAAAATGATTCTGTAAAGTGTAATGCGATGTATGGTTGTGCCCCTAAACTCAATGTAAACAGTCTGTATAAAGCTTCGGTGAAACAAGTAAAGTCTCAGGTTAACAATTATGTTTTATTCCATATAACAGTGATACAGTAGAGTAGAAATTTCATAGTAAACATGATTTAGTCGAGATCAATAGTGCGTCTTCCTATCAATCCGATAATGAATCATCGAGGGGAAAATGATATGAGTGAAACGTTACGGGGAACCCATCAGTGAATGTCACGAATCCTGAGATTTATTTTTTTTATTTACTTTTCCAAATTTCGAGTTTATTTATATTTTTTTCCGTTGCGCAAACTTCATTTAGATAATACACTTGTAGGGCAGGTCTTCTGAGTTCGATCCTTTCTCCCCTGACTATGGAGCGAGTGAGTGCATCCCCGGTTGCGAGCTATTCTTCTGTGATGGCCACATAGACTTGTAGCTGGTTAAACTGGTGATATACTCAAACGCACCTTGGTCCCGAGAAAGCGAACATCTGAGAACAACAGTAGACACGAATACATACACAAAACAAAGAAATAAAAATTATTTTATCTAACATGAGTGCAATATAATGTGTATAGATAAATCGCAATATATGAAACTAATTCCTCATTTATTACTCCCACCATGTTCTTTATGGTTTAAAGCAGTACGAGATCACATTAATACATATGAGGAATTCAAAGCAGCGTTGATTGCAAATTACGAAAACGACTTTTTGCTTGCAAACAGAGATGCCACGATTAGAAACTAACCTTTTAATCCTCGTTTGCACAAATCTGTTGTCGATTTTGTCGTAAATACATATAACGAATTAAAAGTCGTAAATCCGTTGCAATCGGAATCCAGAGGAATTGCATCAATTCGAAATTTGCTACCGTTTAAACTACAACAGATCTTGTTTTCTACCCAGTGTATGAGTCTCAATCACCTATTAACGCTTGTCCAATGTTATGAAACTCAATACCACGCTCAGAATCATCAAGCAGGATTAGGCAAAATTAAAAACAATTCAGAATAATCCAGCAGCTAGGAAAGTCCTGTTGGGAGTTTGAGAGCCAGAAGGTCTGTTTGTTTTACCGAGTTCTACTATCTTTAGTGTTTTAAAAAAAATGGTCACATGTTCTGAATCATGGTCATTACTGCGCAATGGCCGCCATCTTGAATATTCCTTTCGTATTCACTACATTTTTCTTAAATGCATCTAGCTCAAGCTGTAATTGTCGCTAAGTTATCAGTTATATCTCGTTCGATTTGCAACAGTATAGGCTTTTAGGTGACGTTATTCACATGTCAGTAATACACACAAGAGGGAAGTAAAGGAGGGAAATTTTGAAAATTTCCCTCAAAATTTTCCCTTTTAAAGATTTTTTGCTATTATTATATGGCAACGCTGGATTCTAGGCGAGAAAGAAAAATTACATACATTTCCTGTAATGTGATAAATATATGCTGAAAGTTTTGTCTTGATTGGTTCACTAGCAGAGGAGTAATAAAATATTTTGTTAGAGTGACCAAAATCATAAAATACAATCTTTGGATTTAATGAAAGTACTTTTGTCACATAGAAAGACCTCCAGCTCAGACTGTAATTGCCGCTGAGATACAAATAATATCAAGATATACTTTTAATGATATAGGCCTTTAGGTGACTTGCCAGAAGTGCGTATGGGAAGGATAAAAAAATGTGGAAAATACGCTTAAAAGTTTCTATTTTTCTCTGTAGCACAGTAAATACAAGAGGAAATTTCTTGGTGCGTAGGTTGGCAGCACTGTTGGAGTCTTACTATGACCAAAAGTCGAGGTTAACGTCGAAGTCGTCAATAAGGTGAAGATTAATGATTTAAAGGTAAGTGATTCAAGATTTTCTTCCTATGCTGCAGTTATGATGATGTACTATGCTGCAGTTATGATGATGTACTACGTCAAGATCAAATACTAGCAAACAGGACTATTATTAGGGCTAAAGGACACCGTATTCCCATACCTCCATCAATAAAACCCAGCATTCCTGTTCGAGGTGATATGGACAATTTCGAAGGAGAAGAAGCTACATTTTCAGAAATGCATGGAATACACGACACAGTACTTGTCTTGTTTCAAGACCTTCATCTGAGTGATAAACTTAACGTCTCGTTAGAAGAACCTGATAGTCCAGAGAGATACCTGGGAACATTTGGCATTGATGTCACTTCACGAACTCTCACTAAAGATATAGATGCCCAAAACTATTGTACTCCACAAAGCCAAAAACAAGGTGCAGTATCCTCAGTACTTTCTTCCTGGCAATGACCTAATTACAGCAAAAGAAATAAAACAGCCAGGCAGAAATTTAGATCTCATATGGTTTCTTTCAAGATTTTTTTAAAAAATCCAACGTACCTCAATTAGGTTTCCCTCAGGAAGTTGAGATTCCCTCTAGAAACGCTTTTATGAGTGCACTGTCTGGACATCCATCTCACAGGACCATTACGGGATATACTCATATATTACCCTATCCTGCAACTCAGTATGACTCTATTTATACAACAATGTGTAATTTCCAAGATATCTTGCACCAGTTGAATGTCGAAGAGAGTTCACTGTGGTGTGACGAAGGCGTATATCATATAGCTAAAGAAATTCAGCTTCTTCAACCCGAAAAGTTTTCCAACATATTTCTTGGCCTTGGAGGATTTCATCTTCAGAAAGTCGTGCTTGCATGTATTGGTCTATACCTTCAGAGCAGTGGAGCTTTGGAAATTCTTGTTCAGACTGAAACCATGGGTCCACACACTGCTGAAAGCGCTTTAAAAGGAAACCACTATAGCAGGGGAGTTAGAGCAATAGGAATGCTTTGTGAAGTAACGGAAACACTGGAGTGGAAGGCGTTCATGGAACAGATTAACATAACTAAATACTCCGAATTGTTCTCAATAGTAAAATGCATACAGTTATCAGTGTATGAAGAACAAAGTTTATCTAAAGAAACTAAATGTGCTATCGAAAACGTGAGTGCCATCAGAATGGACTTTGAGAAATTTAGAGAAAGTGGAGCACAAAAAAGTGAAATGTTTGCTTATTGGGATCAGTTTGTCTCCACACTTGCTCCTTTTCTCCGATTCTTAATTCGAGCGGACAGAGAAAATAACTGGGACTTGCATGTGTGCAGCCTAAGAGAGTGTTTGCCACTTTTCTTCTCATTTGACAGAACAAATTATGCACGGTAGTGTACTCTATATTACCACGATTGCTTAAAACTAGAACAAGAACATCCTCTGATCTATAATGAGTTTAAGAACGGTCATTTCACAGTTCAACATAGTAACAATAGATTTAGCAGCGTTGTATTGGATCAAGCAGTAGAGCAACACTACAATAAGCCAGCCAAGGGATCTGGAGGCATAATCGGAGTAACCAGACGAAAAGAAGCCGTGACAAAACACGATCTTATCAAACATGAGAAACAAAATATAACATACTTTTTGAGACGGTTTTATGGCCTTAATGAAGGCGATGAATATGCTCTTCATCATGAGTTTTCGAAGTCTTTAACAATTCAAGAGCAGCAAAATATTTCAGAGATGATAACTCTTGTGCTTGAGAGAGGAAATCCCTTTTCGAAAGTTGATAGTTGTGGAATTTCTAACATTATAAGTGGAACAAAAATTGATCAAGTAATAGCTGAGTACTTACTCTCTATGCAAGGAAAAGGAGATACTAGCTACAAAAACTTCGTTCAAGAAAGGCTTATTGACAAATCCAAAGGTATTCTAGATCCCATACATAAACAATTTCCAAAGACAAAGAAACATATATGCAACCGAGACGGCACTCCAAGAAACAAATAATGCTATTCGGTTCATAGAAATAGCATGTTCAAGAAATTTTGATATTGAGACAGTACTAAAATACGAGCTTACATCTACATCGTATTATCTAACAGATGATGGGTTCTTAAAGAAAGCAGATAAAGCACAACTCAGCAAAGAACCTGAAAAACACTTTTCAAATAAGAATGATGTAGTTAGTCATCTACCAACGCAGGAAACGAGAGCAGCAATGATGATTGACTTTATGGTGTACGCGCGTGAAGTATATGTCAAACGACTTATGTGTAAGACGTTTGGAAACTACTTTGACTATTTGGAAAATATTTTTAACTCTCCGAAGGTTGTTTTCGCACTGACATAGTGTTTGACTTGCATCAAGATAAAAGTATCAAAAACTGGGAGCGACTGAGGCGACAAAAAAATGTTGATCCTATTGATGTGATTCCTAGTAACCCAAATGCACCCTTTCCTGTCAACATGGATACTTTTTGGGCTTCAAGCCAGAACAAAGCACGTTTGCAAGAACTCTTCATTGAGTGGATTGTCGATCAAGGAAATTCTATAAAATCTTTGTATTTGGGAGGAGGTCACAAACATAACCCAAAGCTATGCCTGAAATTAACCGAAGGATCTGTTAGTTTGGTACCAGATCTTTACTGTGAATGTGAGGAAGCTGATGATAGGATCATGAAACACATCCACCACATGGTCGAAACTGATCCCATTGAAAGAGTTATGATTGCCTCAGTAGATACAGATGTTATGATTTCCGCACTATATCATTTCAAAAAGAGTTATAAAAAATGTGGCTTGAAAGAATTGTGGGTTGTCAAAGACACACGACTATCTACGAGGTACATACCACTTCACAAAATGACGGAGAACATGGACGACACACTTTTATATGTTCTTCCTGCTGTTCACAGTTTAACTGGTTGCGATACCATAGGTAAGGTTGGGACAAAACTTATGGCACTTAAAACAGCAATGACATCAGGAACCCTGTTGAAGAATTTTGGGGTTGCTCCCTTGGGTGAAGGAATGATACAAAATGCCGAGCTTTTTATCGCCAAAGTACTTGGTTCATCAAAAACAAAATGTGATATGGTACGATTTGAACAATACCACAAAACAAAAGCTATCAACTTTTCTCAACTATGTCCACCATCATCAACGATAGTCTTTCATATACAGCGTGCATATCTTCAGTGCTACATATGGATGACTGTGCTGGATGAAGCCCAACCACTGAATCCACTAGAGTATGGTTACATAGAAGAAGCAGGATATCTTAAGCCAATAATAACGACTGGATATTTCAGACCTTCTGAATTTGTCTCTCCTTGTATGTGCAAGACATGTGCAAAAGTTAATGTTTGTCCTTGCAGAGTGAAACAAATACCGTGTTGTCCATTCTGTAAATGTAAAGTGAAGAATATGTGTGTAAATGTGGGATGAAAGTGTCAATTTATTAGACATTTGTGGACTGTTATGTAATAATAATAATAAATTGCTGTTGAAAATATCACTTGATATCAAATTTGGAACACATTTCTTAATTACGAAACATGAAATGTTACGATTTTTTAAAAAATCTATGTCTTCACTTGTGAATTAAATATTGGGTATTAATGTTTAGTGAATTTCTAGTAGTTCCACTTCTATCTTTTAGTGTTTCCACATAATGAAAGGAAAATATTCCGTGTGAATTTTATATTTATTTCCCTTATACTTCCTTGTCATAAGTTATAATGACACATATGTTAGATTAATCCACACCATTTATTACTCTAATCAAACAAATTATAAAACGAAATATTATTTGTACGTCTGCGGCAATTAAAGTCTGAGCTGGAGGCCTTTCTATGTGACAAAAGTACTTTCATTAAATCCAAAGATTGTATTTTATGATTTTGGTCACTCTAACAAAATATTTTATTACTCCTCTGCTAGTGAACCAATCAAGACAAAACTTTCAGCATATATTTATCACATTACAGGAAATGTATGTAATTTTTCCTTCTCGCCTAGAATCCAGCGTTGCCATATAACAATAGCAAAAAATCTTTAAAAGGGAAAATTTTGAGGGAAATTTTCAAAATTTCCCTCCTTTACTTCCCTCTTGTGTGTATTACTGACATGTGAATAACGTCACCTAAAAGCCTATACTGTTGCAAATCGAACGAGATATAACTGATAACTTAGCGACAATTACAGCTTGAGCTAGATGTATTTAAGAAAAATGTAGTGAATACGAAAGGAATATTCAAGATGGCGGCCATTGCGCAATAATGACCATGATTCAGAACATGTGACCAATTTTTTAAAAAACACTAAAGATAGTAGAGCTCGGTAAAACAAACAAACCTTCTGGCTCTCAAACTCCCAACAGGACTCTCCTAGGTGCTAGACTAGAACACCTTGTACCTGTTCGGAATCTAAATATCCGTAATGCAGACAATACGGAATATAACCTAAGTCGAGCAAATTTCAACAATCAGAACGGACAAAATAGGCGAAGATATGTTGGGAATCCACCTAGCCTAACCAATCGTGACAATAATTATGTCAGATCACTTAATCGAAGTAGACTCAAAAACGCACGAAATACATGGCGAAATTCCAGGAATACAGTAAACTATATAGATACACGTAATCGTAATTCAAGAGATGGCACTTCGCATCCAAATCAAGATAATGACACAATTCCTGTACAGAACAATAATACGGGACATAATCATGATTGTGCAGTACACTGTACTTTATTAGAATCATATGCAGATACGAATTTAAATTGACTGCAGTTGATAAAGTAAGGGTTGAACTCATATCAGCTATAGATTCTTATGAACATTTATCTTCAAATTTATGTGTTAATGTCAATAATGAAAACAACCCTTATGACTTTTAAATACTTTATCACGTTTGTTTCAAAATGATTTTAATTCTTTCTTGTTAATGTGAAGAATTATAATTCGATTCGTAATTGATTAAAAGCAAAGATTATTTATATTATATTGATTTGTGTTGAAACTTAATTGTCAAAGATTATGTTAAGTATAAGATTCATTCTATTAAGCTAATTATTCGACGACTGTCTTTATGAGCTATCTTATATGTTATTCGAATAAGATCCTTTTGTATCATGACATCTTATTGATATAATGTATAATTTAAAATATCATCTAACTTAATTACTATATAATGCGCCCTGGAAATATCAAACATTTTCTTTTAACATGGATGTTTTTAATAATGATTGAAACTATTGATTATTGTGATTTATGTTTTAAAATGTAATTGTCTTTTACAATTTTTGACTTCGCACCCTTCAGTGATTAGATTAATAAGCGACGACGTTTCTATAATAAAAAAATAAATATTAATGAAATAAAAGATTTATTATAAATGTATTTCTATAAAGGAAGCTTAATAAAGTTATCTACGAGGGTCGATCAAAATGTAAAGGACGTAATTAATAGAATATCATTATTATAAACGGACCAGTGGTTCTTAAATATAAAAGCCAAGCTCGCTTGTAACTTTTATATTCAGTCCCGTCGTCGGGCGACATTTTATACAACGAGATACTTTGTATTTTGGGCAGAAAGTGCTTCTACACAAGCAATATATCGGATATAATGTTAATTTAAGATAACAAAAGAAGAATGTTTTTAATATATGTAAGAAATATACATTATTGTATAATTGGTTGCTAAGTGATTGTTTATAGATACTCTCAGTGTACATGTTTGATTCTAAAACAGTTTATGTGAATATACGTTAAAAGATAATCAACGAATAAATTATTTACTACTCATCATCTACTTGTGATTTCAGTATAAAAGGTGAGAATAATAGCGAATATAATTACGGAAGTTATTTTAAGGTGTGAACAATTACTGCCATTAAAGATTTACTTATGTTATTAGCCGAACCAGGGTTGACGATCACCTTTGGTGAGTCGTTGTAATTTCATTCATTACTCATCATCACCGTCTCCTTTAGCCTAACTGGCATAACCGTGGGAAGTAAAACTTAAAGATTTCATTTCATTTCTTTAACACAAATGCAATTAAAACCTGACTCTGAGAGCGCAACAATGTTATCTTTTTCGAAGGGTCAGTGATTTTGTGTCGAAGGTAATGTCACGCGAAGAGACAGGCTGCCCGTGGGCTTACGTTGTCTTACGTTTAGCAACATTGCTCTTGGTCAAGTGGCCTATTGCTTATGCCTTTAGGTATTTGCCCTAAAGCTATACAGCGAGCTGTGTGCGTTCTGTTCCTCCCTGTCCCTGGCTGTTTGAGAAAATATTATTTGCTTTTCATGCATTGGGATAAGGGATAAGACACCTTGCATACCTTGGGGCAATGGAAGTAACATATAAAATAATCGAAAACGACAACCGATGTTAATGTAGATTTCATAGTTTCGAGGTCGCTATAATATTTAGGCGTAGAGCTATCAGCTATTTTCTGTTAGTGGTTTCTTCATATACTGTACGTACGTCTACCAAGTTAACGAACCTTGACTTATCTGCGTACAGTAGTTAGTTAGTGTGTCCTCGATGGCTAGTTTTACTTTTTCCATGATCATCCCATACCATACAGTATTTTTTTATGTTTTGAAAAAGCTTGATTTTATCAATTCGTTAAACAACAATGTTTCTTTTTTTCTAACCATGTTTCTTAGTGTTATCCTCTTCATTCTAACTAATTTAAATATTTTCAATAATTCAGAATTTTGACTAAAAATATGTTACAATGATCAAGATTTGTATAAGATGAGGAGCCTTCATTTCTAATCATTGTCTTAACCGGAAGGGAAGACATAAAAAATTGAAATAACTTAGTACACGTAGAAAATCGATAGAAATAAAGAACATCAACTATTAGTTGACTGTTAGAAGTATAGTAGATATGGTTCTCAACCCAAGTAGAAGATGCACTCTTTGCTTCATGAAAATAATAAACATTTTTGAAAAATAATTACAGAAAAGTAATTTGATGACATTTACTGAGCGAACGTAGGTTACTGGTTGGTGTTGACGCTTCGTAATTGAGAGTCTCCCGGTTCAGGGAGATGACCCCCCTAAAAAATTCTTTGGGCCCCCATGCAAGCAAGTAGGCTTTTCTTATCCATTCGCCCAGGGAGTGGAGCGAATACTAAGAAAAGACGGGCGGTACAAATGGATTTTTTTAAAATCATTTCTGAGGGAAATTTTAATTTAAGTTCCTAATGGCTCAAATCGCTGTCCATTGCTTAATGCTCACTTTGTTAATATCTATTGGTTCATTTGTCATTCGTCAAGATTTTCATTTCTATCCTAAGTCGTTTCGTTTTTGTTTTATTTTTTAATTTATAATGATGTGCGCTTTCACTTTTTAATAGTACTTTGTTTTTCATGTAATAATAATGAGCAACGATATAAAACCAAGTGACATTTTATCGGAAAAGAAAGCTACAAAACGTAAAAGAAGATAAGAGGCAACCGAAGGCTCTGCAAGGTTTTCTTCGCGTTCTGGACAAAATCATACAAATGTTGAGGTGGGGAGTTGTCAATACTAGTCACTGTTAACGAAGCATTTGCAGGTCGACATTCTTTTGAAACTGTAAGGTTATTTTACCTGATTGCAGTAATTTAATTGTTGAATTAAAATGGAACGATACGGTCATTTCGGTTACAGGTCTGAATTAAATTTCATGTATTTCAAAATATATTTGAATACAATTAGTTTTCAAGCGGCATATAAGTATATAACTTGAAAGGATATAATTGAAAGCGATGAAAGGTCATTTGGATGAAAAGTAGGTTTTTTTCAGTACCCTCACTTCCAATCATACCAGCGTATACAATGCTTTTCTTAAATTATAACAGTATAACAGTAATTATTAATCCATTCTCTGGTATTAAATTTAGACGGAGCGATATTTTAAATTAGTAATAATTCTAATGCAAAGTAGAGTTTTGATTATTAGTTACTTGTGTTCAGGGATGCACCGACATAGGTGCGAGGGATGCGCACGAGACGAGTCGAGACAGAATTTTCCAGACAAAATTCGAGTCGAGACACGGTTCTTCCAATAGAGAAATATACATTTTCCGAGTCGAGACATCACTTTTATAGCACATTTTCGAGACGAGACAGCTACATATCTTGTCTCGAGGGCATCACTAATAGGTGCAGTGTTCCTTTCAGAAAAAATATTCCGGGGGGGTACACTTAGTATTCAGAGGGCCACTGCTGCTATTCTTTTATTTATTATTATATTACAGACGTATTATTTTGATTTCCTCCCGGGAGAAAATGTCCCCTAAAAATATGTGTAGAGAAACACTACACAGGTAGTCTGAGAGTCTGGATCCCCCAATTAGCACAATGTCAGGGGCAGATACACAAAATTATTTGCATTTATAGGCTATTCCGAAAAATCTTCGGACCCCAAAGATAAATCTTGGGTGCATCTTTGCTTGTGTTTACATTGTGTTTCTGCCTGATTTCGTACGTCTATGTTGGATAAAACATGAAAGAATTGAATTGTTCTATAGGACTAAGGGGCCCTGAAAAGAATTTTTGCGAAAGAACCTGATTTTAAAGTTCTGCCACTGGATCGACGACAAATTAAATATCAATTAAGACAGACACTTTTGTCATTTGTTGTGTATTGAACTAGTTTAACTAAAATTAATATAGAATTATTTGAGATCAAGTGTATCTCAAGAATGATTAAATGGACTAGCTTTGATGGCCATTGAAAATTACACTCTGAATGAAATTTATATTGATGCAATAATAAGAGATTTTGCCAAATTGAAAACCAGAAAAGTGTCTTTATAACATGAACTTTTCAGTAACAAAGAAAACGAGAAATTAAGCTAATTACCATATTTGTATCACTAGAAAACACTATTTAAATATGCTTTTAATGAAGTGTAAGAGGATATCTCTTTGTCAAAATCAAACTTGTGATAATCTTAGACTTGAAACTCATGAGTTTTATTCTATTTCGACTTTTATGTTTCAACTATATTTGTCAAAATACATCTTAGGTATACATTTTAGTTGTTTCCTGTGCTTATTTAATAAAAAAAATATATAAATTATTAAAATTGGAACTTTGGTCATGATTCATCCACAGTTAATTAGGTTAAATTTCGCCATTTTCCTTTAATACTTACAGGAAGACTGAATTATTATATATTGAAAAATTTGTAATTGTAACAATTATCTGAAAAATTTTTGTCCATTCTATTCTTTTATTATCATTTAGGCGGGGGCGACTAAATATTGTTTATTTACACTTACAAAATGTTTACAACCGATCCTGTTACTGTTTATTTATATATATATATATATATATATATATATATATAGAGAGAGAGAGAGAGAGAGAGAGAGAGAAAGAGAGAGAGAGAGAGAAAGTTTTGACTCAGAAAAAAAATACAGAGGGATTTCAAACGATATAATACGTATACATTATCATCTGAACAATTTAAACCTAAAAATGCTTTCGATGACTGAAATAAATTCCTGCCTACGCTCCTGTAAAGCAGTAAGAATTTTAGGGACTGATCATGGGGTAATGCCTCCCTGGAGCAACGACAGTTCCCCAGAAATCATACCTCTGATAGGTCTGGATGTGACACCAGTATTTGTGTATTACCACTCCTCACTCTCAGTGTATTGAAACTTAAGTCAAAGGAACTGTTCTGAAATCTTCACCGGTTCTCTCCTCTGAAACCGCATGCGAATGGGGCGAACCTTGGTCATATACCACATCTGGAATATTACCGTTTATGTCAGACATCCCGAAAAATATATATTCGACACAAATAAAGGATGTTTTCGATTTTATTTTATTTATTTATTTATTTATTTAGCCTGTCAACCTCCCACTCTGACCTCCATGCCAACCAAGGCTTAACTTGAACTTAAGCAACATCGACAGCGTCACTATTCATCTGAGACCACGAAAACTAATACCATAACGATTTCGATATTAATATTGTTCATATTGAGTACTTTTACATGCCACTTCCCCTCTTATTACGGATGGCATCAGTGTCTCGCCCCCACAACTATGGAGCAATTTCAACAAACTTACGTATAGCTATAAACCACCATCTGTAAAATAAATGTGCGAGTGATCTTTTTCGGGTAGGAATTCATTAGCTACTTTTCCAATATCAATGTGGTGGCTTTTTTCGCTTTCCATGCTAAAGATTGCCAAAGAGCTCAACTGCATTTGCACCACTTTCCTATGAATATAGATTTTAATGGCATTTACTTTACTGAGTGCTTGCTTAGGTGTTACTCTCGTCACAGGAAAAGTGAGATTCTGTTATAAATGAGTAGGGGTCTTAACAAATACGGAAAACTATTAGCAATGACACTACTCGAAATGAGTTTTCGCAATATAATGGAACAGTATTTTATTCGAATGTGAAGGAAATCATTGCATAAATTGACCCTTCCCTTCCCTAAAAAGTCTAAGCTACAATACGTATCTAATAATTTTGAATTAGAAATGCATGCATCGAGTTTCACATCCTTAACTTTAAGGTCTCCTGAGTTAAGTAAATGAATAACCTTCCTGCTAACGAAAGAGTAAAGCTTTGCGCTTTAATGGTATCGGGAGTGTAATTATTAATTTCAGCAACCCCTAAAACTATAGAATAGACACTCCTATCTTTCAATTAAGAATTATTAAATTTTCACCCCTCCCATTAAACCTCAATGCCGATAATGCTAAACTTTGATGTGAACGATATAGAAGGTTTCATAATTCATGTACTCAAAAGCTATGGATTTAACATTAATATCGTTTATTTTCGATTATTTTTGCATGTTCCCGTGTCTCCAGGGGCGCCCATTAATGGGGTAAGAGGGGGCGCTTGCCCAATCTAGAGGAAATTATACTTTGCAAGATCGAAAACCAAATAAAATTGTTTGAATATTTACCCCAAAATTTGCAACTATATTTGAAATGTCGCTTATAGTTGCCCCCTTTGAAAACCACAATATGGGCGCCCTTGTGTGTCTCTCATGATTGAGCTAGAGATGATACGGGTTTCGATTCCCGGCAGGAGTCGTGTGGTTCGGGTTCCACATTAAGTCGTAGATGCACATCTTGCATAGAGTCACAGCTGAAAGACACGCTGAACTCTATATCACCTCATCTCGTGAGATATTCTATTTTTGCATAATTTCTAAACCACTTCTCTTTCTTTGAATCTCCTCCTTCCTCTTAGGACACGCATAGGTTCAAACCGAATCTTTCTTCACGGTTGGAGGACGCAAGGCTACTGTACCATACGCGTACAACCCTTATGAGTTGCGCAGTTTGAGTAGCACGCACGAATAAACCACGCTTACATTTATTATATATAATAAATATAATCTCATATTAGGACTAACTTCGCACACCAAACTTTTAACAATGCGACTTTTTAAATTCTGTTCTTCTTCTTCTTCCTCTTTATTATTATTATTATTATTATTATTATTATTATTATTATTATTATTATTATTATTATTATTATTATTATTATTATTATTATTATTGTAAAAGCTATATGAAGCAATTACCTCGGCCAATTTCGTTAATACACACCATTCAGCAACCGGTAGTTGTAGAAATCAGTTTTCTGCAACAGCAATTGTTAGCTCAATCGGTAGAGCGCACACTCTTGGATTCAAGGGTAGCGAGTTCGAATCTTTTCTAAGTCAAAAGATTTTTTTCTGATACAATTCTTGAGATGGAAATGTTTCTCTCTTCGCCTTTATCTCGTAATTCTGAATAGAGATGTTTGGCTGTGAAAGAAAAAGTATACTAGGATATAAGAAAAGAAAGATAAATTACATGATACCTTCTGCAATTTTTAACTATATTTTCACCTATCTAGGACGTTTCTAAAAAGTTCAGACTTCTAGACCTCCTTTTCGCTCTCTTACGTGTCCTTTAACTAATTTCTACAATTACTTATTGAGTCACATATACATATATTACAGATGTCTTATCTCTTTCTCTTCTCTCTACATCATGTCTGAAGATGAATGTTTTGACAATAGGTTACAGACACGATTTTGCAAAATAATACGATCTGCGATATCAGTGATACATATCGTGATGTTTAACTTAACATATAAAACAATAATTAGGAAAACTGAGAATACGAATCTTTTCGTGCACTGATGCTTCAAATCTGTGTCTTTACTCCCTATACCTATGTTAATTCCCTAGTCAAAATAAAAACTCTTCAAAATTAATCAAAAATTCTTATACAACCATCCCTTCCTTGGAGTACTGCGCGGTCACATACCCGTCGCTGCGATGTAAAGGCACTTCTGGCGACGAGGATACATGTAAGTGTATTTCTATAGCCTACGTTTGTTTAAAAATTGTATGAATTATGTGCAGAATTTCTTAATTGCATTTGACATAACGTTATTGTTAGCTAATTCAATATTATAAAAAGCGTTTGATGTAATGACAATTCGGCACGTAAGGATTTAATGTTATTTAAAGACGTTTAATCCTTCCTTAAAAAGTGGCAGCAGATGACCATACTGAGAAAGTTGTACGTTGAACTTTTCATACAACACTAAATATTTAGGAATTCACAATAAATGAATGCTATCATGAAAGTATGTTTTGGTATAGAGGAAGTCAAAGAACTAACGAAACGTACTTCGTATTTTAGATTCAACAGTTATAAGAGATACGTATTTAGACAGTCAAAAAAGAAAAGAATCTCACTTACATTCTAAGTAGATCCAGTCTTTCATTTAACTTACTAAAGAAGTCAAGTCTCGTCGAAACTTTAATAAAATGAGGCAAGAAAATTACCTTCTATTTGATCGTATTTAGCAACCGCTGACGTGGAACAATAACGTTGTAATTGCAGCAGTGAAAACGTTTCCGAAGCAAAAATAGACTACAAAACGAAGTAGAATTGAAAGTCAAATGCATCGTTTCTACTTGGTTGTCAAGTAACAACAAGAGCACTAATGAGCCTTGTTACACGTCACATACAGCAACATGCATGACACTCGCAGTTGATGCCGCTGGCACTGCCATCTTACGAGTAACTTTGTAAGTAAAAAATTAAAAAGGAAGATAAACGTTTTTGAAATGACGTGAGTAAAAACATGTGTATGTGAAATAGAAATGGGTTTAGCATATTGACGCGGTTAATGAAGGGAGAAGGGATAGTACTTGTCAGATACGATAGCTCGCTAGTCTGTTATTTTTCACCAAGCTATACGTAATTGTTAAAGATAAGTTTATATTTTTGATATTTAAGATTTCACAAATCTAGAAATAAATAAATAAACAGTACATATGTTGATTGCATGGTGATGGTGGAAAACTACTTACACTAATTTCTTGCTTTGTTTTTTTGATTCTTCTGCTCTTAATTAGCAAACAAAAGGTAGTTATTATGTCCCTTGAAATCAAAATTAATAGTAGAACGTCACGAGCGTCACTGTTAGCAGTGTGTTTATTACTGTTATGAGTGTGTATCATTGCCAGAAATGTGTATGCCACTGTTAGGAGTGTGTGTGTCATTGCTAGAAGTGTGTGTCTGTGTCACTGTTAGCATGGGCGGCGATTAGGGGGGCAAAGGGGGGCAGTTGCCCCCCCACTTTTTTGAAGTGACTCACTAATGTATATAGTTTCATTTGGAAATACTAAATTTTGTATGTATTATTGGTTCATCGAATAAAAATGGTGCCATAAAATATTCGCTGTTCCGTGAGTACGTATTGGTTGTCTTCCCATGGAGTTAAGAAAGCTAAAGGAATTGCGTTTTAATTACCACGAAAAATGGCCCAAAAATTAAGCTATTGGAGCGCCAGAATTCGAGCGTACTTTCATTTCTTCTTACAAGGGCTCGATATGCTAGTCGGCCGCTTTGGAACTAATTGAAATAACATTTCGGAAAAAAGAAGTCCTTTACAAGTTATTCTTTAATTGCACAAAAACCGACAGTTCCTAAAATGTATTTTCTTCTTTCTAATAATAAGGAATATTTTGATTTGATTTTTTTCAGTTTAACATCCCGTCTAGCAGCGAGGCTATATGAGACGTGGACCTAATTATTAACGTGCAACCCGAACCACATGAGCTCCCGCCGGGAATCGGATCCGAGTCATCCACGTCAAAAGCGTGTACGCTAACCACTTAGCCACGAAGGAGCTCAGTAAGAAATATTAATTAAAAAGAGAGTAATAAGAAAACTTCTACCTTTTCCTTTTTTTTTTTTTTTTTTTTTTTTTGCAGTGTAATATACGAGTTTAGGGATGTATATATACATTTTTATATACAATTGGATTTAGTGAATTCAACATAATTCTAGGTTTTAGGATTATTTTGTATAACTGGAATATGAAGTGACTCTAAGTGTTGTTGGGTTTTGACGTATTCCAAAAAAGTGAAAACTGTACCTAATGGGAACGAACATGTTTCGGGAAGCTTCGAAAGTATTTCTTTAAACGTTGTAGCATATGCTTGTAGCACTCACTGTCTTTCAAAGAGTGAATAGCATCAGTGGGATTAAAAATATAAAATGTTCATTAACTCCCAATTTCAATATAACTTTTGCAAAATGAGCCTCATTATTCATTACTATGATTATTTGATTAATATTATCCTTTCTATTTGTTTGTTTTGGACATTTGTTATTAAATAAGCCCCTAATCTGATCACACAATTTTCGAGACAGAATTTTAAAATGTTCATGAGCAAGGAATCAAATCTCTTCTTACACCTTCGTTGTTTAAGAGTAGAGGGCTAGTAACTACTTGTGTTGCTCTTGTCAATTTACTTAATAAAATATGAAACAAGATCTACGGTATTTTAACTGAAAAAGACAGTATCCTAATAGTTATACAACCTTTCGTCAAACAAAGTGTTACAAGTAAGCAGGAAAACTAACACTGATATACAATTATCCAGATCATGCTTTGCCCCCCCACTTTTAACGTCCAACCGCCGCCACTGACTGTTAGGAATGTGTGTCATTGCTAAGAGTGTGTATGTGTCACTGTTAAGAGAACAGAAACAGCAATAACCAATTTGATACTTAACAATGTATTTTATACATATAGTACATAAGTAACTAAACAACAGATTACAGCAGAATATATATACTGTATATATATATACAGTGGCGGATCTAAGTGGGCTATAGGGGTTATAGCCCCCCCTTGAGGCTCAGGTATACACTGGATAACATGGGCTTCAATCCTGCTTTACACTGAATAAAACGGCAAACTATGTTTAGCCCCTCCCTTGATCATATGCTGGGTCCGCCACTGTATATATATATATATATATATATATATATATATATATATATATATATATATTTAATCACTATTGGCAACACACGACACATATTTTTAGCACTATCAAAATTAGTTTTCAAGATTTTCTCAAAAATTGCGCATCAGAATTTATCCTTAAACATATCGATTTATTCTGTTCGATATAGTCTGTCGATTGAAATATGTCTCATCTTCAGACAACAATAATTATAGATTACCAAAAAATATTTTTTAAGAATTAATTTTCGGCTATATCTATTTAACCATACTGTGTAATGCCGTCTTTCTAGTCTCAGAACGAAAAGCTTGTTGAAGGTAGGTCATATACGTAAGCATCAGTTTTATCTTAATACGTACCGTGAATAAGGGAAAGTGTCAACTTTTAGCTTTACAAAAACTTTTTTTGCGATTTTTTTCTAGAAAATTACCCATTAATATTTATACCACCCATATCATTTATTGAACTCGATCTATTGATTGGTATAAACATTAAATAAACATTGTAAAATAAAATTTAAGCTGTATACATTAGATAGCAAATAATTGGTCTCTACGTTATACAGCTGCATAAGCCCTTCGTTTTATGCATAACAATAATAAAACACATATGAAATCAATATTCGACGTTTCATGAATTCTACAAGCCCAAAAAGTGGTTTTTGGATGTCCGTTTGTCTCTTCAACCTGACAGAGCGCTAGTTTTTATTTTCCTTCTTTTTTTCTCGTTTTGGAAAGAAAAAATACCAAACATATTTCAGTTTATTATTTAACTCTTGGGGCCAGGTGGCTCAGTGGAAGAACGTTCAGCTCTGGTGCGTTGGGTTCGTGGTTTGATCTCAACTCGCCCCAACTGGTCTTTGTGGTGGACACACACCGTGTTCGTGGGTTTTCTCGGGGCTCTCCCGTTTCCTCCCACTTTATTCATTCCACCATTACATTCATTTCTCATCATCACCGTCTCCTTTAGCCTAGCGGGCATAAAACTGAAATATTTCATTTAATTTTATTACGTAACTCTTTACATTGAGTTCCTAATGTATTTGACAGACACGAACACAAAAACTTTGAGGACAGTTGGAACAACGTCTATATTCTTAAATGGGAATCGAACCGAGGATAATTGGTTGGTTGAAGTTTTGTGTCTATTTTCAACACGAACGATATATGAGACGTGAACCTAAACCTGGAAACCTCACCTTCGGGCTAATGTCTAGCGCGCGTGTCTTTGATGTAGTGATCCCAGATTCTATTCCTTAGTGCGAGATAATTGAAATTTGAACACATTACGGTGGTTCGGATTTTATCTTGAACTGTAGGTCCACATCTTATACAGTCTTGGTGCTCAAGAAGACGAATAACTCCAATCCAAACAACCGTTTAAGATGGATTCTGAACCATCGTAATAGTTCAAATCTCAAGGATTTTCCACTGGCGATCTAGCCCAGTGCCCCAAGTATCAAGTGCGTGTTGAGCTAACCGCTAGACGATCGATGAGTTCGAATCTAAGAAGAGTTTCGCCTCGCGGTCGTAGACCGCCTAACCATATGGCAACAGCTATACCACTTAGCCAGTATGCTTCACAACACAATAGTAGTGTTTGTATCAAGAGATACCAACATTATTCTTTATTAGTTTCGAGATGTAGGTAACTTTTATGCATCACAGGTCGGATCTATATGAGACTTACTGGGCCTACATCTTAATGCGGAATCCGGACCACAAGAGCTTCCACTGGAAATCGGATCCAACTGTCTTGCATCGAAGACGGTAACGTTAACTATTTAACCACCAGGAAGCTTAATTTTGATACGAGTGGCGGCTCCAAGAATGGATTAATCGTGGTGGGATATTTTGTGGGAGTATGTAAAAGCACTGTGTTTAATAAAATTTTGCAGCTAGTAAGTAGGTCACCGTTAAGGAAGACAACAATACGAGGGTAAGTCAATAAGTTACTGCCATATTGTTCTATTTCTTTTCAGGTTGGCTCTACAGCCATTGTGTGCTCACTAAACACTACGTTTCACCGTTCACTTCGACTGTGGTTTGTTGCAGCGTTATCACATCAGTCCGCTGTGTGCTGTTGTAAAGCACTCTCTGTGTGCACCAAAGAAGAACAGCGTTCTGTAATCGGCTTTTTGCGATTTGAAGATGTACGTACGTGGAGCGGAAATTGATCGAAGACTTTCAGCACAATACGAGGACAACGTGTTGCACAGCGAAGTGTTTATCAGTTGATTGAACAGTTCAAAAAATGTCGAACGAACGTGAAGGTTGAGGAAAGAGCAGGGCGTCTAACTTCAGCATCAACTGATGTCATTATTGACCGAGTCCATGCTCTGATTTTGTATAAGATGAGTGACTGTTGATGAAGTGGCAACCTAGATGCAGATTAGTCATGATTCTGCATATTACATCACGCATAGCAGGCTGAACTTTCAAAAAGTCTGTGTGAGATGAGTTCCAAAAAAAAGAAGAAAAACGATAAAGAGCACAAGCTAAACCGTGTGAGAACCTGTCAGCACTTACTTGATTCTAATATGGGTGAAGCGTTTCACAGGCGAATCATCACTGGAGATGAAACGTAGATTCATTACTTTGAATCAGAGCGCAAACGTCAGAGCATGGAATGAAAGCACTGTGGATTTCCCGTCAAGGAGAAATTCAAGAGTCAATATTCTACAGAGAAAGTTATCTTCACAGTGTTTTGGGACTTACAAGGACCAATCCTGGAACATTACCTGAAAAAGGGGCCAACAACAAACAGTAAACGGTACAGTAATATGCTGGTAAGCAAATTGAAGAATGCAATTCGTAATAAACAGAGATAGGTTGTCGGAAGGTGTTGGGAATCACTTGGTGCAGTTCAATTTTAGGTGATACTCAGGAAGATGTTGTGAGTGAAAGTGTTAAAAGTTAGTGGATGGATTGTATAAACAAAAGAAGAACGTAATTAAGATTAGAACGATGGTTTAAAAAATAAAAAAGGGTAACAAGGTGATTGTTTATATATGTGTATTTAGTTGATGACTGAAATGAGCCAGATGTGGCTGAAGTTGTTTGTATGTTCAGGAGGTATTATAGCCTCGTGTGGCTATTGATATTTCAAGTGTATTGTATAGCCAGGTGTGGCTTACATTACTGGAATGGTTTTCAGAATACAGGAAAGTTCCTGTTTAGTGGATGTAGTGGTATAAGTGAAGTAAAGATAGACCGGAAGAGAATGTGATATAGTCGTTCATTTGTAAAGCCTATTAGTTTAAGAACTTAATTAATGTAAATATCTTTGCACTAACTAATTTGGAATAACCTAACAAATGGCGCAGTCTCATAGAAAGGAATCTACGCATAATGCTATACTACAGGAGATGGAAAAACTAGATCAAAAGGAACTTCATCTATGGATTTTGAAGGAATTTAGGAAGCGTGACCTTGTAATTTGTCAATTAAAAGAGGAAATCAAAGAATTGAAGGCTAAACAAAATCTGGTTAGCTATTCATCGAGTGAACTGTGTACACCAGGAAGGAATTTTAGGCGATGTATATATTCGTCGTCATCTCACTCTACGAGTGAGAAGGAAAATCAAATTAGATGTAATAGATGTCTGGGATCACATATAAGAGAAAAGTGTCCACCTTACTGGAAGCGTTACTTCCGCTGTACTGGATTACACCACTTTGCACCAGCATGTATCTTACGATTTGGAGAGGCCGAGAAGAAGAATTTGAAGGTAGAAGACCTGGTAGGAAGTACCGACATTACAAAAGGAGTTTTAGAATCGAAGAATGTGGATGAGTCTAAACATTTTTTTTTATCATAGACACAATGGTTTACCAATCAGCTGAAAACAGTAAAAAGCACAGTCAGATCACAGAAAAGTGTATACCACAGTCAAACAAAGGGAAAGACCATGGTATAGGAATGCTTATGGATACAGAAGATATGAAAGTCAGACGCTTAAATTTAAACAAGGACACATCCTTCACAGACGCCAGCTTTACTTTAGACTCGCTAAGGCCGCGTAATGAACGAAAAAAAAAAGAGAAGAAATGTGTTGGAAAGTACAATTTTTTGATAGACTCTGAGGACGACGAAGTTCTTAATGTTCAGATGCAGAATTTGAATGACAGATCTAGGGGACCTATAGGATATCGAAAAAGGGATGGAAGAAAGAAAGCTCAGAATACCAGGCAGTGTAAAGAAAGTGAGAAGAAAGAGGAGCAGATCTTGAACAAAAAGCAGGAAGTGTTACAGTGTATGTTTATGGAGTTCATGTCTAGGGATCAGAATATGCAGGCGATGAGTGACAAGATTTTGGAAATGGAACAACGGATGAGAAGATTGGAGAGAAAAAGAAGAAGAAAGAAAGTTAATGAGCGATAGTAACCCAAAATCTTGATAGTGAATTTGGTGATCATCTTTCGTTATAATTAAATAAGACTTGATTTTTTTCGGTAATGCACGGAAGGATGTTAGCTTAGACTTTTTCAGCAGCTTTTTCAGTTGGTGCAGTTCAATTTTATATGTACCCAGTGCAGTTCATTTTTATGTGTACTCGGGAGGATGTTGGGAATCACTTGGTGCAGTTCAATTTTAGGTGGTACTCAGGAAGATGTTGTGAGTGAAAGTGTTAAAAGTTAGTGGATGGATTGTATAAACAAAAGAAGAACGTAATTAAGATTAGAACGATGGTTTAAAAAATAAAAAGGGTAACAAGGTGATTGTTTATATATGTGTATTTAGTTGATGACTGAAATGAGCCAGATGTGGCTGAAGTTGTTTGTATGTTCAGGAGGTATTATAGCCTCGTGTGGCTATTGATATTTCAAGTGTATTGTATAGCCAGGTGTGGCTTACATTACTGGAATGGTTTTCAGAATACAGGAAAGTTCCTGTTTAGTGGATGTAGTGGTATAAGTGAAGTAAAGATAGACCGGAAGAGAATGTGATATAGTCGTTCATTTGTAAAGCCATTCATTTGTTTAAGAACTTAATTAATGTAAATATCTTTGCACTAACTAATTTGGAATAACCTAACAGAAGGCGGTCTTGCTTGAATGACAATACATATCCACACACTGCCGCTCACAGCGCTCAAACTCTTCAGACGCTTCGTTTCGAGGTGTTGGAGCATCCTGCATACAGTCCCGATCTCGCTCCATTGGATTTCCATCTCTTTGGTCCACTTAAAGATACTCTCAAAGACGTCATTTCAGCACCAATTAACAGGTGAAGGAAGCAGTATATTCGTGGTTTGCTGCGCAACCAAAAACGTTTTCTTACAGAGAGTGTCGGAGAGCTTGTGAAACGATGGACCAGGTACATTGAAAAGCAGAGTAATTATGTTGAAAAATTATATGAATTAAAGCATTGTACTCTTATGGTAATAAATAATAAAAATTAGAGATTACAGAAACTTACTGACTTACGCTTGTATATATAATTTTCTAGTTAACAATGTACTTTTTCCATTTACAGTGCATACACAAAGAAATGTTTTAAAGCAAATAAAAACTATAAATTATTACTGACACGGTCGCCTTATTTTTAGTACTATAAAATTAGTTTTCCTCAGTTTCTCGAAAACTATGCATAAGAATTTTCCACAAGTACATTCTTGTTGTTCAGTTCGATGGAAGTTATCCATTTATATATATATATATATATATATATATATATATATATATATATATATATATATATATATATATATAAATATTTCACAGTTAATAGTTAAACAAAATAAAAATTTTAAGAGTTAATCATAATTTTGGTCTATATAAATCTCATTAACCATACTGCGTATTTTCGTATTGCTAGTGTCATAATGAAAACCTTAATAAGGGTATGATGTACGTCAGTATCAGTTTCCTCTTAATAGATGACGTAGTTATCGTATAGTAGATATACAAAAAATATAGTTTTTTTCTCAAAAAGTACGCATGAGGATTTACACTCATTTATATAATTTTGTTCTGTTCAATGAGATCTGTTTATTGGTATATGTTTTATCTTTCCAGCATCTTTCTTTAGGAAAGGATAATAATGTTGTACACCTGTCACTGATTTTTTTTTTCAATATTTTCAAGATATATTGGTGCTGGAAAGAGGTATATACCTTCTTCTTCTGATTCTTGTACTTTCTTCAACCGTACCAAACTGTTTGATCGTACTTAGGAAAGAGAGAAAAACAAAGAACATGGAGGCAGTGGGAGAGGAGGGTCTGATAGTAAACGACTGGTTGTGTAAGAACTGTGGCTGACTGGAACTTCTCCAAAAAAGACTTCTGTCCCTGGAGTCTGTCTCATTCCAGTTTGTTTATCCGTATTAGTTCCTGTTGGCTCGTCACACCACCAAATCAAATTATAGAGCTTTCTTTCTCTCTCTCTCTCTCTCTCTCTCTCTCTCTCTCTCTCTCAGCTAGCTTTTATACTAAGCTGTCTGTATAGAAGGAGAAGCACACGTATTAAGTGATATATATACGTATACCATGGCTATGGCAGACGTTTCCGCGCACGCCAAGCAGATAGAAAATCTCTAGTTCCTTAATTCCCGTGAGGGAAAGCTCCAGATGAATAGATAGAGCACCACAGCATCTCAGGATTACTGGATCCAACGCTATCAGATAACCACGGTTGCCAGTCATCAGGAATTTCTTTGCTTTTCTTATTCAGTGGAATTTCGGAAAATTTCACATGTAGTTATCAGTCTTTTTTTATCTACAAATTTAGACGGTTTCTTCACAAGATGAAATTTGGATGCTAATAACACTTGTAATAATTGAAACTGAACGCAGAAAGGGACATAGTACGTAATTTTTGGATCAAAAGATAAAATATATTTCAGGCAAAAAATTTTCTTGTAGGCCTTATATCTCGAGAACTACATATAGTGTAGCCAAACCTAAATTATCACTTAACTCAGTATAATGTGCTTATTCCGTAATAAGAAACTCGATTTAGGGGCCGTTCAACAATTTTGTGGACCCCGTTTAATAATAATAATAATAATAATAATAATAATAATAATAATAATAATAATAATAATAATAATAATAATAATAATAATAATAATAATAAAACTGCTTATTCCTTAATAATAAAAAATACGAAAACTCGATTTAGGGGCCGTTCAACAATTTTGTAGACACTGATCCAAAAAATCTAAAATATTTCATTCAATTATAAATTTTCTTGTACGCTTTACATCTCGAGAACTTCATATAGTATAGCCAAATTCAAACTAGCACTTAACTCAGTATGATGTGTGCTTATTCCGTAAAAAACACGAAAACTCGATTTACAGGCAGTTCAAAAATTTTATTACCCCTAACCCAAAATCTAATGAATAGCCAAGATCGCATTTTTTTTTTTTTTTTTTTGATCATTCTTAAAATTCTTGTTACGCGTTCTTAAACCCCATAGTTTAATCTTCGTTTGCAAATATCCCGAAATTTTATAAAATATTTTTACATTTTACTAACAGATGGCTGTAATCCATGCTCCTAACCCTGGTTTCTGTTAAATGTTAAAAGATGATGTAAAAACTAAAATTGAAATAAAGTTAAACGAATAGAAATCTGGTTATTCTCAAAAGAAATCTGGTTATGAGACTTTTTTCCTCATTGGCATAGTAAAAGACACAAGAACAATTTAGGACCGTTCTTTCAAGACTACGTATATACTAATTTGTCACCTTACTGTGATTCGAAGTCTTAATCAAGGAAAGCACATGTGCGTTTCAGCATTAAGAAAGGAAATTGTATTTGTTTTTTCGCGAGAGTCAGAAGGGGAAGCAACAAAGTTTTTCTCCACAAGATGCGGTTTGTCCGTCTAGTTATGAAGAAGGTCTTATCTCGAGGATCCGACGCAAGATGTCAGTAGTGACTAGAAGACAGGAAAGTTTAAAATAACAAATGCTGCCTTTGGATTTGTTCGGAAAGAGAGAAGAAAGATGGTAGTTTTTAACGTGGAAAATATAACTTTCCAAGTTTACGTTTCAGTGATTTTAGTGGAAAAATGAGAAAAGTTGGTCCAGTGCGTTGGGGGACTACACACACACAAAAATTCTTTCTTAAATTTAGTGTCACATTCTGTAGTAGTTAAAGTACTACGACGCACGATGCGTTTTTTTTCCCTAGAGTTTCTTACCTCTTCACTCTCTTCTTACATGGCAGAACTGATGGTTTTTTCTCTGCTAACGTCTTTCTGTTGGTATTACTTACCCAAGTTCATTCTACGGAGATATCATGTTTAAACGTAGTTTAGAAGTTGTTAGAAAGGAAAAGAAATATTGAAAGAAGAAAGATTGAAAGCAAATGGACATATTTACGCAAGTTCATGAAAAAGAAAAAGTTCTTTCCTTTGATATAAACATGTTTACAAGTGCTGGTAGCAGCGGTAAATTTCAACCCAACAGGTGTCTCATGCGAGTTTGAATGTTAAAAAAATTTAGATTACACGTTACAAAGGTTTTCAAATGCACATGTTAAACAGAACAAGATACAATAAACCAATAGAATTGATTAAAATATCTACTAATTATACACTGTTGTCAATTGGGTTGTAGAGCTGTTAATAACCATCCGAATACCACAACACTGTTCAAAATGGTTTCTTAAATTAAAAAAAAAAAAAACTCGTATTGAGAACATCCGTTTCTTACCTGTGTATCAAGTAATACATTCTTAAAAGTGAGATTTCGATTTTCTCAAATCATTTTGAGAAATAATGACTGAAATGCGAGGAATTATGTCTCATTTCTGAGGGTACAAATGCTTTCTCAAATTTGAGAAAAATAGTTTTTTTTTCTTAAAACTGAGAAAGTAACATTTGAGAAAATGAGACATATATATAACTCCAATTTTGAGAAACACATTTCTCAAAATATTTGAGAAATGTCTTTTGCAAAAGCGAGAAACGGGGTTCTCAAATACGAGAAGTAGAAGGGAAAAGGCATAAACAATACAAACAAAAAATCAGTCTATTAGTACATACAGAATTTATATTAAACATCTAAAGTTACGTTGATTAAAATATAACACATTTAAATCTTCATTTCAACGCAAAAAAATTCCATGAAGACCACGATGACTTGTATTTTAAGTGTGTTACTTACTCCTACTGCATCAAACAATTGAGCATTCTCCTTTTTAGCATTGTCCACTTTCTCAAGACTTTTCTTTTTCATCGACGTGGGTTTACTCAAGATTCTCCCGTTTCCTCTAACTTCTTGATAATTGAAATTCAAGAATTATCCGTCTACTTCAGCCTAACGGCAACAAAATTTCTGCTGGAGTGTAACGTCCCTCGATTATGCTACGAAGCTAAGGGAGGCGTTATGATGATAATGAGCGAAAATGGTGTAATGTAGAAAGTGAGGGAACCCCGAGAAAACACACATAGGATGTTTACTTACACAGCCCACTTGGCGGAGCTGGAACCAAACTAGGGACCTCATACATCGGAGGCTAGTTCTACCACTGAATCATCGCTGTCCAATATGCCTACTTATCTGCCATAAACAAGTTGACTACATGAGAAAACACCGTGTGCGTAGGCTTTCCAGGATTCTTCAGTTTTCTCCTACAAGGAACGTACACAGGAATTTCTTTCGGAGGGGATCTAAGTTCAATACAAGGACAAATTGTATTAAAATATGTAAAAATGCCCCTAAAATCAGACAAAATTTTCATAAAAGCAGCGATTTTGGGGAAGATCCGGAGACCCAGGACTCAACCCTACCTTCCACTTTCTTCATTGCGGCAGAGGCATGCAACAGTTTCTGCCCATCATAAATATGCTGAAACTTCACTACTAAGGACACAATTCAGATTGGAAACAAGGACACAAACCTATGCAAAATCTGCCAAGAAACGTACGCCTACATTTTCATTACACCATTATTATCCATCTCTATCATTGTCTCCCTTAATCTTGGAGCACAATCGTAGAACGTTAATTTTTTTTTTAAAAATGAAATGAAATCTTTGAGTTTAACGTCTCACAGTTGTGTCGGGTACCGTATGCTAAAGAAGACGATGATGATGAGAATGAAAGAGACACTGGAATGAAGAAATGGAAAGAAATGGAAGAGCCCCGAGAAAACCCACGCACAGTGTGTTTATCCACCAAAAACCCCACTTGCCGCGAGCTGGGATCAAAGCAAGGGCCTTACGCACCAGAGGTGAACGCTCTACCACTGAGCTACCGCAGCCCCTTCGGTAAATTAAGAGCAAACGCGTACAGTACTATGCCACAAATAGGTCTAACCCGCAAACGTGTGTCATTAAAACGATTACTGGTGATGAAAAAAGGGGGGGGGCAATCTATGCTAGGTGATCAGTACAAAGTACCTTTGCATTACAATTCTATGATAATAAATCACACTTTTTTTTAAAACACTGTTTCTAACTGCACAGATGACTTATGTGTTCTTTGTTTCCCTACAGAAGATATTGTCCACCTTACAACGAATGGCAAAGCGCATAAAATATTGACATGCCTCCCTAATTCTATTGTAATATAGAAAACAACGTGTCCTACGGCGCTCTAACCCGCCTTCACTTGTTATTGCTGCACTCGTTATTATGCGAATTGAGTACTGAGCTTTGATACATAAAGGAGCCAACCTGACTACTATAGCCTATATAATCTACATGACGGGGTTCAGCGTTTTACACTCTAACGAATATATTACAATATCTTTTATTCTACGGTAGCATGTTTACAATTCACTCAAACTTACGTTTGAAATCTGATGTATATGCTGCTCCTCGCCTCTGTCACATGGTATCCATACGCCGCCTCAGCCGCATCATTATATTGCGTACTCATATCCATTCGCATTCTGCCACAACTGAAATCCTTTATCTCATTTTATGTATAGTATATTAAGCCCTAGCAATATTACTTTCTAATAAAACATTGTACACACTGAAAGAATATATGTATTTCGAATACATATATTTATTAAACTTTAAGACATACGAATATGAAATTTTATACACATATTTACGAACCTCCCAAGTTCAAATTACAATTCAAAGTTCAAAGTACAGATGTTCAATATGTCCTCCATCAGCGACACGAACAATATCACATCGATACTCAAAATTCCTCCCATACTCAGGAAGCATGTCCTGCGTCACTGATGTTATGGCAGTACGGATCCGGTTCTTCAATTCTTCCAGGTTCTGTGGGTGGTGGTGGTACATAAACGTTGTCTTTAACGAAACCCCACAGGAAGTAGTCACAGGGTTTCAAATCCGGTGACCATGGAGGCCAGCAGAGACATGCGAAGTCGACAGCTCCTTGACGACCAATCCAACGATTCGGTAGAGTTTCATTCAGATATTCACACACTTGGCGACTCCAGTGAGGGGGTGCCCCGTCTTGTTGAAAAATGAAGTTGTTTTTGTGCATCCTCGGAAACAACCAGTTTTGTAACATAACGAGATACTACTCACTGTTAACCGTGTTTCCATTAAAGAAGAATGGTCCGTAAACAGATGATCGGGATATCGCACAAAACACATTGATTTTGGGTGAATCTCGTACATGTTCAATGACTGCATGTGGGTTCTGTAGGCCACAAATTCTAACGTTTGTTTGTTTACCTGACCACTAACACAGAATGTCACTTCATCACTGAACACGATGCGTTGTGCAAAAGTGTTATCATTGTCAATAGCATCCAGAATCTCGTTACAAAATGCCACACGTTTGCTTTTGTCATCAGGACGCAGAGCTTGTAACAGCTGTAACTTGTACGGCTTCATAACCAACCGAAGTCTCAAAACACGCCAAATTGTTGTTGTCGGCACTTGTAACTCCCAACTGGCACAACGAGTTGATTTTGAAGGACTACGTTGGAAAGCTGTTTGAATTCGTGCAACATTTTCGTCAGGAACATGAGGGCGGCCAGGACTCTTTCCTTTATATACACATCCTGTATCTACAAACTGTCGATACCATCTGCGAATGTTACACCCTGGTACCTCAACCTAAAACGTCTTTGCACTGTAATCACGGAATTGCACTTCGCAAACTCGAGAACACGAAACGATTTCTGTTGCAAGTAGCCATTTTAAACATATGACGGTTACCAAGCAAAACAGAAGACAACTGGCATCTAGTGGCTATTAATATAAACTAGACTATAATTCGTTTCTCCAATAGCCGACCCAAGGCGCAGCGATCGATAGTTTGGACAAAATAATTCATAATACGTATATTCTTTTTTAAACATGGTGTAATATTATTTCGGTAAGATTGTTACCGTTACTTTTTAATCATCTATGATATTGCAGATCACACACTATTCCATTCTCATTTTTAAGAAATGAGAAATCTCATAAATGGGAACCTAAAAATTTGCCTTGAGCTCAGAAATGAAAACATGTTTGAAAATAATGAGACATTTTCCCTCAAATATGTATAAAAATTACTTATTTTGTTTTGAATATGATTTTTTTTTTTTCATTTCTGAGCAAGGAAATTTTTAAGCGTGAAGGCATGAAAGAAGCAACACAGAAAAGGAGTCCTACCGTTGGGAAACAACTACAATGAATTGACGTTATTTCAGATTTTACTTAATCGGCATAAGACTTTCTCGTTTTCAATTAGTATATTAGTATATAATTGATTAAAATATATGTATTACTCAAACTCAAGGAAACCAATTGCTCTCCAACGCCTTCCCCAAATGACGTTCCTAACCTACTCAATGCAAGCTATAGTGTCACTATGCTGCCTAAAGGAGTATAATAATAATAATAATAATAATAATAATAATAATAATAATAATAATAATAATAATAATAATAATAATAAACTCTTCAATTTAAGTGGATACTCTATTGTCTCACGACCCTCAGTCAACACCGCTGTGTCGTCGGGGTTCGGTTTCAAGACCATACGCATCCGGTTTGACTACTACAATGTGTAGCTTATATCAGTTCAAAGTGAAAAAGTTGTTAAAGCCTTACCACGTACATATATATAACAAATGTAAAAACAATATTTTTAAGTTATGGCAATATTGTAGCTAATGCTAAGATCATTGACTCATTTTTTCAAGTTGATTTCACTAACTTGATTAAATCGTTAAGGCTAATTTAAGATCACTGAAATCTTGAAAAGAAAAAAAGGGAACAAGAACTCCACACAAGTATGAATCTTTACACTCCCAATTATTTGAGGTAAGACCGTAGACTAATTATAGAAAGGAAGCTATTCTTCCGAATGACATTTATGAGTTTCTGGGAAAGTTTTGATTACAGCGGATAATTTCTTTCTATGCTGCACAACGTACAAGCGTGCCTGTGCATATTAATGCTGCTTGCTGGATATTGGATGATTTTGTTCATCGCTAAGACCTAACACAATGAAAACTTTCAAGTGTACCTCATTACCTCGCAGATGGAAGAAGTTAGAGCGAAGCGAGAGAAGTGTAAACTATTATAAAATCCACGTGCTATGGTAGACCATCAAAGAGTATCAAAATATTGATTATCACAAAAATTAAGGCGTTTCTTTCTGCTAATATCATTATAGGCCTACACAAACAAGGGAAAGTATGCACTAGTGGTATATTGTACTATTTTCAAGGCAGTATTCCCCTGTGATATTCGTGGATCTAGAAAATACTTTTGAACCAAGGAAAAAATGATATTTTTTGGTATATATTGTCTTATACGTAAAGCAATATATAATATAAAGGAATGGAACTAAGTAAGAGTCGCGGTAGTGTAGTTGCAAAGGTATGTACGTACTAATTTGACACTCTAGGTTCGTTTCCCGGCGGAGACGGGAAAGCTTTCTATTTCTACCTTGGTTCCAATGCAGCTGCAATGAATGAAGTTTACTTATCCTCTTTAACTGCTTACGTGGAGCAACCTGGAGAAGTAAAGGAAACCCGAGCGTGGTGTTTGACTATATTATCTCAATGAATGCCAAAGACAAGAAAGTGGAACTTTTTAGACTTCTAGACACACTCCTCGGGCTTTCAAGACCTGTCCCGAACGGAAGCGACCTTTACTTACCTCTTTCTTTATGGCACCTAGTCACTAAGTATGAAGTTTAATAACAATAAAGGTTCACTGTCCGTGGTTATATAAAAGCATACATACTGTGAAGAAGTGCAAGTTCGATTATTATCAACACAAAACCATGTGTTTCGAATTGCATATAACACTGTATATACACTAGGGTGGGCCGAAAAAAAAAAAACTTTTTATTATTTTTAAGTCGCTATAGCTCGGAAAAGTTGCCTTTGGTATTGATTAGAAAAATTAAGAAAAAAAATTTGAAACATCAGGGACGGGAAAGTTTCTAATCAGTACCAAAGACAACTTTTCCGCGCTATAGCGACTTAAAAAAATAAAAAGTTTTTTTCGGCCCACCCTAATATACACGTCTCATATAACGTTGAAACTTAAAAGATCGTCAAACTCGAAGTCAACTAACCAACGAGACAAGATCTAATGCTATTTCGCCTCGCGCGAAAATGTCTCTGTTTCTATTGGAAGATCTTTGTTGTGTCTTGATTCTCTCTACGAAAATTCTATGTCGTCTCGTCTGGTCCCGTGAGCAAGCTTAGTTCACACACTTTCTGCTTGGAGGATTCGGGTAGAAATGTGATAAAATTTCATTTGATTTGAATCACACATTAAATCATGAACCAGCGTCTTGCATAGTATTGGTGCAGGAAAGGAAAGTTTAAATCCAAATCAGCCAATAAAACTATAAATTATTTGTATTCAAAAATGATTAAAGACTAAGATAGATTGAGCAATTAAAATTTGATTTATTATCATCATCGACCATCATACAAATTAGCAACTACAATACAATTTGTAATTCAACTCACAGAACGCAAGCTATACTTGCTCATCACGCCTTCGGCACACTACAGATATTAAATGGTTAGAATGTTTTTTTTTTTTTTAAACTTTTAATCCAATTTATGAGAGTTTTTAGTGTTAAGTATGTGAAAGCGGTGAAAGTCAGAATTCAGTTGTCTTGACGTTATTCTTATGTTATAAGTGCAGTAAGTGGGACCTATTTTGCCTTGCCTTAGACCTACCTACCTAACTGACTAACTCTATGACCTATGGAACCCGGAGGTTCAATGCCGCGTTCAATAAAGCTCTCCACTGATTTCTATCCTTAGCTAATTGGATCCAGTTTCTACTTTGTATTCCTATCTCTGCGAGATCCATCTTAATATTGTCCTCCCATCTGCGCCTAGGTCTTCCTAATGGTCGTTTTCCAATGGGTCTTCCAGTCAAGACTTTGAAAGCATTTCTACTTTCTTCCATTCTAGCTACATGACCTGCCCACCTAAGCCTCTTAGACTTGACGACCCTAACAATGTTGGTTAGACCGTATAAATTATGTTGTTCCTCGTTATGAAGTTTCCACCATTCCCCATTCCCCATTCTCGTTCCTCTTGGGTCCGAATATTCGTCTCAGGATCTTGTTCTCAAATACTTTCAGTCTATGTTCTTCCCTCAGAGTAAGCGACCATGTTTTACCATGTACAGAACAACAGGCATGGTTATCGTTTTATATATTTTAAGGTTCAAATTCTTCGACAGAATTCGAAACGACAAGAGATTTTGAACCGAATAGTAACGACATTTAGTCGACATTTAATTTCTTCGTGAATATGATTTTCGTCTGTTAATATTGATCCTAAATATTTGAAAGTATCCACTTTATCAAAAGTATTATTTAATATTTTAACGCATCCACAATTTGCCGTATTACGGTCCCGACGCACTTCCATGTATTCAGTTTTCTCTGCATTCACTTCTAAACCTATGCCCCTGCAAGCGTTCTTAGACCTAGCTAGTAATGATTATTATTTCTTTAATATCTTTTGTTTTTTAATTATTATCTTTATGTTTTTCATGCGCACTTGAGCACATCCCTAAGCGCGCGTTTGTACCCTCTAGGGCCTGTGCTCGTTTTTTTTCTTTTTTTAATATTTAGTAATTACGGTGAGAATGATTTTTTTTTTTTTACATAGACCCTTGCTTATTTGATGTGTTGCTAGGAGAATAACTACACCGTGGGGTGTATCAATTCTAGCTGTATTTTAAGTCGAGGAGTACCGTCTTGATTTTGTTATTATTGTTGTTGCTTTCTCTCCGATTCGTACATTTCATGTACAGTAGGAAGTCGAAAATCCAAACTAATTGGGACCACAGGTAGTTCGGATTTTCAAATTGTTCGGATTTTCGAAAATGACCAAGAAAATGCTATTTAGGCTTACATATACTGTACGGTATGCTCTTCTATCGGTACAGTGGTTATTCAGTAATATACTACAATATTGTATGCGAGGCTACTTACATTTAATATTCCTGAAGAACCTGCTCGTACACTAAATTACAGTGATCTTGTGAGTCACACTTAAAACTTATAGGCCTAAGAGAAAATAAAAATAAAAATATATATATGACAAACAATTACATATGAATGAACTTTTGTAAAAACACTGACTTCACACAACGTCGACGGACACACTATTGTTTGTTTATCGCTAACGTTAAGACAAAATGTAAGAAGCTTCTAGGGACGCGTTCGGATTTTTGACGTTCAGATTATCGACGACGTACTGTATATGGAGGAAGCTGCTCCCCGCGGAGCTTCACTTCCCTACTTGTTGCGTGCTTTTTTTTTCTGTGGCTGTCATTTCCATGAATTACTTAAAGTGGGCGTTTGTGTTTGGTTCACGTATTTATATTATATTGTTTGTGGATCTGCACTAGCAGATTGTGTGTTGGTTTGAGTTGAGTTGATTTTGAGTTGAACGTCTCTTTCAGCAGCGAGACTATATGAAACGGGACCTACTGATTAACGTGGAATTCGAACCACATTTGCTCCTGCCGGGAATCGAATCCGGGTCTCCAATGCCAAAGACACGTACGCTAACCTCTTAGGCACGAAGGAGCTCCTGTGTGTTGGTTTCGTCGAATCGTATAATCTAATTATGATTCTCTGAATTGAAGTTTCTATTATTTCTACTCTGTTTTGTAGCTGAAGTTGCCTAACGGATTGTCGGAATGGTACGTTGAAAACTACTCTCAGCTTCCTGTTTTTTCACTCTCTGCAGTTTCATGACGTTTGTTTTCGCGGTGTATACCCAGTCCGGTGCGGGGATAAAGCAAGGTAGGTTGTATAATAGTACTGAGGAGAAGCAATTGTAACTTAACCTCTAGTTTACGATCATGTCTTATAAGACGCATGAATTGGTGCATTTTAACCTATTGATTGTTTATGATTGTTTAGCCAGTGCAGAGTCTCGTCATAAAGGGTCAGTTGCTTTATGGGCTTTACTCTTCGTTTTGTGCAATGGACTGCTGCACTTCTGATCGGGTTTAGCTTTTGTTCTCATTTATTACAATAATTCTCTTAAGGAACAATAATTCTCAGTACAATACATTCTAACTCAAGCAAATACGATTGTAGTTTGCGAGTTAGTAAGTCTATCGACCATGACGACATATATACAGCGATGTTGTCTGCAAAGAGTGCTGTGTTAACTACTTGGCTGGTCGGTATGTCGGCGGTGCAAAGATTGAATAGAGTGGGGTTCAGTACTGATCCTTGTGGGGTTCCAGCCAAGGGCGCCGATTTCTCTGTAAATTTGGGGGGGAGGCATTCAGATGCAGAAAGCATATATGAGGATTTTAAGAGAAATTGCATTCAAATTAATGCAAATATTGTAAATTTACAAATACAATGAGAGGGCCCACATGAGCTTTGGGGGCCTCTCCCCCCCCAGGATCGGCGCCCTTGGTTCCAGCTTCTATCTTTTTCTGGTGAGATTCTTCGGTCTTGTACACCACTGTAAATGTCCCATTCGTTAGATACGAATTCAGTAGTATGAAAAAACCACCTGGAAAATTGTATCTTATTAATGTCATACTTTATCGAATGCCCCCTGCAAGTCTAGAACACAACACGTGTGCGCTTGTTCTTGTTAAAGTGCTCTGTAACATGCTTAAGCACTCGTGTTAGTTGCTGTGTCGTACTATGTTTGTTTCTGAAACCGAACTGTTCCCTTAGAAGGATACTTCTTTTTTCGATTTGGGGGAGTAGTCTCTTATGTACAAATTTTCCCAACAGTTTTCTCATAGTTTTTAGTAAACTTATGGGTCTGTAGTTTTGTGTGAATTGTCTTGGAGATTCAGTTTGTAGAAGGAGCGGAGCATCAATGTACCCATGTCCTGTAAAAGGACATGTACCCCCTGTAGTCACCTGTATAGGCCTAACCATGTAAGGTAATAAAGCCTCATCAAAGGGGATAACTTAAGTCAAAAATCTCTGAAATTTACATTTTGGTAATTCTTTTTACCCATGAAAGGTTAGGAGAAGTACCACATAAACTTACAGAGGTAATATCCCAGTCTATACTTATACCCAATTTTTTGTTTGGGCAATTTTCAAAATTAAATAATTTTCAAAATTCAATTTCCTGTGTACCCTTCCCGAACTTTAGAGGTGGGCCAAGGTGCCCCTGCCAAATTTAGAGAGGGTGATGTTATGCCAGGGACACAGGAGCACAAATGTTAGATCAATTGTCATCCATAGTACTAGGTCTTCCTAACGCCGGTTTTATACACCAAATTATAGTAGCTGTTGCTCAACTGCCGCAATTTGTAACCAACATTGAGTCAAATGAGTACTTTTATCCACAGCGGTCCGGATCTCCAATCAATGTGGACTGAAAATCTGACCGAAGGTAGATACAATTTGCGGCAGTTAGATGAATTCTATTTACGTTGTTCATGTATCATATGGGACCTTTTGTCCACAGCAGCTTGGACCACATTGAAGACTCGTTTGATTCAATTTGGTTATAAAAACACGACGATTGAGCAGCCGCTACAGCAACCGCGTGAATAAAAGGAGCGACAAGGACACTCAGATCTGTGGTGGTCGAGCAACCGCTAACATAATCCCGTGGATAAACTGGCCTAATTGTTTTAATTGAAAATTTTCTTCCAAAGTTATCCTGTGGAATGGATTTTGAAATATATCAAGTGAATTTACTTCGCAGCCAGATGGTATACAAGTACATTCACTATGTAGTATACATAAGTCGGCTGTCGACGTGGAGCTACCTTTAGGATCACCGCACTAACTCGCTCATGTCTGTGAGAGTTAGTTGTAATTGGAGTTGTATAGAATGCGTGACAATAAAGCTCAGATTACAGAGGCATTCGCTACTTCAGTCAGTAGCTCTCAATAGCTCACTTTAAGCTCTTGTACTTACGTTTAGTACTACCTAGAGTTATGTTCTGGTTCGGGACAAATTGAATTGGAACCACAAACACCTAATATATAACAAATATTTTTTAAAAAAAAATGCAGAAGCACAAATTGTTATACTGTAATTCTACAATAGTAAGACAATCCATGGCTTTGGTCAGTGTTTCTTTTGTTAAAACAATGTAATTCTACAAATTGAAGAGGGCTTTATATCTCAGTAGTGCCTTACGACAGGCTCCCTTTTTCGTGAGTTCACTAAAAGTGTATCAGCGACTGCTTTGTACCATGAGTTTCGAAATTCAGCTTTAATGATTAAGAATATTTGTCAATGGGTCACACTAGTTAACAAATTTTAACTTGCGAGAAAACATGAGAGAAAACACCTGATCTCAAAGGATCTTTGGCCGCTGAATTCGAATCTGCAATCCGTTTATCTCTATTACCACAGTTTTCCGGTGACAGAGGGATTTTTGGGAAATTTCCCCCCAAAATTCCCTTTTTCTTCATTTTTGTACCTCTAGCTCGGGTACCCTTAGGCATATAAACATACAAATTATATTCTAGGTTAGCTTGATTTATACTTAGTAAACCCTGTAAGTTTCATCTGAGTCGTATCATTCTTCATTGAGAAATAAATATATTTCTATAAATATATGCTATGTGTACTGTCCATTTTACCATATACAATAGGTGGAGAAAATCACATGTAACTTCCACGGGAATTACAATATAAGCAAGGTTTATATCTCATTGGATTTGTAATGAAACATACTTTACAATGATGTATACACCATGTCCGCCATTTGTATAAGAGGGAAATTCTAGAGGGATTTTTCGGGAAATTCCCTAAAAAAGTAGATTTTTTATCTCATGTCACTGTTCATATAGTGATACACAGAGAAAAATTGTGACGTTCATTCACATGTTTGACTTATAAATAGACGTATTCGTAGAAGAAATATACGTAAAATGGAATGTGATGTATACATATGGTTTGCTGGGAAAAAATGGATGTAATTTTGTTACATTTAAACACCAAGAAGTAAAGTTTAAATGTAACAATCTCGCCTTAAGAGGGACGAGAATCTAAGAATATTTTATGTGTCACGTCGTTATTTTTACGGTGACGTATAAAGTTTCATAAATCACATGTCGTTACGTTGAAATGTTCGCGAAAATCCGAAAGAAGTCGATCGAACCCGAACGGGAGCCATTTGCATTTTTTGAAATTATTTAATGTTGTTCAGGGAAATCTTGAGTTATTGTGTGAAAACAAGTCGGCTTCATGGACTCCGGCGTGGACGCAAGAGGTGTAAAAAGAGGCAGATGCAATGAAGAAACTGTGACTGCGATTATTACACGAGAGAAGAATCTTAAGGGTGGTGTGAATATTGTGACCACCCTCCGACAAAACACGCGAGGATTGAACAAGGTACAGTATGTGGAAATAACGTATGATATACATTAAGTTGTTAGGAATAATGATGGAAAGGATGTAGAAATGGTTTTTTGATTCTTCCCAGAAGATGAATCATTACCGGTACGTTCAGTACATTATTTCGGAATGCACACTTGGTTTTAGATTACTGGTCCCCCTTCCCATTAATAAAGACATTAAACAAGGCGTGCAGGTTTACTTTTGGCGCACCACTAGAAAGACCGTGTTGGAAAGTTATAAGGTGCTGGTTTACTCTTGGCACCCACATTGTGAAAGAGTTACAGGCAAAATTCAAAACTTTGCATATTTATGTGAAACACATATTCATAGAAGAAATATAAAACAAATTTCTGTATGCGATAAAATTAAATGCAAAGCCATGTTGTTTTGTGTCTATTACAGGAGCTAAATGGGAATGGGGACCTGTGTTCTAGAAGGTTTCACTCGAGCAGACGGCTTTACCAAAAACAAAATTTATAGGTAAAATACGATGACAAACGCTTTTCGTAAAAGAAGTAGAGTGTGAATATAAGTACTTTCTGTCGTATTGAAATACAATTTGAATGGGAGTGAACGTATTCTTAGTGGAAATAATCTGTTCGTGTTAGAAATGGACATTTGCGATGGATATAATGCAAACATAGATTTTATTACAAATAATTGTGTGATAAAGGGCGTCATATTGTAAAGTTTTTGAAGCATTATGTTATGTTGAAACGTAAAATCAACTATGCGAAGTGTGGAAAAGAAGTGAAAATTCAAAACAGACGAATTTCTTCTCGCAGCGTTCCATTTGTACGGGGAAAACCAGTGAAGCCATTTTCAAAGTAAGAGTTATTACGATTATTTAAGTGTTTTTCAAGGTGAAAATTATTGGGGATATTTTATGTATTTTCACCTATCCTTGTTTATGCGTATGCCCCCGTCGCTGACGCGCCTGCTCCCTACGGAAGCATCCCCTCGCTCCGCTCGGGCCCCCCGTGCTGCGTTCCTGCCCTGACTCGGTTAGATAGCATTCGTGCTTTTACTGGCCACGCAGCAGAATTAGCTCCTCATTTAGTGCATGCTCTGCAAGAAGAAATCAGAAAATGCAATAAATTTGTGAAAATTCGGTAGAGCCGTCTGCTCGATTAATGCCTTCTAGAATCCTGCCAAAGTAATGCACTTGTATTTTAGGTTTACTAGTATACGGTTTCAAGTGTAAAATCGTTACAAGTGCTTTACAATAGATGAAATGAGTGAATGCATATGAAAGACCGTCGCTGACCCGCTTGCTCCCATCGGTCGCACCCTGTCGCATACCGTCGCAGCTTCGCCCTACTCAGACTCGGTTAGATTGCACTCGTACTATTTTGTGGCCACCAAGTAGAGGTTTTGTGTTTTTTCACTTTTGTTTCTGTCATATATCGGAACTACGTAGGCCTATATATAAGAAAATCATGTTAAAAAATTAGGCCATAATTTTTCAACCATTACTTCTGATGACCCCCTTAAATTTTCTCTACGAGTATGCCAAGTGAGATATTTTCATGTCGCCTAGCGCAAACCATTTAGGAGGCAATAAGGAAGAAATCAGTAAAAGAATTATAACTCTTTCACTAATTTCCTCCTTATTGACCCCTAAAAGGTTTCCACTGGATGACATGAAAATATCTCACTTGATATAGATAAAATTCAAGGGAACCGCAAGAAGTAACTATTGAAAAATTACAATTGTTTTACGATTTGCGTCTAAATACGGCCTTTGGATGTGTACCATAAAAAATAGTGTGAAAAATAAAATAACCGGTGATAAGTAGCCACTAGAAAGCACGAATGTTATCTAACCGAGTCAGAGTAAGGATAAACTGGTGGGGCTGCGCTGGTATGCTTCTGAAGGGAACAGGCGCGTCAGTGATAGTGGGTATGCGCGCAAGTGAGGTTATTCCCTCGTGCATAGAACGTACTCATGGACCGTATTACCAGATCTCTAGTTCTTCATTCATGTCACCTTAGTATTGATATATTGCTAAAGTGTGGAACGCCTACTGTTACAGAGGTCAAAAATTTTCTTCAGACGCTCCTGATTCCTCTACTCATTTCAAAATTAACATGACATTTCTAGGTATTTTCTACGTTCTATCTTCGCACTTTGCCCTCAGTTACTTCCTACCCTGTATACGGTCTGCCACTAAACTCTCTTTTTCTCTGTTTCTTTTGGTGCTGAATCCAGTGCTAGCAATCGTTTTCAACAATTGAATTTACAAAATTGGAATGGTCCCTTCTTAGGTGTGGTCTCTCAGTTTTACTGTATTAAAGTAAGTGTACCAATTATTGTGGTGAGAGTCATTATTTTGAAATTTAGACATAAAATATTGACAGGTGTAATGCTCTATTTTTCCTGATTTTTAATATATATGAAAGTGACTCATTAGAAATGGATATTATGCAATGTTATGCCCTCAAAAAAAATTGCTCCTGACTAGCACTTATTCCTAAAGTTAAACGTCGCGGACTCACTTGTCGACAAGAACGTGAACAAGGCATGTTTCAGTATGCTGCAGTTTTGTCAAGTAGTATTACCTCAAGTTTGTGTTAACTCATATTGATAGAGGGGCCGCGTGGGCTCATTGGTTGGAACATCCACCTCTGGTGCGTTTGGTCCTTGGTTCAAACTCGGCTCGCCATGTGGGCCTTCTGATGGATAAACACCGTGTGCGTGGATTTTCTTACGTTTCTTCCGTTTACTCCCACTTTCTTCATTCCACCAATCGGCCTGGCACGATGCCATTAGGTGTTAAGTTTTAATAATCACGAAGATCCATGCCCCAGCGGTGGCCTGACGCCTCAGGCACCTCGATCATTCTCTCTATGATTGTTCGCTTTATGAATAACAGCACTAATTTCGTGAAAGTTAGTTTCTCACAAAAGTTGGTCAGGCTTTTCAAAAAACATGGATGGCGATATTCCAGCCGTTGTTCGGTAGTCCAATTTTAGACGTTTTCCCCAGTCCTACCAGGTTAATGCTGGATGGCATCTAATAAGGCTGTGGTCGAGTTCGTCTTAATTTTTGTCGAAGCCTTTCCTGCTCTTCAGTCATCGTGACAAATAGGCGGATGGTAAACTTTAAATTTAAAACAAAACTATTCATGTTAAACAATGCTATAAATGTTCATGGAAAGGAGTCAAGGTTAATTTCCTGGGTCATTTTACGGTTGCATGCATAACATTCCAGCAAGTAATGGATAAGACTTGAGACTAATAACAAACGCACTGCGAGTCCAGCTTACTCACAAGTGAGTGTCGTAGCCAAATCCTTCAGTAATATCCAGTGATGTAATGCTAATTTTTTTAGGTGGATATACGCTCCATCCCTTGTAACACACACACATATTATATACGTATATATAATTACGCTTATCAAATTACCAACCCTTGAGCACACTCAGACAAAGAGGATTTGAAAAGTACGCTGCCTGGACTTATAAGCTGATGTACTATTCCAGCATGCACTTAATCTGTTGATAAAAAGCTTGGATAGATCAGTGAGTATGGCTGGCTATCGATCTTTTTTTTTTTAATATAGAATTACACGAACAGCTGTTTTCAGACAAAGTTAAACTTTGGACCGTTCACACAGATGTAAATTCCTATAAAATGTAATAATAATAATATTGGTCAAGAAAATGTGAAAAAGCCTTTGATGTTCAACTATCCTAAGAGAAATTTTCCTTCATTCGCACCAGCCAAATGTCGCAATAGTACCTAACTTATAGGCCGCAAGTAGTCTCCTTTCGAACGCCTTTAACGAAGGACGTTATTCCGCTGGCATCTTCATCATCAACCTGGAAATGCCATAACAACCTTTATAATGTGAAATAAATAAATAAATAGATATACTTATGTCTTTCTCTGAAGCAGCTGGCAAATTAACATGTCCTTTGGATTTTTTTCGCTATTTCTCGACGTCTATGCTTTCATGTTTTCGTCAACGGAATGTAAACAGCTATGTCTCTTCATTTTTAACCAATCTTTTAACACCTTTTTGGACATCTTACAAGCTGCGAAACAGCTCTTAATTCGACAATTCACAAAGGTTTAAACACTACTAAGTAAATATTTTAGAAGTGACGGCTGTATTGATATGACCAAAGGTTGCTGTGGCATGCTCATACGCTACAATCTTTCCTGACTTGTTTTCTACCGCCTCCTGTTAAATTTTCTTCAAATAAGTTTTAACTGAATGAAAACGAAACAAAGGAAAATGTTCATTTTTACCCTCTCCCTTTCTTTGCCCAGCAGGTTGCGGAAAAACTACTAGTAGTAGCTGCTTGAGTACTTATCAAAATCAATCGCTGCTTTCTTTAGTGTCATTTGCGGCTGCAAATGAGCAGTACTAATCCGAGGTTGTATTTGATGGTATTGGGAACGATGGTGCATGTTTGAAAGTAGACCAATGATAAGTCACATGTTTTGTTACATTTGTGGAAGTCAACGATTTCTTGGCTTAAATATATTCATTTAATATCTTCAAAAGTTTTGAACTAAAGTAAAGACCACATTTTTCTCGGAACTCCCTTCCGCGGTTAGAAAGAAACTGATTCCATTCCGTATTGCCTCGTTCAAATTGTATCCAATCGGCAGACTTCGAATTTGTATCAAAGAGGCCTTGAAAACTGTAGCCATTACTATGTCAAAACAGAACAGCTTCAATGTTACCACATGAATCTGGGAGGTATTCCTAACTATTCTATCTTCAACTGGTCTTTAGAAACAAAAGAGTTTCTAATAGTTTCCAAAAAAGCATTTGGAAACATCTTGGCTTTATTTTATTATAATACCACAGGTCAACTTTCAGAAGGTACGGACAGCGCATGTGACATCTTGCAAAAAAAAAAAAAAAAAAAAAAAAAAAACATTGCAGGTTCAGTGTGTTTTTTTCCATTATTGAAGGGATTGACGGAAAACTCGATTCCCACAACCCGAAAACTCAAACCTTTTAAAAGAATTTAGACATCTTTCGCGGCAACAGCCTGACGACCAGCTGTTTAGTGAGATTCTTCTGTTTTCAAATAGAGAACATGAAAAAGAGTTGTTGTTTGTTCCAATGAAGTGAGTACACTATGAATCGAATGTAGTGTGTACCCGCGTACTTCTTAAATTTTAGGTGGCTATACGATAGTTTCCAAAAATTAGAGGTGGGTATACGCTGTATACCCGCGTATACAATCCATTACATCCCTGGTAATATTCCAAGCAACCACCTTCTGTGTAAAAATGGGACGATCAGCCTCCAAAAGAAGTTAAAGCCTGCGTTTAAGATACCAGTTCAGCATTAGGCTGTTGTGACTGATGAAATTCGGACCCCAAACACTTTTTTTTTTTTTTTTTTTAAAAAAAAGAGTAAATTCAAAACCTGACTTATATCTTAGACATTTGTGTTAATTTTAAATCTGAAAAGGCTGTACACATTTTAGGTACTGATTTTTTTTTTTTTTTTTTTTTTTTTTGTCAGATACAGCTGGAAGCTGGACACGAGGTGTAACACAAACAGCAGAAGTACCTACAGAAAGCAGTCTTCCCCACAGAGAAGACTGAGACGAGACTCTGAGGAAGAAACTGTATACGTCAAAAGAAATGAGGTAATTAATAGGTTTTCAAGGAAAATTTATCGGTGTATTCATTGATCTTTTAGAACGTTCAGTTTCGATAAACTGTCACGCCATGTAAAGAGACATGAAGGAGCATTGCGGTATGAATGCAGTACGTGTAAATCAAAGTTCAAATTTCTTTCCTCATTATGCAGACATACTAAAAATTGCCTATTTTCCCCAGATTGACAGCTGGCACGTACAGCCTTAAAACCTCCCAAAACTGTAGAAAAGAGCATCACCCAATTTAAGTGTTATTACACGGATCCCAATGAAAAATTGCGTATTTACGAAATAAAATACAATTGTCAGGATAGTTATGTAGTCAAAACGAAAAGAAATTTAGAAGTCCGAGTAAAGGAATACATTAGAGATTCAAAAGCGGAAAATCCGGTGTCAGGTTTATCGAAACATTTTAAAGAAACGCAACACAGGATAGAAGATTCACAACTTTTGTTTGGAGCTAAAAATGAAATAGAGAGACTGAGGCTTGAAAATTTATTTATTCATTAAAAAAAATTAAATCTAGACAAGGAATAGTTGACAGGAATGGGAGGTGGTAATTAAAAAATTTTCACAGGAGTAGCATGACAATAAAAATAATAACATGCTTGCCATATTTTAGTTCGTATCACCTTATCTGTATATCGCTGGCGCACTTGCCAACGTTTTTTCTTCTACAGCTTTCTCCTTGGTAAGTCAGTTTTTTCTCATTCCTTGATATTCCTATTCTTTTTCTTGTTCCTCACCTCCGTGACCAAGACTCGAGGGGCGAGTCGAAAGCTTGGAACTCTAAAAATTCATGAATTACAGAAATCTGTAAGTAGATTGATAGTTAGATAGTTAGATTGAGACGTAAAACTCAAAGATTTTATTTCAGACTGTCTTGTCTCAAAATGATATCTCCTGTGACGAATTTTAGGAAATCCTCGTTTTCCACAGACATTTTCCATGTATGTCGTCTCTTGGGGTACACTGATTGCCACTTATTCAATAGCAGTAATATGGTTTATATTATTGCAATATTCTTTTATTTATAAATGAAGTATTAGTTTTCCATTGATAAAATAACTAACACACATCATCAAGAATATGATTTTAATGGCCGCTTGAGATTTGATATATTATTGGGAAGAGCCCCGTTGTACTAATCTCGACGCTAATATTGCGCATCTTTTTTACAGTTGTTGGTGGCCAAACTACCGTAACAGTGTCGCTGCTTTGCATTTTCTTACAGAACGGGGCTTCTTCCGTAATGGAGTTTACTATTTCAAGATTTGACGTGTGTGTAAGAATTGTTATGAACGTCCTAAACGAGCGAAGGAGGTTCTAAGGGCGGGGCCTACAGTTTAATGTGGGTTCCGAACATCATGTGTCCCAACCGGAATTGAACGCGGGACCCTTTTGTTGGAAGGAAGTGAGTAAAATTTGACGTGTGGGTGGTTCTCAATCATAATCGTGCTTTTGTGAATAAGTTGTTATTAACGTTTTAAACGAGCTTCTGAGCTTCTAAAGGACGAGACCTAGTTTAAAGTTGGCTCCGAACCATATGTGTCATCTACTGGGAATCGAACCCAGGATATTTTGAGTAGAAGGTAGCGAGCATTACCACTCATCCATAGGGTACAATCGTGCTTTTGTGTTGTAACATGTGTATTTGTTACTAGTGAAATGACATTTTTATTGTGATTTTTTAAAAAGTAAAATTGTGCACATTAAACGGATTGATTTTTGGTCCAGATTGATACGGATTGTTTCAATAGCTAGCAGTTATTGAAAAAGATGCTCGAAGGTTAATGTCTGCACAGACAATTTTATTACTGTAGAGTATCAAAGGCTCAGGCAATTCTTAGGGCTAATTGACTCTGCCTTTGAACGCCAATATTACTCTAAACATTAACACATTTTAAGGCCAGTCTGTGGCAGAAGTATACACTCAAGACTCCATTTTGAGAACATCAGGTGACATCATCTTCCAAATGTAAAAGAATTAAAGGATAATTAAAAGGCCTGCCTGGATACGCTGTTTTATAATAAATAACCTAATGTTTTACGTACTGTGAGTTTTACGCCTGATAAAGTATACAGTCAGATAATTTTAAACTATAGTGCTCATATCGATTCTAATAACATGTGCAGGTCAAAGTTTGCTCAGTCGCACTTTTTTTTTCAGCTAACAATAGTCTTATTTCAGTACTTTTTTTTTAGTATCTTCCAGAGAAGGTATAAATTTCAATACAAGTTGCCGCTCTGACATATTATGTGAGTCTACTTCAGAGTTATCCGGTTAAGAAATTTTACGACTTGGTGAAATACTTTCGCCGCAGACTGGAAATGCGTTATATTACATTGTTTCTTAGTTCAAAAAGGACGGTTGTTTCTGTATTTTATTTTTATTTTATTTATTTATTTATTTTTTGAAGATCTTGAATTGAATAAAAGCATAAACGCTCAGCAAGGTGGACAAGCCTTTTTAAGTCAGTTTGAGTACTGAATCACATACCAGTACGTATTTTTTTAATTCTCTTGTACATAGTATTTACTAAAAACTAAATTATCTGTTTAAATTTCTTCCAAATACACTATATATTAAATTATTATCGTTTTACTTGCAGGAGGCAGGCATAAACCAGAAGACGAAGAGTATTGTAGGACCAACAGTTTTTTTTTTTTTTTGTCACAAAGAAAGAAATTATTAATTTGGAACAAGGATGCTGTGAGTTAAGGACTGCAGTACTATTATAAACAGTCTATTATGTAAAGAACTTGAACTATCCAAGTGCATGCGGTCAAATTCTGGGCTTACGGTCAAATTCAAAAAAACAATGCGTCGCAACTCGACAAAAATTTCTTAAGCAATTCATGTCGCAAAGACTTTTTGAAACTGTGAAGCTCCTAAAGCTGTGAAGTTTCTAAAAGTGTAAAAGTATGAATGTGAAATATAGTTGACTTAAACAGTGTTTCACTTATTGCTTCTGTATTATTTTTATGTTTACCCGATTAATATTTTCCATTGTTTATAACAGTAAATGATCTCACTTTTTAAACGATATTTAACAAGGAAAAATCTTAACAGAGTCACGTCAAAACTTCCCTTGAAAACTTGTACACGGGTAGATATTTAAATTAAAGGTCAATAGAAAACAATCAATGCTCACGAAACATAAAGTACAAGAAAGATCAATTGAATTTGCTTGAAATTAGCCCTGCGACTGAAAGCGAATAATACCATTATCAGTATATCCAGGAACTTCCAACCTAATCTAACAGCAGATTAGTACCAACAGATTATGTGATAGCTTTCAAACAATACTATAACGATTTCGTAAATTTCAATCGCTCATGTAAACAGGCATCCTGTGTAGTCCCTAATATAACCGCGATACTGGCCAACTCACTGATGGAAATACTATCTACGTTAATGCTGATTTTAGAAGATTACTATTGATCCTTATATATATATATATATATATATATATATATATATATATAGCTTATATTTCGTAGAAGCATATAATATTATGTGGTTGATATTTTGTTTATACATTGTCTACCAGTGTAAAAATGTTCAAGGCAGTTTCAATTTGATCTTGTAAAATTTTATAATATTGTGGGATGAAACGTTGCTGTTTTAGCAGTTTAATAAATTTATTTTTAACGCCTTTTAGTAGCTGTGGCTCTGGCCTAGAGGTCTGCACAGGCAAAATTAGCCCTCAAATTTCTGTAAATAAAAATACAATTTTGCTTTCATTGTTAAGTTGCTGTAATGGGGCTTATTTCGGGCTCATTTGATTATGACACAAGCTCGGGCCTAAATACTAAAACAAATTTTGGATTCGGGTCGGGCCTCACATTATAAATTCACGGGCCGGGCTGGGCTCGGGCTAAAAATTCCGGCCCGTGCAGACCTCTACTCTGGCCAGCATAGAGTATAGACCAAGGATGGTATGAGCCAGGGTCATTCTTACGGTACCATTCCCGCATTCGCCTGGTTAAACTGTGGGAAACCCTGAACAACTTAAGTCAGAATGGTTGGCAGTGGGATTTAACAAATTGACCTCCTCACTACCTCTTAGCACTACGAGACGTTACCGCCTGGACCGCGAGGGCTGGATGTATCTTGCTTTATTACCACAGTGCTGAAAAGCAGCAGTGTCGAGAGTTTTTTTTTTTTTTTTGAACAAACAGTAAACTTGGTTTCTATGAGCAATCCAGCTGTTTTGTTACATTGGGCTAAACAATTTTTTCCTACTGCTTAATTGAGTTCAACAAAGTGGCTTCGGAGTGTGTGGAGCTTTGTTTTCTGAGCATCACAATATTCTCAAGGTAAGAACCCGAATTCCACATTTTCATTTTAAAATAAATGTTTAAATTCAGCATTATCTTGTTAATTACCGCAGATATTGTAAAATACAACATTCTCGAGATTTATTTATCACGTCTAATAATAAATTAGTAGGGAATTCATAGGTATACCTGGTGACAATGCCTGTATGAAATGCCATTCTTAGATAAAGTAGTAAATAGTCTAAATTTTCTGTACTAGCATAGCTTCCTCTGCCACATCACTGAAAGGGAATAGTTCTAAGAAGAACCTAGCCAACTTTCGATTGGTATCGCAAGCTTTTTTTTTTTTTTTTTTTTTTTTTTTTTAATAGGGCAAACGGTATACCAATCAATTTTCTTGCGTGTGTTAGTTAGGTTCCTCTTTTGAGCACTACTTCCTTTCAACAAAACAAAGTAGATAATTAGACATTATATTTGGATTATTTACATTATACTTAACCCTTTTAGGATTTAAGTTACCATTGCATAGTATTATCTTTTAAGATGCATTTTGGAACTGGATGGTCAACTTGGCGGTGCGGTCAACTTTTAAAATATTTATGTATAAAAAATGTGTCACCTTCAACAGTGGTGCCCACCCCTCCTTATGTCCATGACGCACCCCCCCCCACCCAATTGTCTACACGTAGGTGTTCTTCCATGAAAAAATCTTCTTTTCGATTAATTTTTACACTCCTCAAACATATTCATACAGATTTTTAACCCCCCCCAAATATTTCAATGACGCACTTTGCGCCATAGCCCCCCTTGTGGGCACCTCTGCCTTCAGACTTTCAAAAAAAATTCCGCCCTTAGTTTTCAAGATACAAGATTGAAATTTTGCAATCGTATTATGTACCTAAGTACGTAATTTTTTTAAAAAAAAAAATCAGATCCCTACTATAGACCCGGGCCAGAGGGGCGTAAAAAATTTGAAAATTCTCCCGGCTTTCCCTGATATTCCCGTTTCTGGTGTACGGACAAGTGGGTGGTACCGTTGGAAAGGACGCTTTCTAAAAAAAAAAAAACGAGTTATGAACCATAACTTTACGATAAATAGTAAGTAAGCAGTAGCTGTTTGAGTGAAAGTCTAAATTTTACCTCAAAAAAGTGGAAATCCTAAAAGGGTTAATAATGTGAGTTATTTACCATACGAATTGTCGATAAATATACCTAAATTTTGTACCCTATATACCAGCATGAGGCCTCTTCTGTTTATATGTAACGGTGGGCATTCTATTTATGTGTAACGGTTGGCACTTCTATTTATATGTAACATACATCAAGTTTGTTACGTTCATTTAAGCGTCACTCTGTGCTTAATTTATACGTTACATAAGACCTTCCATTTCTACGTAACAATATTACATTCATTTTATATGTAAAAAAAATCGCGATTTTTTTACGCTTATTTAGGCGTCACAGTTTTTAGAGTGTACAGAAGCGGGAATTGCGCCAGAATATAGATTTATATCAATTCAATAAATCAATAGCTCACTAGTAAATAAGATTTTTGCCTCAAAAAATGAGAGTATACGACATGGAGTAAGAGGTCTGTGGTTTTCTATCACCTGGCATGTGATTGCATTGATACAGCTGTACAACAACACGTCTTTAGCTGATGCAATAAAGCTGCGCAAAATCGGACTTACTGATAAATTGTCAGGTCCATAGCAAATAGATAGGGAAGTGTTGTATAACTGCATGCATATTGTAGGTTTAGTTTTAATTTGGATTTACCTGTGACAAGTGGTCGTAAGTGCGTGTGCGTGTTTGTTTTCTTTCTCCGCTATGAAGAGATCGCGGCGTGCGTGTATAAACTACCGAACACTTTCTGTTACGTGTGTGGAAAATATACTGTGAAAAGTCAGCGCCGTGCATTAACAGAAACGTTAAAACAAGCTTATTATAGCTATTTTAGGTGTCATGTGGGTGATCAAGACAAAGTGTTGGCTCCCCATGTGTGCTGTGTAACATGCTATTCTACTCTTATTAAGTGGAAAAGTGGCGATAAAACTCGAGCTATGCCTTTTGCGGTGCCAATGGTCTGGCGATAACCAACCAGTCATGCTGAAGACTGTTATTTCTGTCTAATAAAAATTTGGGGTCATTCTAAACGAACAAAATCTAATATTGAGTACCCAAATGTTCCATCCGCTCTAAAACCCATACCACATGGACCTGAACTCCCAATCCCTAATCCATATGCACAGTCAGAAGAATCTTCTCCAGCAGAAGAGCAAGTAGATGAGTTGCCCGAACCATCAACTTCCTTTGATCCAAACTATAGCCCAACCAAAAACACATCTCTTCTTGTTAACCAGTCCAGACTGAATGACTTAGTGAGGGATCTAAATCTGAGTAAGCAACAAGCTGAGTTGCTCGGATCGAGACTTCAAGAATGGAATTTACTGGCTTCTACCAGCAGAATTTCAATTTTCAGAAACCGACACGAACAATTTTCAGGTTACTATATAATGCAAAATTCCCTCTGCGCATGTACAAATATAGATGGTTTAATGGATGCATTAGGTTTCCAACACATCCCTGAAGAATGGAGGTGGTTTATCGACTGCTCTAAAACAAGCCTTAAGGCTGTTTTGCTACATAATGGGAACACTAAACCATCAATTCCAATGGCATATTCCGTAGAGATGAAAGAAACTTATGAAAGTTTGTCTGTGTTGTTAGCTGTGATACATTATAACAAGTACTGTTGGCAAATTTGTGGTGATTCAAAGGTCATTGTTATATTACTGGGGCTTCAGGGAGGATTTACAAAATACTGTTGTTTTCTTTGCTTGTGGGACAGTAGGGCAACTGAATCACACTACATTCAAAAAGAATGGTCCCCAAGAGAAACATATATGCCAGGGAAACACAATGGTAGGCAGAAAATTACCGTCAATTGGTTCAAGAGCTTTTGGATAGCTATCAAAGCTATTCACTTTCTTCATTCCCACTTGGAATTTTTCCCCGAGAATTTACGAGCTGTAAGTGACGAACAAGGGAAACGATTTCATCAGGACATTCAAAAAATGGAGCAACGTTATCAAGGTAAATGGGAACCTCATATGATGGGCGGCTACTGCTGGTTTTTAGTTAGAGAAAGTGACTGGCACTACAAAAGGAAGAATTAATTGTAAGTACAAATGTTTTATTTTCATACTTTGTAAAGCAGTTGTGCATTTGATTCATTGTGAGTTATTGATATTTGTTTTTGTAGGTCAATGTTAATTTTTTGTTTACTATCTTGAATAACGTTTAAAAGGCGTGAAAACTAAGAATTTTGTTGTATACTTTTGGAGTTAAAGAAAAGTTTTTCAATAGGATTAATCTGGCGCAATTCCCGTTTCTGTATCACTATATGAACAGTGACATGAGATAAAAAATCTACTTTTTTAGGGAATTTCCCGAAAAATCCCTCTAGAATTTCCCTCTTATAAAATGGCGGACATGGTGTATACATCATTGTAAAATATGTTTCATTACAAATCCAATGAAGTATAAACCTTGCCTATATTGTAATTCCCGTGGAAGTTACATGTGATTTTTCTGCACCTATGGTAAAATGGACAGTACACATAGCACATATTTATATAAATATATTTATTTCTCAATGAAGAATGATAGGACTCAGATGAAGCTTACAGGGTTTACTAAGTATAAATCAAGCTAACCTAGAATATAATTTGTATGTTTACATGCCTAAGGGTACCCGAGCTAGAGGTACAAAAATGAAGAAAAAGGGAAATTTTGGGGGAAATTTGCCGAAAATCCCTCTGTCACGGGAAAACTGTGGTGATAGAGAAAAACGGATTGCAGATTCGAATTCAGCGGCCAAAGTTCCTTAAAGATCAGCATTCTTCTTTCATGTGGCAAAAACCTTGTTGACTAGTGTAATTTGAGACAATTTTGTGTTCTCTGATCCCACTACGAGATGATCTGTGTCCGCTTCCCTCAAAACACTTTTTGAATTCGTGACATTTTTTCGTCTGATACATGCCAGGAACTTTTGTCTTTACTTATTTACAACGACTCACCAAAGGTAGTCGTTAACCCTGGTTCGGCTGATAATATAAGTACATCTTAGTGGCAGTAATTGTTCATACCTTAAAATAACTTCCGTAATTATATCCACTATTATTCTCACCTTTTATACTGAAATCACAAGTAGATGATGAGTAGTAAATAATTTATTCGTTGATTCTCTTTTAACGTATATTCATACAAACTGTTTTGCAATCAAACATGTCCACTGAGTATCTATAAACAACTACCTAGCAACCAATTATACCATTAATGTATATTTCTTACATATATTAAAAACATTCTTCTTTTGTTATCTTTAAATTAACATTATATCAGGCATAGTGCTTGCGTAGAAGCACTTTCTGCCCAAAAATACAAGTAATTATCAATCGATACAAAGTATCTCGTTGTACATTCAGCTAAAATTGGTGATTCCAATGACAAATTCTCTTTATCATTGGAGGTTGAATGTTTAAACTTACGAAATACAACAGTCATCGATTCATTTTTAATGAACTTTCGAAACAAAAATAAAAATAAAAGACCACTGAAATAAAATGAAATCTTTCAGTTTAACGGCCCCCGATTATGCCATTTTACGCTAAGAAAGATAATGATTAAGGCAAGAGAATGATGATTAAAGAATTAGTGGAATGAGAATATGGGAGGAAAGAGAGTACCGAGCAACCCACAGACACGATGTTATCCATTAGAAATTTACTTGGTTGGAGATCGAATTAGGAACCCCACGCACCAGAAGTAACCTTCAAACTACTGAGCCACTGCAGCCCCCAAAATAAAAATAAAATATGATTTTGAGTTGCCATTTTGTTTACAATTGTTTACAATTTTGTTCGTAATCAGGGCAGCAGTGCACAAGCAATTGCCATAAAATAGTAGAAGAAGAAAAAATAAATAATCCAGGCAACATCTGTAGATTCATATATATATATTTGTACGTTGCTACGGTAATGTTAGGTGTTGTCAAGGAGATATCTATATAATATAATAGTGAGTAGTAATATGTATAATTTGAACTGTGATGTAAAATAAGTAATTCTCATCAATATAGTGTTTTTTTTTTTTTTTTTTTTTTTTTTTTTTTTTTTTTTTTTAGAATTGGTGTATGTTTCTACAAATTATCTTTAATATGCGTAATAATTGAAAAAAAAACACGTAAACATATACGAACTGAGGTGTTAAATGTGAGTTAACGTTATAAATTGATGCTGTTGTACTACTATGCAGTAAGTGGGCGCTCTACCGGTGGTAGTTGATCGAAGGAAAAATAAGGCCTCCTCTTTTAAATGTTACGTTATCCATTTACATACAATGTCTAGCTCAGGAAATTGTAGGACGCGAAAGTGAGTGGCATCTTTTTTTTTTTTTTTTAATTACGCTGTATGTTCTACAGTACATTGATTGAATATATATATATATATATATATATATATATATATATATATATATATATATATAATGAAATACATAGATAGATATAGATATAAATATATAATTAAAAATAGGCAAGACAATTTCAGAAATGAAAATTCCCACTTCTATCAACGAGAGATAATCTTTGTTACATATTTACACACTGCCATTGCTAGGAGATATAGAGGAACAAAATGAAATACACCCACATATCGCAATGTGCGTTCTTACTCTGAGCGTTTTAAAATGAAAATATCAAGCAAGCTATATTTTATATATTAAAAAAAAGACAAACATAATTCAAAATATTATTATTATTATTATTATTATTATTATTATTATTATTATTATTATTATTATTATTATTATTATTATTATTATTATTATTATTAATAATAATAATAATAATAATAATAATAATAATAACGTAGGGAGCACAACTACTAATGTTGTTGTTCTGTTTCAGATCTCCCTTGTGGGCATATACAAATCTCTTCCATAGGAAAGGCTCACAGCTCTCTTGAGAGGAAGACACTCATTTTGCTACCGTAGCCCATGTTAAAAGGCGAGACACCCACTTTTCAAGAGAGAGAAACTGAAACCAGCCAGCTAGAGTAACGAGAAACAGAGAGAAAAGGTTACTAGCAAAATGACAACGAGGCGTAACTATTTCCCAAAGTTTCAAGTGGATCTTGTCTCTCTGGTGGCGACACCTACGCTGCAAAACAATATGTAATGTGGGCGTGTTCCTGTGAGATCCACGCTCCACGATCTAGATTATATTCAATATGAGAAGGAACATCAACAGTTCTACACTGGGGGTTTGCCACGAATAACAAAACTTCTTCATTTCCTTCTTTCCTTTTAGAAAATTGAATTTAAATAAAAATTTTAACTTAACGACCCATGGTTGCGCCTTTTAGGCTAAAATAGAAGGATAATTAGTGAACGTGAATTATTATAAAATAATGAAATGAAATTAAATTTTTGAGTTTTATGTCCCACTAGCAGCGTTCACCCCGCTTCGCTGCGGTCACCCCGGAACGCAATAAACTTTGTTACTTAGATAATTTTTACTTTTTCGCTTTCAAGTGATATGATAAAAACCATAGAAGATTGCAGTAAATCTTAACATTATATCGCCTGTCATTTATGTTAACCCGCCCCGCTTCGCTGCGGTCATCCCGGTGCTGGCATATTGTAAAAGTGTCTGTAAAAATAAGCAAATCAATTAAAAAATTTTAAACAGAAGATTCAAGCTATTTTCCGCTGTATATCGCCTGTCATTTATGTTAACCCGCCGAGTGACACGGTCATGCGGGTTGCATATAAATACGTTTATTTTTACCTATGATGAACTAATAACAAAGGATTTGTACGTTATGGACACTTGAATGGTCAATTATCTCAAGACACTGGTAATTAAAAATTAAAGTGATATGATAAAAACCATCTAGGGTCCAAATCCTAATAACCCCCCAAAAATGAAAGAAATTGGTTCAGCCGTATTAGCGTGATGAGCGGACAAAGGATTTTGTACGTTCTCTTTTATATATATAGATGGTTATGCCGGTAAGGAGACGGTGATGATGAGGAATGAAGAAAGTAGGAGGAAACGGGAGAATCCCGAGGAAACCCAAGCACACGGTGTTTGTCCACCACAAAGTTCACTTAGCGGGAGCAGTGTTTGAACTCGGGACCCCATGCCCAGAGGTGAACGCTCTACCACTGAGCCAGCGCGACCCCATTATTATAAAATAATTGATGGAATGATCATGTGGGAGGAAAACGAGAGAATCTCGAGTAGTCCAACGGACAGGATGTTCATCACAGACTCATATGGTCTCGGCTCGAACCAGGGAACCCTTGCACTAAAAGTAAGCAGTCTACCAGTTTTTATTATTATTAAGCCACCCCAAGTAGAACATTTAGCTCCAATATATCCTAATTAATCGTTATCACTTTTAAATTTAATTCAATACGACAGAAACATGCACACAGAAACTTAGAGGACAGTTAAAAGTGTCGAATGCTCTTCAGAGAGACTCAAAGACCCTCACAATTGCCAGCCACACGCCTCAGACCCCTCAACCACACCACTGCAACTGTTCTTCACAACCGCGGCACCATTTTAGAAAATTGATTTTTCAGTGAGTGAACGGTAATCGCTCTTATCATATATAGGTAGAGTCTACCTTCGAGTTTCCCTCAGCTTCCCTCTGTCCATGTGTTTTTCCTAGAGTGTTATAGACGAATGCTGGAAACTAACTTTATAGGCGCTGGTCAATTTCCTTTCAAAATTTTCTTTCCACTTTCAATGGTTGTTATATTAAAGTTTCAGTGTGAAACTGATCTTCATGGATCCTAGAGAACTTTCTTGAATCAAGAAATGAAAACACGAATTAAACGATTAAATTATAGCAACGAATCAAATGCAATAGTGCGCAGAACTCTATTGTCATCTCAAAAGTATAATTTTCTTCGTCTGCTTCTTGTAAACAATTCAACTGACCTCTAGAAAATTTTGCATTTCAGGACTAAAAGACGGTAAGATTTATACAAAGTGTCGACTCGAGTAAAATTTTCCTATAGATGTCAATGAAGATCATGCAACCGCCTGAATATCATGCAACCATTTACATATACATGTTTGGTAGTGTTGTATAACAATAGGAGATTTCATACATTCGCTGTGTTCTCAGGGTATTTATAAGCTGGTAGGAGTCAGAGCGAATAAGTGAAATTCCTTAAACAAAGATTTACTTGCTTCGTAAAACTTTTGATTTAAAATCTTATCTACGTTTCGCTGCGACAGAATTGAATTTTGGCGTCGAACCAATGAGTTCGCGACACGCTGTTGTCAAACTTTGGCGGCGAGAAATTTTCATTTCAGTAGGCGAATTTTGCTATACGTTGATAGGGATTCTCGTCACACTAAGAACGTACAGCATGTCGATCTAATTGAACTCCCACATCACAGCACTGGCAACGTTGCTGTAAGCGGGTTGGCGGACGAGAGCAGCGCTCAAGGTAGAACTTCAGTTCGACTGAAGCACGTAATAGTTTACATAAGAAGACTCTATCATAAATTTTAAATTACAATATTGATTGCAAAGTATGTACTAACTTGTATTGAGGTTGGTACTTGAGAGATAAAGCACTATCTCAGATATAGAGGATCCAGGATTCGATCATTTCCCTTGTGCATGAACTTTTCTGGAGTTCTTTTATTTCTTCTAACTCTCTTTCTTTTACAATAATACCTTCGTTGTTATATACTGACATTTATCATCTCTCTCCTTTAACTTAGATGGACTAACTCTACTAGGTTAAATTTATTCTTAGTCTTTCAAGCAGTATATCAGTGGCGGATCCAGGACGGATTTCTGGGGGTGCAGACCCGTATCCAGGGGGGTCTAGGGGGCCGGCCCCCCTAAATTTTAGCTCCCCCCTAAAATTTTCAGGGTAGGCTTGCAAATGAACTATAATATGGTGATGAACTATAATATGGTTGGATCGGCCCCCTAACTTCATCCGCCCCCCTACATTTATGGGCTGGCTACGGGCCTGGGGCAGTGGGTTGTAATACTGCTACTCAGATCTACTTTTAAGAGTTCCAAACTCTAGGATGGGTTGTATTTATACATAAAATAAGAAAGTTTCCTTCTCTGGGGGGCGATCATCCCGATTCCCCCCTGGATCCGCCCCTGCAGCATATGCGTTACTGTTATAAGTGTGTCACCGTTAGGAAAAGAAAAAACAATAGATTCAATCTACTACTCAACACTATACTTTGCATGTATTACAATACATGTGCAAATGAATAAATAATTTATTTCAGTAGATTAAAAAGCCATCAATTATTGGCAAGAAACGATACAGTTTCTAGCACCATAAAATTTTATTTTCTCAAAAACTTATTACAATTTACCATCAAACACGTTATTTCGTTCAGCTGGCTGTGATCAATCCATTAATACCACCGTTTAGCATCAATTTCAATTTACAAAAATAGTTTTTTTTTTCGTTTTTCTCAAAAACTACGCATAAGAATTTGGCTTCACTCATAACATTTTGTTCATGTCGACGAGATCTACCGATCGACATATGTCTCATCTTTCTTTATGCATTCGTTACAACCTGATAATATTGTACGAGTATAATTCACTTCACCTTTCATCTTGTTCTATTTCAGTGGAAGCTAAAGTACCTTTCTAGGACCGACGTTCTTCAATTTTTTGAGGTATAATTAATATTAGAGGGTTAATATTGAAGTGAAAAAATTCTATAATTAGCTTTTAGTATTCAACTACAATTTAACAATAAATAAACGAAATAAAATATTTGTTTAACCAGCTACAGTGATGATGAGAAATGAGTGAAATGGTGAATTAAAAAGTGAAAAGAAACGGGAGAACCCCGAGAAAAAGCGCTCACACGGTGTTTTCCCACCTCACTTGGCGCGAGCTGAGATCGAGCCAAGAATCCCATACACCAGCGGTGGAAGCTCTAGCACTGAGCCACCGCGGCCCACAATAAACGATTACTATACGATTCTACGTAAATCAAAATAAACATATCCACTATCGACTCCTCTGATATAACATAGACAAGAGAACATTATTAGACTTCCAAACTGTGCTATGCATAAGCGTCAGAAGTCTTATGAAATGGCTTTGTACGCCCGTTTGACGACAGGTATCAGAGCAAATACGGCCAGAGATATCGAGATGCGGTTCTTTCCAATCAATTCAGCATCTAAAGAATAGATTACATCTCATCCGTTAATTCCCCATTCAAACCGGAAGTGGTTTCAATTAGTCATTTCCATTTTCAATTTTTATCGCCATAAAACGAAAACAATGACAGGTTGAAGTGGTTTCTTTGCAAACGATTCAGCGTCTCCATCAACTCTCTATTCAAACCGGAAGCTGTTCAAATTAACTATTTCCAATTTCAACATTTATCAGCATAGATAAAAAATGGTAATAGATAGGGACAAGATGTTTTCTGCAATCTATTCAAGGTGTCTACCTTCACAAATTGCAACATTCTACCGAAACGGAAAGTGGTTGAAATTTACTTTCGATTCCAATAGTTATTTCTGTAGAACATACACTATGTGATCAAAAGTATCCGGACACCCCCCAAAACAGTGGCGGCGATTGGACGGTAAAAGTGGGGGGGCAAGATATGATCTGAATATGTGTATATCAATGTTAGTGTTCCTGGTTCTTTCTAACACTTTGTTTGACGAAAGGTTGTATAACTAATAGGATACTATATTTTTCAGTTAAAATACCGTATATCGTGTTTCATGTTTAATTAAGTAAATTGACAAGAGTAATTTACTTAATTGCTCATGATTCCTTGCTCATGAACATCTTAAAATTCTGCCTGGAAAATTGTGTGAATCAGATTATTTAATAACATATTTTTGAAACAAATAAATAGAAAAGATATTATTAATCATACTAATGAATAATGAGTCTTGTTTTGTAGAAGTTGTATTGAAACTGGGGATTAACGAACAACTTACATTTTTAATTCCACTAAATATATGTTATTAAATATATGTTATTACTCTTAGAAAATGAAAGACAGTAAATACTACAAGCATATGCTACGACGCAATTGTAATATTAATTCCTTTGAATTGCAATTAAAACGCATTTCTTGTAGCTGTCTTAACTCCACGGGAAGACAAATAACGAATACAATCTTACGCAACGACAAATATATGGTACCATTTTTTCTATGAACCAGTAATATGCAAAAACTTTACATTTCCAATTGCAACTATATACATTAAACATTTTAAATTATGGCTTTTTAAAGGTAAATTATTGAATTTCAGTCAATCAGCTACAGCATCTATCCTAGGATCATGGTTAGTACCTCATTCTCTTCAGAAAAGAACAACCTTTCAAACGGTTCCATTTACGTTTTCGTATCATGTCGCTAAGGCGGGAAATTTTGAAGGAAATCTGGATTTTTTTTTCTGATTTTTTCATACTTTGATTCCCTCTGGACCCCCTTTGTTAAGGCACAGGTCTCAAAATCAACTGAAAAATACGAAGGGGTGTACTAAATGTGTATAAAACAATCAAGCTTCTATCTTGAAAACTAAGTGCAGGAAAATGTTTACCAATGAGCTAAGAACATTCCCACAATGCCCCAGATGACCCGTATGTAATGTAAAATTTTCCTGAGACATTCCTACTTATACTATGATCATTGTTCGTACCTCATTCCCTTCAGAACAGAACATACTTTCAAACGGTACTACTCACGTGTTTCCATTATGTACCTGAGGTGGGAAAATCATGAAAAAATGGATTATTTGTTTAAAAAATATTCTTTGTACTTTTTTGCCCCTCTGTACTCCCCTGTTTTAACGCAGAGATCTGAAAAATACTAAGGGGTGTACTAAATGTGTGTGCAAAATTTAAATCTCCTAGGTGCAAAAGTAAGCCCGCCAAAAATAATATTTCTACAATAATCCAGATTCCCGTATAAAAAAGGATCTCAGGTAAAAATTCCCTGAGACATCCCTATTTATACTAGGATCATGGTTCGTACATCATCCTTTCTAGAAGAGAACAACCTTCCAAACGGTACTATTCACATGTCTCCATCATGTATCTGAGGAGGGAAAATCGCGAAAAAAGGGATTAGTTAAAAATGTATCCTTTTTTTTACCTTTTTGCCCATCTGGACCCCACTGTTTTATCGCAGAAATCTGAAAATAATCTGGAAAATATTAAGGGGTGCACTGAATGTGTGTGCAAAATTTCAATCTTCTAAGTGCAAAAGTAAACCCTCCAAAAAGTAATAAAAAAGTCATATTTTTTAGTGATGACGTCATCACACTACGTCTCGACGCAGAAAGGCGTGAAAGCATATGTAACATGTTCTACAATGCCTCCAGGCTTGAGAAAAACAAAACAAGTAAAAAGCTTTTTTGGTACTTTTTTAAATCGAATAATGAAAATTCTAGCCTTCACGGAAAAACAGATGATATAATTTAAGAGTTAAGTGGTTACTTCAAAAAAGTGGGGGGCAACTGCCCCCTCTTGCCCCCCTAATCGCCGCCCATGCCCAAAACATACGTTTTTCATATTAGGTGCATTGTGCTGCCACCTACTGCCAGGTACTCATTATCAGCGACCTCAGTGGTCATTAGACATCGTGAAAAAGCAGAATTTGGCGCTCCGCGGAACTCACGGACTTCAAACGTGGTCAGGTGATTCGATGTCACTTGTGTCAGAAGTCTGTACGCGAGATTTCCACAATTCTAAACATCTCTAGGTCCACTGTGTCTGATGTGATAGTGAAGTGACACGTGAAGGGACATGTACAGCTCAAAAGCGTACAGGTTGACCTTTGCCTGTTGACTGACATAGGTCACCGACAGTTGAAGAGGGTCGTAAAGTGTAATAAGCAGACATCTATCCAGACTATCACACAGGAATTCCAAACTGCATCAGGATTCACTCCAAGTACTATGACAGTTAGGCGTGAGGTGAGAAAGCCACACATCACGCAGGTAAATGCCAAACGACCCCTCGCTTGGTGTAAGGAGCGTAAACATTAGACGATTGAACAGCGCAAGAACGTTGTGTGGAGAGGCGAATCACGGTACACAATGTGGCGATCCGATGGCAGGTTGTGGGTATGGCTAATGCCCGGTGAACGTCATCTGTCAGTGTGTGTAGTGCCAATAGTAAAATTCGGAGGTGGTGGTGTTAAGGTGTGGTCGTGTTTTTCTTGGAGGGGTTTGCACCACTTGTTGTTTTGCGTGGCACTCTCACAGCGCAGGCCTACATTGATGTTTTAACCACCATGCTTCCCACTGAAAGAGCAATTCGGGAATGGCGATTGCATCTTTCAACACGATCAAGCACCTGTTCATATTGCACGGCCTGTGGCGGAGTGGTTACACGACCATAACATCCCTGTAATGGACTGGCCTGCACAGAGTCCTGAGTTGAATCCTATATAACACCTTGGGGATGTTTTGGAACGCCGACTTCGTTCCAGGCCTCTCCGACCTACATCGATACCTCTCCTCAGTTCAGCACTTCGTGAAGAATGGGTTGCCATTCCCCAAAAAAACCTTCCAGCACCTGATTGAAAGTATGCCTACGAGAGTGGAAGCTGTCATCAAGGCTAAGGTGGGCCAACACCATATTGAATTCCAGCAGTACCAATGGAGGGCGCCACAAACTTTATTTTTAGCCAGGTGTTCGAATACTTTCGATCACATAATGTAAATGGTAAGAAACAACGAGATGCAATTTTTTGCAATCCATTTAGTTTTCCAAGAGTAGGTTCTATCTCCTCTTTCAGCCATCAATTCAATACGAAATTGGTTCAAATGAACGATTTGCGGTTTCAACCTGTAACGCTATAGATACAAAAGAGTAAGGCGTAGAGAGAAATATGGACTCAGAGTCCGAGGAACAGGTTATACAGTATCTTTGATATCATTAATTTATTGCGACCAGTACTTATAAATGTACCCTTTCAAATTTAAGTAGAATTCCCATAATAGTTTGGAACACTGTGAAACGAAACTCACTCATTATTGTTTAAGTTAGGTTTAGATCACTATTATTCTAAGATTACTGGGGAACATATGTTGAATTTCTACTAACCATCGGGGGACAAAAGAAAATAGCTTGACTCAAATTTCATGGAAAGATTCTTGTTATGCATGGTGAAGTTTTTTTTTTTATGTAAACTACATACGGAAATGAACTAAAGCAGTTTCTTATCACTTTTTGATTGTTTGACAGAAAATGCCTTCGTAAGAACATATGCCGAACGTTTGGGAAAATGTACGCTCTTAACTTTGCACCATTCATGCAACACGTGAAACATATCTTTCAGCAAACAACTTCTACCGAAACATGAAGTTAACTGACGCCTCTATTTACAATGTTACCAATTCTCCGTTCCTTACAATTCCCTACCGCCTTTCCCTCCCTCATCTAGTCCCCTTGCGAATTACCCTATTCGCCATTTATCCTGACTTTACCGTATTATTCTTATTACTAGCAGTAGCAGTAGTGGCGGTAGAAATAGTTGTATTCCTGCGTACCGAATAGTTATCCCGTGCGCCCTTCGAGCGTATGGCTTCTAATTCGATTCAAGTAGAGCACCGAATGTTCGGAGTTGACTGTTATGATATGTAAAATTATTATTATTATTATTATTATTATTATTATTATTATTATTATTATTATTATTATTATTATTATTATTATTATTATTATTATTATTATTATTTCATTGTATCAAATTATTTGAACAGACATTTCGTTATTCATACAACACTTTATTAACAAACACAAATAAATTTACTTATAGTGAGTAATAGAGTGATCAAAAATATGACTATATTTTTTTTCTTTTATTAACAAAATGCTGAATCACAATAAAAGGCCACTAAATCCAGTTGTTGCTGATCCTAGTTGAAGACAACATATTTGGATTCATTAAAAAAGAAGAAAAATAGAAACATAGAGGAAAACATTGACTAATATCGTAGCACCAGAAGATAATGATTATATTGGGGACAATGTGATTAAGTGTCCTCACTTCTTCTTTTTTCCTTTCTTTCCTTTGCCTTTAGCGGCTTTTTCTTGAGGAAGATCAGCTGGGTTATATTGTGACGCTTGCGTCGTAAGGTATGCCTTCTTAATGGGGCAATCAGGCTTAGGTATTGGCGGCATATATGGCTTCACTTCAATCTGCAGTTCCATCCTGGTCCCACCAGGTGTCTCATGGACTCGGTTGATTTTGTACATCATATCTTTCTCCACCCTACACGGTTCAATATTCACAACATTCGTCTTGTCTTCTTTCAAAGCGTTAATGTTGAAAATTCCTGGTCCCATCTTAAGACCAGCAGCCTTCACTGGAGCCGCCATATTTGATCCGACAGTTCCTTGTCAAGCTTCAGTTCTGAATTTCTGGGTTGTACTACAATTTTGTAACGCCAAATTCACGTTCTTTGATAAATAAGAAAATTATTGCGGCATTAATCCAGTTATAGATAAAAGTATTCTCTATTGAAAATTTACGTTTTTATTGGGAGTGTAGTAGTCACCTCCCTGACCAAAATTTTCCTTGTTACTTAACAGAACAAATATTTATCTAGGTAACCAACTTTAACATTAATATTAATATTTATGGAATTGTTGAATATTTTTTTATTATTACTGAAACATTATAATTGATATTACTATAATTTCTTTGACAATGTGATATCATTAAGAATATGTTGATTACATGTAAATGTATCACTTCGCTAAGTGTAAACAATGATGCAATTTAAGGGATTTTTCCCATAATTTAGGGAAATTTTGTAGTAAAATTGATCAAATAGGAAAGAAAGGAAATTTTAAACACAAAATACTGAAATCCAAGGAAATAGTCAGGTTGAGTTGCACACTGAATTATGACGTTGACCTGGGTTCGATTCCCGTTGGAAGAAACTTGAAATTTGAACGCATTACGGTAGTTCAAATTCCACATAAAACTGTAGTTCCATGTCTCATGTAGCCTCCTGCTGAAAAGGAATGCTGGACCCTAACCAATCTGTATAATTTAATATCATCTGAATGTACCTAGGCATATACTCCAGTCAAAATACCGAATAAAATAAAACAAATTGCAATAAAAATGACTTACATTATTTCACTCAGGGACGCATCCAGGACCGACTTCTGGGGGGCGGTGGGTTGTCATACTGCTATTTAGAGCTACTTTTAAGAGCTTCAAACTCTGGGATAGGTTTTATTTATATATATAAAATACAAAAGTTTCCTCTTCTGTGGGGGGTGATCGTCCCCCTGGATCCGCCACTGGTTTCACTTACGTTCCATTTCTAGAATTACTAAGTTATATATTTTCAAAGAAATCATTATAACATTAACTCACAAAAATATTCACTTAAACAAAAATAAATATATAAATAAACTAGCAGCGTTCACCCCGCTTCGCTGCGGTCACCCCGGAACGCAATAAACCTTGTTAATTAGATAATTTTTACTTTTTCGCTTTCAAGTGATATGATAAAAACCATAGTAGATTCCAGTAAATGTTAACATTATATCGCCTGTCATTTATGTTAACCCGCCGAGTCACATGGTCATGCGGGTTGCATATAAATACGTTTATTTTTACCTATGATGAACTAATAACAAAGGATTTGTACGTATGGACACTTGAATGGTCAATTATCTCAAGACACTGGTAATTAAAAATTAAAGTGATATGATAAAAACCATCTAGGGTCCAAATCCTAATAACCCCCCAAAAATGAAAGAAATTGGTTCAGCCGTATTAGCGTGATGAGTTCACAAAGGATTTGTGCGTTCTCTTTTATATATATAGATAAAAATTTTATTTACAAGCCATTTTAATAATATTGTTGTTCCTACTACGAGAAACCGCCCTCTTAAGTACACAAGTATACTAACTCAATTGTACATCTTTGTACGCTACGCACTATGCACTCGCAAACTTGTGAACTCGTGACGTCAGTTCCGGAAATAAGCGTACTACGAATGCGCACTTGTATCTTTTGGACATGGCCATTATTATCGTATATATATTATCGTCTTGGCATTCCCGTTGGGAGCCATTTTCCGATACCTATAGGAGGCACGTAGCCAAGGGGGGGTCCGGACCCCGCATTCGAGACCAGAAATGAAAAAAAAAATAAGGAAGGATAAAACAAAATGAAATGACAAAAAGAAGGATCAGCGTTAAAAATTAAAAAGAAAACTACAGGAAGCTTTTGCTTACTCTTTCTTATGAGAAAATTTGTATTACTTGCAATATGGTGGCGAGGTAAGCGAGATATTCTGGAAGAGTCTGGGAATTTGAAATTTCAAGAAAAGTTAGGGAATTCTCAGAATTCCTGCTACTAGTCAGGGAGATTTCAAGCTTTCAAAAGCATAAGTGCCGTTGTGTAACAGCGTGGACATTTTTAATCATAACTTTTCGTCATCGCATCCTTGCAGTATCAAGCATGTTATTTCAAGGACAATTTTCTATTGCTCCTTTAACCTGTCATTTGGAACCGACAGTAGTTGACGGAATAATAATAATAATAATAAAAATATGTTGAAAGAAAGTTCTGTTAGCATTTGATTCAACAAAGAAAGGAATGCATATATTGTAAAATTAGTTGAATATACACATGCTTCGCACAGGGGCTGTATTTGGAAGCCAATGCCAGTAGGAGTATCACCATTGATCTCAGCGACTACGAAAACTATGGATTTGATACTAATATCGGTCATTTTGTGCTATTTTTTACATGTCTCGGAATCCAGCCTCCGCTGACTCCCGGCCCGCATACTTGCAAGTCATCGCTAATGGAAGTGTCACCATTGGTTTCAGCGACCGCGAAAACTATGGATTTGACACTAATATCGGTCATTTTGGATTACTTTTATATGTCTTGGTATCTCACCCCCCTCCGGTGACCCCCGGTCCGGAGCCGAATAGCGTGAATTTGAAAGTTAATGCGACTGGAGTTTCACCATTGATTTCAGCGACCGCGAAAATATGAATTCGACACTAATAGCTCAAGTGGTAAAGCGTTGGCTTCGCATTCGGGAGGTCGTGGCTTTGAATCCCGCTGCCTACCATTCTGACTGAGGATTTCCAGGGTTTCCCTCGGTCCTACCAGGTCAACGCCGGGATGGCACCTACTAAACAGGCCCTGGCCGATACCTTCCCAAATTCTTTCCATTGTTAATGTTGTTGGATATCCAATGTGAAATGGCCTCTGAGCTGTATCTAGTGATTGTTAAATAAATAAATAAATAAATAAATAAATATCGGTCATTTTCTACTACTTTTACATGTCTCGGTAAACGCCCCCTGAGACCCCCTGTCTCGAATTTCGACAAAAACGTTTAACTCTGGTCTGGAGCCTGGACCAAGGTATTCGTGACTAAAATTTGGTAACTCTCGGTCAATTTGTCTGGTTCCCAAGCCGGTTCCGGTAAACGGGTAAACGCCCCCTGAGACCCAACTGTTTCGAAATTTGAAAAAAAAAAAACGCTTCGTCTTGATCTGGGGCCTGGGCCAAGGTACCCCTGACCAAAATTTGGTAACTCTCGGTCCACTCGTCTGGTCCCCAGGCCGCACACAAACAGACAAACACACAAACAAACTTTATTTTATTTACATTAGAAGATAGTTTACAAGACAGTATTCAGTATGTACTTTTTATAATAATTGACGTCATAACGAAAGGTAAATTGTTATATTTGAATAAACAGGAGAAGGACGTAAATATTGCAAAATCTTTTTCAATCCTTTTTTCTTTTATTATTTTGCTCGAAATTTCTTCATAGTTTGTTATTAAAATACTTGCCAACATATCCTCATTTGATTGTCCTAACAAACCAATATATGTTGATAGTAAAGTAGTTTAGATTGATCGAGCTCCTGGGCCTTCAGAATTTCATGGCACTCCACCCCACGCCCCGTTACGAAATGCTGGCTAAACGAACCAATATATGTTCCAGTAAAATAGTTTAGAGTGATCGAGCCCCTTTTGTGATGACCACAGTATTTTATGTCACGGACTCCCCCCCCCCTTCACGAAATCCTGGCTACGTGCCTGCCTATAGACGAACAACACGTCAAAAAAGTATTACGTATGGTCAGTGAGGGTAATTATCAGACAGATTTCACAACTTTTCCACGTTACTCAGCTTACATTAGTTTTAAAAGCAGTTAACCTTGGCAGCAGTTTGTTCCTGTCATCTCATAAGTTGATGAGTAAATGTCAAATTTGTGCTGTCTCATAATTACCCTCTAAAAGAGTAACTATGAGACACCGGGTGGTAATTATGAGACACCTGTTGTCTCCAGCTTTCTGTATGTGATATTAAGGTATGAAGGAGTCCAATTGTGAGACAAAAAAGTCTTTGTTATTTCGTGTTTATTACATAAAGACATACAAATATTTGGCTGAGTAATAAGAAAATAACTGAGAAAGAAAGTGGAAATAACCACTGATGTTATTCTAACATTTTTGTGAGTTGACTATAATAACCCTATATGCTAATAGGTTGTATTAGATAGTTTCAGGTTACAAAACAGGCTTATGAAACAAATTTAGACCAAGTTCTAGGCAGTTCACTAAAAAATAAACAACTTAGACTACTATTTCTTTCTGTTTTAATATATTGATATGAAACCTAGGGTATTTTCAACAAAATAATGTAGGTCTACAACTTTGAAAGTTACCAAGAAACAAGATTATAGGACTACCTAAACTACAGAATAATGCTTTTTTGAAACTTAGCATACTAGGATACAGAGACATATTTGAAAATGCGTTTCATAATTCCGGACCTTAAAGGCAGAGGGGAGTAAGTCATTTTTATCAAATTTTCAGGAGCGACAGGAAATAGTGACTTACTTCTTTTAGCCTTTAGGTGCCTTCGGACTTATATCCAATTTTATTATTGCCATTTGATAAAGTATTCACAATACAACTACAAGCTTTCTAAGAATAAGAGATATCAGAACACGCGTTTTAAATCTGGCAATAACTCATTTTCAGAAAAAAATGACTTACTCCCCTCTGCCTTTAAGGTCCGGAATTACCTTCCATATAAGCAAAATGAGATAAAACAAGAACAAAAGAATTGTAACTCTGAAAAAAAATCCCAAGGGACAAATTCAACTTAACTTGTATTTGCTGACCTACCAGGCTTCCACCAACATCCATTAGTTTCACAATAGTGATATTGCTGCACGAGTAGATATAAAACTTAATGATAGGATTTCAAGTTTCAAAACAATTTTTTTTTTTTTTGAATGGGTGTTGACATATTGGTACATACAAACTTTTGTAAACTGAAACTTAAAAATGTACACAGAGCATTGTGAAGGAAGTTACTAAACGCTTGTGCTCTTAATTTGTATTTACCTACAGAGATTGAAGATCAGTGAGGGGTGTCTCATAATTATCCTTTATAGGCAGTGTCTCATAATTACCTTGGCTGACCCTATACCATTTATAAATTACCAATTTCATTGAAATGCAACTAGTAGATATGAAGGTAAAAAAGATTCTAAAATCTGGCTTCTAATGCTTGTGATAGGATAATAAAATTTTGTTAATACAAAATCAACAATGCATGACAACATTGTATAGGCATATCCATAAATGCAATAATCTCTTATGAAGCAAAATTCCATTGTAAATAAGCACCTAGCCTTGGCTTAATGGATGCTTATCGGCAAGTCCATAATGTCCGCAAAATCTGCAATAATATACATTAACATGTTACAAGCATGATAACAAGTAATTCTTTAATATAACAAAATGAAAACACAAGATGTAAATATTCCTGAAATATTCATTATCAGTGAAAATAAGACGCCATAGGTTAGAAATACTAAGATAAAATAAAGACTTCAGTAACATTTCTCGAATGAGCTTGTTAACGTTTCAGCTGTAAATCCAAACAAATGGTTAAGAACAAGGTTTCAGTTAAAATAAGAATGTTAACATTAACACGTTGATAGGTTTTAAGCTTCTGGCATCAACAGAAATTATCAGAAATTAGCTGGCATGGTAGAAATAATTGGTTTTTAAAGTTAAATGCACTCTTGTCTCACTAATAAACAAGAGTTACAAGAATTGAGTGTACAAAAAATGTTATTCAAAATATATTATGATACATGCAAATATAATCTTAAAATAATGAAGTAAAATATTGATGCTCAAATATTTCAAAAAATTAAAATACTGGTTATACAGAAATATTTCAGACTTTTCGTTGAAACCTGTTAAGATATGAAAATAACATTAATACGTATCATAAAATTTACAAATGTTGAAATATTCAACAGAGCATAAATACAATATAACATTAATACAATGGCACATCATTAAATTTTAATATTCAAAATACACAGAAACTTATACCTGAAATACAAGATATCAATACACAAGTTACAATGAAATTTCAATGTGTACATGAAGATGGGGAAATATTTCCAACAATTACCGAATGATGGGTTAATTATTGGGGGTGCTCCAAGTATTTCATGGTTCATCACGCCATGTCTGCCTAGAATGCAGCTTAGACCAGTTAAGAATTCCCCATGAGCATTGCCAGAACGAACTTGAAAAGAATGGAGAGATGGAGCGGGAAGGAAAACTGTCATTGTTCCTAGATGTAGAAGTAAATCTTTTTATTTGCATCTTCTCTCTCTCGCAAAAATTGGTAAAATATTATCTCTCTATCACTTACAGTTCTCGAGATATGGCTGCTTAAATTTCTAGAAATTTGAACCTTTTTGGCCATTATCTGGGGTATGGTGGCCAGTTGGCCAGTAGACAGTTAATCAGTGCCCACTGGTTACTATTTCGTACCAAAATATTTTCCATCCTCTTAGGTATTGGTCGTCAATATCATCTCTCTACAAATAATGGTTCCGGAGCTACGGCTCGTTAAATATCTAGAAATTGGTCACTTTTGGAAAATATCAAGGGAACGGTAAGTCATAGAGAGATGATATTGGTGTTAATCAACACCTAAGAAGAAGGTAAACAATTTGATACCGATATTAATTAGTGCCCACTGGCCAACTGGCCATTAACCATTTGGACAGTGGCCACCGGTTACTATTTGATACCAAAATATTTACCATCCTCTTAAGTATTGATCAAAGTCAATACTACCTCTCTACAGCTTATGGTTCCCGAGCTATGGCTCCTCAAATATCTAGAAATTAGCCATTTTTGGCCAATATCACGGAAACGGTAAGTCAAAGAGAGACGATATTGGTGTTAATCAATCCCTAATATAATGTTACACATTTTCATATCAATATTAATTGATGGCAACTATACAACTGGCCACAGGCCAAACAAAGGTCAGTTGAACAGTGGCCACCGGCTACTATATGGTACCAAAAAGTTCACCATCTTCTTAAGTATTGATCAACATCAATATCATCTCTCTACAACTTATGGCTCCTGAGCTATGGCTCCTTAAATAGCTAGAAATTGGTCATTTTTTGGCCAATATCACAGGAACGGTAAGTCATAGAGAGATGATATTGGTGTTAATCAATACCAAAGAGGATGATAAAAATTTTGGTACCAATATTAATTGGTGGCCACTGGTCAACTGGCCATTGGCCAAACCAGTGGTTCAGTTGGACAGTGGCCACCGGTTATTATTTAGTACCAACATCTTTTCCATCCTCTTAGGTATTGGTCAACATCAATATCATCTCTCTACAACTAATGGTTCCCGAGCTACGGCTCGTTAAATATCTAGAAATTGGCCACTTTTGGAAAATATCAAGGGAACGGTAAGTCATAGAGAGATGATATTGGTGTTAATCAACACCTAAGAGGAAGGTAAACAATTTGTACCGATATTAATTAGTGGTCACTGGCCATTTGGACAGTGGCTACCGGTTATTATTTGATACCAAAATATTTACCATCCTCTTAAGTATTGATCAAAGTCAATATCATCTCTCTACAGCTTATGGTTCCCGAGCTACAGTTCCTTAAATATCTAGAAATTGGCCATTTTTTGGCCAATATCACGGGAACGGTAAGTCATAGAGAGACGATATTGGTGTTAATCAATCCCTAATATAATGTTACACATTTTCGTATCAATATTAATTGATGGGCACTATACAACTGGCCATAGGCCAAACCAAGGTCAGTTGGACAGTGGCCACCGGTTACTATTTGGTACCAAAAAGTTTACCATCTTCTTAAGTATTAATTAACATCAATATCATCTCTCTAGAACTTATGGTTCTCCGAGATATGTCTCCTTAAATCTCTGGAAGTCTGCCATTTTTTGGCCAATATCTCGGGAACGGTAAGAGTGACGCGAAAAATTTAATCACTTTCTCTGATAGTTTTTGAAGCTCTATCAAATGCACAGTTCAAAATTGAGAAATATCGCAAATAACAGACAGACAGACAGACACACAGACATAGAGAATTCAGTAACGAACTTTTTAAGTTGGTTAAAAATAAATTTAAACATACCCTCGTTAATATAAGGGGCGGATCCAGGACCGACTTCTGGGGGGCGGTGGGTTGCCATACTGCTACTTTTAAGGGCTCCAAACTTTGGGATGGGTTTTATTTATATATATAAAATAAGAAAGTTTCCTCTTTCCCTCCTGGATCCGCCCCTGGTTAATATACCATAAAATTCCTTCCCGAAGGTTCGGTCGCATCGAGATACTAAAGAAGCAAAATAATGTTAATAAGAAACCCTAATAGTTAGGATAGACTCCAAAAAATGTTTAGTTACGGTGACTACCGCAACCGAAAATACGACGTAAGTGTTGAATACATGTCTTCCTGTGTTTCCTATAAAAGGAAAAAAAGCTACATAAAATCTTAACGTAAAATATCTTGGAACTTAATAGTCTACACTGCTTGTTGAATCTAAATATAGAATATAAATATACCATATTAAATACATTTACACCATATTCTACAAATACATTAAGTCATATCTAAGTAATTCAACATCCAAAACTGAACACTAAATCTAGTTTTCCTGAAAGTCAAAGTCTCGTTCATTACGATGATTTAACCTTTCGTAGTTTCGTTCATTTTTCCTGTGATTGTTGTCATTATCAGGATCGCAGAATTGTCTATTGTCTCTATTTTTTTCGCTGGTTATTCCTTCTATCCTTAGAATTACCATTATGTCATCTTCGACGTTTATCTTAGTTATGAGGGTTGCGATTCCGATCTTGCTCATAGTTAGTGTTCTGATTTTGAGAACGTGGTTGTCGATCGTTGTTGTTACGGTCGTTCCTATATCTGTGATTCGAGTTACCGTCTCTTTGAGCCTTGGTGTGATTAACCTTTTGATTATAATACCTATTTTGATTATTGTTACCATAACTGAAAGTTTTCTGATAATTTTGAGAAGTTTGATTCTGTCTATGGTTAGAATTGTTGCCCTGCAAATGGTTTTCCTCTTTATTTTGTTGGAAATACAATGTTCTTAATTTCTGAATAGAAGTCAAAAATTCCCTGATATTAGTACAAGAATGTAAATAAAATTCTGTGCGAAATCTCTGAGGCAACATGTGTATGATGTCAGTTAATATCAAATTTTCTGGTAACTGTGGTGTCAGTTCTCTAAGTTTATTAAACTGATCTAAAGCAAACGCATGTACTGAGTCATGGGTTTTGGGATTGAATCGAGTTGCTTTACAAGTCGATAACCTGTGCTGTATCGTTGCATCTCCAGCTAAAGATTCAATTAACGCTTTTCTAACCTCTTCTAAGGTCTTAAATTTCTCATTACGTGTGTAATACCAGCTTAAGGCTACACCATCCAATACATGAGGTATGGCTTGTACTAAGACCTTTTCGGACAATTTAGCAACTTCGACAGCTAATGCTAACTTGCGCAGATATGTGTGAGTAGTATGTTACCATCTAGTCCTCACTCATAAATATTCATGAGTGAGGACTTTTCTGACATTTTAGCAGTTCCTAATGCACGTTTGAAAAATGGATACACCCTTTTTTCGCATACTAATGACACATAATGTATGCAGGTGCGGCCGGAGGTTGTATAGAGAACATGACACATAATAAATGTTTCCGGTTAAAAGAAATGTTAATTGGACAAGCAGAATACAGAAAGACCTTTCAGAAATAAAATATGCAGATCACACACGTAGAACAAGGTAATTCATTAATATTCAGCACATGTAACGCGACAGCTGCTGCTGGAGAACATTCTAGAAATTGTGATCGTTGGAATGGGATATCACGTGATGGACGAAGCATATTAAATAGCCAGTGTTTTTTAGTGAAAAGTAGTTATAGATTGGTTTTAAAGCATGGATTCAATGAAACCGTTGGATATTAGTACAAGAGGTGAAAGTGATCTCGCAGAATCATCATCTTTGCCGGGGACAGAGGTTTTATTCCAACCGGTGGTGAGCCCGCAACATCCGCCACTGGAAACAGAAGTTACTCCGTCTAAAGTGGATGTATTACCGGGAACAGAAGTTTCATCCCAACCGGTGGTGAACCCGCAACCTCCGCCACTGGAAACAGAAGTTATCCCGGCCAACTTGGATGTATTACCGGGAACAGAATTTGTATCCCAACCGGTGGTGAGCCCGCAACCTCCGCCACTGGAAACAGAAGTTTTTCCGTTACTTGATGTGGATCATGAAATAGAAGAATATCCCCCTACACCTTCACCAACAGTGAGTAATTCCCCGGTGGAGAATTGGGAGTTGGAAGAATTTTTGAATTTGCCATGTGAGTGTACTGTGGAACGTACATCATTGGATTGTATAAAAGACTGTATAATATACTGGAAACCAGACGATATATGTATTTGTTTTGCTTGCGGGTTCGGAGACGGCAGTCAATGGACACATGATTGTTTGGTGTTGGATACGGAATCTCTTGAACGGAAAGCTATAGATGCTGTAACGAAATTTGAAGTTCGTGAAGAATTATTATCAATTTACAGAAAAAAGCATGGACAGCCTTTTGCGATGATATGGAATTTCATTGAACGTTTCCGAGATCTTGTGTGGGACTTTGAATATAGACCCATTCTATTAAAAATTTTACTAGAAAAAGATTATGGGAAATACGTGGACATATGGTAAATTGTGTATTGTTTGATTTCCTTTTATTAGTAATCATGTATTGTGATAGTGAGAATTGTGGACAAAACATTAGTGAAAATTGTGTGTTAGAAACGATAAGTGTATACTTACGCTCAAATGGAATAAGTGGTATGCAGCATAATCCTGGAACTTTTCTTGAAAAGCACTTGTTGAATGATAAGACTTTAGTAGAACTCTTTGAAATTTTTCATGAACGGCATCGTGAAATTTCAATCACAAACTTTATGTTAAAAACTGGTGAATGTTTAAAAAATACTGAATTTATTGGACAACTTATTCCAGTTGTCATGGAACGTTCGTGTGAAATTTCAGTTTGCCATAAAATGTATATTGTAGACATACAGGGATTTAAGATTTCCCCGAATGAATTTGTGATACGTGAATTTTGTCTTACTGCGTGTGATGATACTTTAAATTTTCATTGTTTAGTAAAAGTACCATGCGAATTTAACGATTTACCAATAGGTTGCCAAAAACAAATCGATTGGCTTACAAACCACTTGCATGGCTTGTCATGGTCTAGTAAGACTGGCTATCTCGTATCACATATTCGGAATATTATGTATGATTTTTGTGCATCAGATGCAACTTTCCTTTGTAAAGGTGGGGAAAAAGCCAATTGGATAAAGAAAATCTTTGCGTTAGCAAACGTTGTGGATCTGGAAAGAAAAGGTTGTCCACCATTAGCAGAATTACAAAGTACCGTTTGTAATGAAATTTGTTCATTTCATAAGCAAGTAGAATCAAAATCGGCATGTGCATATCGAAATGCACAACAATTGAATTATTGGTGGAAAAATGAGCGATCCACAACCCTTACTAAGGGCATAGCAAGTTTAATGTTTTCATTGTAATCTTAAAACTATTGTAAGGAAGATATATTTTATGGAGAAATAAAAATATAAAAGTTTAAAAAATTGGTATTTATTTATTTCTAAAAAAAATCTACAAACATCTACTTTTTTTCTTTTCATTATGTTTTCTACATGCTTTTTGACAAGCTTATCATTATTTTTTAATTTTTTATGATTAAACATTGCAATACATTTGTCAAATGAAACACCACGTATCATATAATACAGAAAATATAATACAAAATGAATATAATACAGAAAATATAATACCCATGATAGAATGATTATCTTGAACTTGTACAGTATTTACAAAATAGAGTTTACAATTCCTTTGTAGGAACTGTTTAATTAGTTTAGGCACACCCTGTGCCAGAGAATCAAAATAGTATCCATGTTTATTGTTATTGATATAGATCGCTACCCAATGGCTACCAGGTAAATCAGACTTGTCCAAATTAATAATCAGTCCTACAGGGTGTTGAACAAGTATAGGTAAACGATCAATGGGATAAATTCCAGTCACATTTGTACCGGTAATACAGTTCTTTAGTAACACTTGTAATAATTGATCACTATACATGTTTATTAGTCTATTTCATCCTTACTTTCCTCCTCTTGTTTTATTTTTGATGGAACATACGTTGCACTATTTGGATTTACGTATAAAACATAACCATAGACTTTTAAGTATTCGGCATATAATAAAGCTTCACGCACACAACACTTAAATTGTCCAAACCTATGTTTTAAATAAGCACAAGAGTAAACATGAAATCCCAAGGAAGACGCTTTTGGGCACTGTAAATCTTCTAAATTCACAACAGTCAGTTCCAATAGTTGCTGCAGATAGTCCTGACGTGTTTTACCATAAGTATACAAGGTACAGGTATTAGCACAATATTGTTTCAATATAGTAGGTAACAATGAGTAATCTACATCGCCATTGTACAATCCGCAGCAAAAAACCTGCAACATGAGAATGTAAGTTTATTGTGAAACTACGCCTAACCGCACAGGGAATGAACATAACGTCTAAGTGGAACGAATCACTCGGGATAAACCTCGGCCTCCTCCCGTGCACACTTATTTTGGAGCAAAAGACTTCGTCATTTCACAATAAACTTATATACTCATGTTGCAGGTTTTTTGCCGCGGATTGTACCAGTCAATACCATAATCATGTTGTACTAGATGTTTATTCGAAAGTATGAGCGGCACACGTAATTCATGTATTGGATATGGTGGTTTAAAAATCCAGCTTTGTACAAAGGGGATATCAGGATTTACAATTGCAAGTTCTTTAATAATAATATGATCATCATTATCGTTGAACGCGGAGAAGTGAACAATAACCCTCATGGCACTCAAATGACGAAATTTTACATTGTATGATCAGTATATACATTCCTGTCTTTATCGATTTGAATGAGAGAGTCAAATTGAGCGTACACAATACATGTAATGGAATTTTGTAGAGGTTGAGAAAATGATAATTTTAAATTGACAGGGGAATCACGTATGACATCCCACGTAGAATCATCTAATGTTCCTGTTGGAGATAGAATGAACGGGTACAAAGTGTATCCATGTCGAAATTCTTCACGGGAAATTGTATGTGAATGATCTTGATAATATATACCGGTACCGGAAAACAGAGTGGAATATGTTTGAACATATAATCCATTTTCAAAATTAGGAGTGAGGGGTGTCGGTGAAAATGATTTTGAACCAACTTGTAATTGCAGTTTGTTAACGTTAAAATGTTGAAATTCAAAAGGATTTACATGTGGTTGACCATTAAATGCAGCGTTTGATACAAAACCTATAACAACACCTTTTGGTACTTTACCCAAAAATAAATTATCGAGATTATATGAACTTACTTCTGCGGGAATGGTATAGGTACGAGTTTCAACACGAGTAAGAGGTATGCTGGCCGGAATGTGTTCCATGCCAGCATTGATTTGCATAGCTAAGTCGGCAGCAATATCTAGACGCCGCACGTGAAGTGTTACGTCTTCAAGTTTGACTTTATATGCTGTATTTTCAGCAGACATTAAACAAAACGTATCTTTTGTACGATGTAATTTTACACGTAAGCTTACTTTATTAGGAAGCATACATCCAACACCGGCAATATCAGCATGGATACGGCCATACATATCGAATGATGCACTATTTCTAACATACTGGGCACGATTTGTAAATCCAGTATTTGCATTACCTAATACATTAAATTGGTTTGCAGTATCTTTATACCATAATCCCCCAGTTAAATGGGTTCGAGCGGCATCACTACCATAATTTAATAATGTTTCGATATAAGCACGGTACGGATATGAACCAGATGATGAACTAATTAATTTATCGTTTAATAAAACATCAACTTGACTAAATAACGAATGAAGAAAATTATTTACAGGTGCAACAATATCCGCCGCAACTAAATTTGTATTATCGTTTTTTGTAATTTTACATTTTACATAGAGATACAAGTATGCAGTGTGAATAAAATCACCAGTTTCACCAGGTACAACAAATTCAATTGGTCCTTCTGACGATAAAGTAGAAACCGGACGATATTCAACAGTGGAAGATGACTCAATAGCAGTTTGAGTCATTGGAATAGTAAACAAATCAAGTTCACTTGTACAACATTCAGGACTACTTCCACTGAGTAAAGCCATGATTAACTAAATATATCACCGGAATATTTTCGATTACGTTTGACCGGAGGACCGAATTGTACAATAGCAGGAGCCTTACGTTTTCGTGGACGTCTCTTACCACAACCGGTTAACAACTGACTAAGTTTATTTGCAGCTTTAGTTTTTAATGTTTCTCCAGCTTCTTCTACGCGAGCACGAACAGATTCTTTAAATGGACGGTCTTCTAGTACATCACCTGCAACTTGTATACCGGTTTGTAACGCTTGCCGGCCTACAGCTTTGGCACCTTGTTTTAATAAAGGCAATGCAAAACGAAATAAACCTTTAAAGAAACTACCAATCCCATGACCCCGTTGATAAATTGGACCTGAAAAGAAGGGAAGGCCACGTCCCCGCTGATAATACGTATGTTGCTTTTTCATTTTCCAGGAGAACGTTTAAAATGAAGTGTCACTGTCAATGTCCCGGAACGAAATGGTAAATTTCGTCCTGCGTGGTCCTTTAGTAGTATTTCAACACTGTTAAAGCAAAATTTAGAGAGTGGTATATAGTGAATATCTTGATATCGTAACGTTTGAACTTTTCCATAAGTCATATTGCCAACAGTTGCAATACGTAGTAAGGGAGCTTGCGTATCTCCCACCAATTGATATTCAATAAGATCAGTATACACAAAAATTTGAAAAGGATATCCAATATCTAAGTATGGTTGTTTAAATCCCTGTTTTTGAATAATGAGGTCATTTTTTTCATGAAAACCTAGTTGTATAGCCAAAGTAGGCGAAAGTGTTATAAATTCAACGTTTGGTTCAGAAGTAACATGAATAATATTGGAAGCGTTAAATCGTATAAATTCTGAAACTTTATTTAATTCTTCCAGTATGTGTTCAATGTTTGCATAATATCCAGGAGTAATTTTACTTTTCATAATTTCATGACCTTCTAATTTGTACCAAACGATATTTTCATCTTCGGTTACATTATGACACGTTAAAGGAATATGTATTTCACTTAATCCGACACACCAATCCGTATCTGTTAAACGTACAGTATTTTTCAAATTATTAATGAAATGGGTTGGACTATTTTTAGGATAAACGTCTGTACTTGCATTTGAAACCAGTGTAATGTAGAAACTGTCTTCGATGCTTTCAGAAATCATTTTCGTTTAAAGTGAAGTGTCAAGTTCGAAGTTCCAAAACGAAATGGTAAGTTTATACCGAGTTCATCTTTTAAGTTTACTTCTATCGTATCAAAATATTTCTTTTCAACTTTCACGTACTGCGGGTTATGAAATAAAATATTTTTGATTCGTCCATACCGCTCGTAAAATATACTAATTTTACGAAGTAAAGGTCCAATTTCTTCTTGTTGTTTTACAATATCCACACATACGTTAACTTCTGTTGGAATATTATAATCAAGGTTACAGGGATATTTTCCCTGAGGAGCCAGAAATTGTTCCCTATGATGATCTTTTATATACACCACTGAATTATAAAAATTTGAATTTTCATTCATAAAACCGAGTATATGTTGTAAACCTTTTGTTATGTCTAGAATACAACGATCACGCGATCGGAAGGAATGTTGAATATACACTTGATTCTTAAAATAATTATATTTTATTATACGTACTTTCTCGGGAATTAGATTTAAGATGGCTTTAATGGATGCATAATATCCCTCTGTTACTTTAACAGGATATCGAATATATTCACCATCAATAAATGTATCGATTGTAATTTGTTCACCCGGACCAACATTATAAAAACTCCACGGTATATTAATTTGTGTTAAGCCCACAACCCACTCTCCGTCCGTTAAATCTATGGCCCTTGCAAGTTTTACTCGAAATGAGGATGTTGTATTATCAAAAAGTGTACTACTTGCATTGGAAGATAACGTCACGTAAAAACCGCGTTTCAATGACGAATTCATTATGCAGACTGAATACTAGATACTCGAATCCACGAATTCATACTTTCTGGGTAGCCTAACCATTTTACGAAAACCCACCCCTTCTTACGTTGAAGAACTTTTTCAATTAAATAGGTCTTGTTTGAGCTTAGAAATATTTTTGTAATTCTTCAGCATAAAATATTCCTTTAATTTCATCACCATTCCAGTCTTTTAATTTATAAGTTACAGGATTTGATTTTATACATTTATCAACAAGAAATATTTCTCGAGACCAATTGGGCAAATATCCTTTTTCAAGCTTATGTTTATATTTAGTAATACGAACATAATCTCCTGCTTGAAATTTACAAGTTAATTTCTTCTTATGTACAGTCTTTCCGTACAGCGTATTCCACACTTGATTGATATTTGAATCATTTACTTCTGCGGGTGCCATTTTAATAGTTGAATGATAACTATGATTATAATTGTGTACAATTTGATCCAACACATCAATGTACCGATACGTATTTTCTGCAGTAAAATAACGAAATATTTTACTTTTAATGGTACGAATTACTCTTTCTATTAACGCACATTTCATTTCCGAATGTACACTATAATGATTAATCCCAAAATCTTTAAACACTTTCTTTACATGGCGATTATAAAATTCTGACCCTAAATCAGTTTGAACGTGAACCAGTAAGGGCACTTGGTTTAAAATTGAAGTTATTGCATTAGCCATTTCAGGCCCTTTCTTTGTTTTCACAGGAATGCAATACAAGTACCGCGAAAAAATGTCAATTGCACATAAAATATAGCGATATCCGTCATTATACTTTGCAATATTTTGCATGTCCGCCAAATCGCATTGTAATGTTTCATTAGGAGCACTAACATAATATTGTTTCCGTGGAAATGTTTTTCGTATTGGAGCGTGCATTGTATATGCATCTTGTGATGCTAACCATTTTTTAATATTCTCTCGGGATAATTTTGTTTTACGTTCTAATGTACTAACACTGGATAAAGATGCAGGATCTGAATACTTGTAATAGATTGTGGCGAATCAAATTTTGAATTTATTCACCAAAATATATTTTCGTTATTTTTGTAGTTTATTTCGTTTTTTGTTATATGTTGTTATTTATTGGATTGCTATATGTTATTAGTTTAAAATATTTTGCAATGATGCTATATGACTAGTTTGCGTCATACGTCATTAAGTAGTGCATATTTGAGCGTACGAATATGGAGGCAATTAGTTATCCTTGTAAATTTTAATATTTATAGAAATAACATACACGTTTCCATGGATACCGCTATGTAAACCCCAAACTCCGATATATATAGTAAAGCAAAAGTAAGTTAGTTGGGTTCGAGAGTTGGTAGAAAATGAAAATTGTATAAAGGTCGATCCAATATAATTTAGTCAGCAGCAGATTATGTAATTTTTCAAGTTTTAAGCTGCCTTCGAATCAATAATTAATTAAAGGATTAAACAAAGTGAGTTTAGTTTAAACTGAATTGTATTTAAATGAAAATTTGACTGAAAATAGTAAATTGTACACAAATATATTGGCTGCGGACTGATCAAAGGAAATTTGGATCTTGGTGTAGTAGCTGTGAATAAGGTAAACTAGAATTAGCTATATAATTAGCTCATTCAAGTGATATTTAATTCGTCTTCAGTGAAATATATTTTACAAGTGACATAGCCTTCAAAATGATCAGTACTTAAGAAACTTCAGCTCGCCTCCCTCGAAAGGGGATGGCTGATACCTAGATTCACTGCACAAATGTCTTAGCTACAACAAAATTTTAAAAGTTCAGAAATGTTGACTAGCATATAAAAATTAATTTACGTAAATAAACAAGTCTTGGCTATTGTAGAATATGATGTATAATCAAAATCAATTTCTGAGTTGAAATATAGTAAATCTGAACCTGCTCTATACTAAATCTATTCTAATTCTTCTTTAATTAAGTGGTAAAATGGATTGCATATTTGATCTCATGTTACTTTGAAATTACAGTGCGATTGTTCATGTTTATTCAATATAGTACAGAAAAATGTAGAAATTCCGATTACAGGTTAGATTAAATTATTTTCCAGGTCTTGTCCTAGTAGTATTTCTTCAGTAAATGCATGTACAAGAATCTGAAGATGTGTGTAGTATTTCTTTACCAATGCATGTACAAGTACCTGTACTAATAAAGAAAGTGTAGAAAATACCTACTAAAATATAGGTAATACAATTAGTAACACAATCGTATAATGTTGTATAAATTGATAGAATACTAACAGCATGAATTTTTATTCTCTTATTTGGAAATTGAGATCTGTAAATTTGTGTTGGTGGATACATGCATGTTGCTTGTTTAATATTATTAACCGAAACTAAATATATTAAACATCCTATTACGTTGATTAAAAAGGGACATCTATCAGCAGATGTAGAACTATTTTATGAAACCTAATCACTGTTTTTGCTGACATGCAAATTATAAAATAAAAGTTGAAAAGCAAATTCTTTAGGTGTTGAAATTAATTCTATAGCTTGTATATAAGAAATAGTTAGTATTTAATGGCCATAAAATTCATCAGTAAGGATTTGGAAGAATCTGGTATTATTTTGATTTTATTACAGTGTCAGATTGCGTAAATACTAATAAAGCTAAATACAAGGAATTTTATTTTCAAACATGTCTTCGAAGTAGTATGGTAGTTCCAGATTTTACCGCTACAAAACGAAGTGGCGACCTAGAATAAGCTAATTTCAATACACATCACATTTATTTATTCACTTTACTGTTTAATATTATCCCTTTATAACTACAAAGAGTGGCTTTCCCAGTTTTCAGGATTTTATTTGTCCTTTTCTGATGAGGCCTGTGGTGATTAATATTACGATAATAAATTGATAAGAAAGTGTAAAATTAAAAGGCTAAGACAATAATAGATAAACATTGTGTAGTGTGTCAGGTTCAGTCTTATCTCTTTTTCGTAGGGTAGGTTGAGCTATTTTTGTGATATAGTTGCTTAATAAGCAAATATTATCTGAAGAAAACTAGTGACGTTATATTTTCGATTATTATTATTTCGGTTGTGAGATGGTGCGTACTCGCAAAGGAAATAAAACCAATATGATCGTTAAATGCTGTGTACAAAAGAAAGACGATTCTGTACTAATCTGCGATAAATGTTCAGCGGGATTTCATGTTAGTTGTTCCACAATGACTGTGGAAGATTATGAACCATACCGATTAGGTAATGCTACATGGCTGTGTAAACAGTGTAAAAATCAAAGCACTATCAGCGATAACGAGAAAAATGGTACAGATTCAGTTGATGTTTCTGGAAGTGGACTAGAATCTCCTACTGAATCCGAGTTTAGTACTGTTAGTGGTAATTCCGTAGTAGATAATATAAGCACTTTGCCACAGAATGGAAATGGGGGGAAAGGAAAGGACATTGTAAATTTAGATCAAAGTTTGGAACAGATGAAAGAATGGTTTATATCTATGGGGTTGTTTGAAATGTTAAATAAAAATTCTGAACAGTTGAGAGAATTGAAGGATACATCTGTACAAAAGTTTACAAAGTTAGAGGAAAGCAATGCACAGATTGTCCAGGCACAAGCTAAAGTACAAACAGAAATTTCTAATGTACATACTCAAATTTTTAAGCTACGTTCTGAAGCTGGAAATAATAGTAAACAGATACATGAAATGAAAACAGATTTATCTAAAATACGTACTGAGGTTGGTGAAGTACAAGTAGAGGTTGTTCGTGTGCGATCAGATTTAGTAGGTCAGGTTACTGAACTTAAAAAAGAGGTATCAGAACAAGTTAGTAATTTGAATACTCAAATATCAAGCGTTTGTGCCGAAATAATTTCTTTGCATGAAGAGTTAAATACTGTGAAATCTGATGTAGATAGATCTGGAAATAAGGTGAAAGAAATCGTTTCAGATTTGGACAAGATGAAAATTACTGTAGAATCATTTAATGAAGTTAGTAATAATGTAAAGCTGATAGATCAGAACTGGAAAAAAGCTACAGAACGGGTACAAACCATTTTAGATAAGCACAATACAAGATTGGATGATCATGAAAGGCGAATTGGTTCAGAAGTGTCACAATTCAACAGTTTAGAAAATAGGCTTTCTAAATTGGAGGATAAGGTTAGCTTGTCGAAGGAAGGGGTTGCTTCTGAAAGAAATGATTCAAATAGACACGTGATTTACACTAATGCTCATGTTAGGCGCAACAGAAATTCTAGAGAAACGCGAAATCAAGACTTGTTTGTTTCGGAAGGTCCTAGTAGTGGTTTTGAAGGAGACGATGAAGACTTTAGATTTATTCCCATGTGCGCTAGAACTAACAAAGTAACGCCATCTATGCATACTAAAGTTCTTAACAACAACAACATTCGAAATGGTCAACCTTCTGATTTTGTTAATGTTTTGCCGGATTTGATGTTTAGTAGTAATGATAGGTATCCGAATGAAGGTTTGAACTCTCCAATGAGAGATTATACTAATTTTAATATTCCAACTAATAATTATCTATCAAATATCAGGTTGCCTAATAGTAATATAACTAATGTAGACAATGAATCTCAAGGTAAAGCTTGTGTTAGGTTATCGAGTGATTTCCGAGAACTACCTAAGTTTTCAGGTAACATAGAAAAGGAATCTGCAAGAAATTACTTACGAAAACTGACTCAATGCTTAGATTATTTTAAATTAGATGACAGTATGAAGTTATACGCTATTTCAAATACCTTAGAAGGACAAGCCCAGTCATGGTTTAAATCAATCGAGTCCAGATTAAGGTCTTATCCAGATTTTATTTACTACTTCACTCAACAGTTCTTTTCTCCACAAATGGAACGATTAATGTTAAAACAGCTACAGTCTATGAAATATGATCCATCTAAATACAAATCTTTGACAGAATATACGTGGTATTTATTGGAACGATATTTCGATATAGTTAGTAAGCCATCTGAAATTGATGCCATTAATTTGGTACTTGATGCTCTCCCATACGAAGAATCCAGGTTACTGAAACTAACAAAACCTAAATCCATTAATGAACTTACATACACTCTTATGGAGTGGCAGTCTCCTGATAAATCAAATACTGTATTGATAGACGGTGGACATAGAAAAAAAGCAAGTATTCATAGAGTAAAAGCAGCACCTAAAAAATTTAATAAGGTTAAAACTCTTGAAATGTCGTGTCAGACTGAGGAAAACTATGTAGAAAATTCAAGTAACATGTACCGAAATAACAACATCCCACGTGACAATAATAGAAATAATCACAATAGGTTTTCTAACAGAAGAAGCTCTAGATTTGAAAATAATGGAACTAATTTGAGTAGTAAGAATATAAATAATTATGGAAGGTACAGAGAAAATAGAAATGGTAATAGTGATAATAGAGTTGGGAATAATTACATAGGAAATTTTAGGAATTGGAGAAATGTTCCTCATAATCAAAATATACCATACTATGCCTTCCCTCCTGTGCCATTAATGCCCAGTAATGTTAGAGATTTTCAAGGTTCATATTACCCACCTCGATTTTACCAGAATTCGAATCAAAACAGGCAAAGCTCAATGTCAGGAAATCCCTCTAGAGAAACGGAAGAAACTAATACCTCAAATACAAATCAGGGAAATGTCTCTGGCAGCCGTTAGGTTGTGATGGGGGTATCGACTGCCTAGACAAATCATCCCCATCAAATAAAATTACTGATAGGAAACATGTTAAAGAAATTATCGAGGAAGAAGAAACACTTATTAAAGAAAGAATAGATGTTACCGTTGAGAATAAAACAAATTTTGAATCAAAGGAATCTCCATTGAAATTATCGATTTGTTTTGTTATTAATGAAGAAGAAAGGGAAATGGATGAAATTGTGACATATTCTTCTCCGACTCTCGATTGTCATATTGCCGATATTAAGTTAAAGGCCATCTTGGATTCTGGTAGCGATTTAAATTTATTAAATTATAAAGTTTGGGAACGGATTAATGCAAAATTTCCGACTGCTAAATTGAAGCCAATGACTTCATTAGTTCTGAAGGGATTTGCTGGAAATGAAAGTTTTACTGTGAAGGGATTCCAAATAATAAACATTAAGATTCAAGGTAGTATATTTGAAGTACCTGTGTATGTTTTAAAGAATTTAAAACCAGATTTTATATTGGGTTATCCGTTTTTCATCAGACATAAAGTAACACTTAATTGTAAGGACAAAATTTTAAAAATTATGGATAATTTTGAAAAGGAAGTGACAATAAATTTAGAAAATGAACAGACTGTATATATAGACTCTGTTTCATCTGAATCCCAAAATGCAGAAATAAATAGAACCTCAAGTATTAGTGAAGATGAAATCAAAACCGCTGTAAATGAAAGGGAAGATTTGTCATCATCTGTTAAAGATAAGTTAGTGGAATTACTTCTCAGATATAGACATTTATTTTCAAATGATCCAAGATTGATAAAAGTCGAACCATACAAAATAAAACTCACTGATGATGAGCCAGTAGTAGGGAAAATTTATCCCATACCACAAGCCTTACGTGAAGCTTTTGAACATGAATTAGAAAACTGGTTGAGGTTAGGGGTGGCTGTTGAGAAGAGTAGTCCCTATTTAAACCCAATTCACTGCGTGAAGAAAGCTAATGGAGCTGTGAGGCCAGTTTTGGACCTCAGATTACTAAATCTGAAAGTCGTAAGTCCTAAAATTCAAGTTGAGCCTGTAGCAGATTTATTAGTAAGACTAGCAGGTGCGAACATATATTCAAGTATCGATATTACACAAGCGTATTATGGAATTCCCCTCCATCCAGACTCATATGAGTGTACGAGTTTCTTATATTCAAACAGACAATACTGTCTCTGTTGACTTCCGATGGGACTACGCTCAGCTACAAGTGTTTACCAAGAGGTGATGAATAAATTCTTTGGAACACGGTTGAAATCATTCGTGATAAATTTCCTAGATGACCAGTTGATTTTCAGCACTTCTATAGACGACCATCTTAGACACTTAGAAACAGTCTTTCAGATATTTGATTCTGCTAATTTTGCATTAAATTTTAAAAAATGTAGTTTCATACGAAAGGAAATAAAATTCTTGGGACATGTAGTCAGTGGGAAAACGATCAAGGTAAACCCAAAAATGAACGAGCCTATTAGATATTTTCCGCTTCCGAAGACAAAGAAACAATTACGCTCATTTTTAGGGCTTATTTCATTTAGGAGGAAGCACATAAAGAATTTCGCTGAGCTTACTGCACCACTTTTCGACTTATTAAAGAAAGACAGAAAATTAGTTTTTACCCAAGAATTGTTAGATATTTTTGAAAATTTACGTATTATAGCCAGTAATCCTCCAGCATTAGCACAACCAAATTACAATCTACAGTTTAATTTGTATTCAGATGCCTGTGCCCAAAGTCTAGCAAGTTACTTAGCACAATTTCCAGATAATCAAGAAGAACCTGAGGTTATAGCTTATGCTAGCCGAAGAATAAAAGCCCATGAGTTTTCATTGAGCATATACCAATTGGAGTTACTTTCAGTGTTATATGGTTGTGAACAATTTTCTAGTTTCATACTAGGTAGGCCAGTAATAGTTCACACAGATAATATGGCAGTAACACATGCTTTTACTGTGAAAAATTTGGATGTAAGAACGACTAAAATTTTGCTTAAACTGCAGAGATTTGACCTTACCTTTTGCCATATTTCTACAAGGGAAAATAGAATAGCAGATATACTAAGTAGACATCCACCTGAACCTCCTTTGGAAACTGAGTATCATTTCATAAATTTTCTAACGAGTGAGGACTATCCGTTGTTTGATTTCGAAGAATTAAAGGAGGAACAACAAAAGGATGATTACTGTAAAAAGTTGATAAAAGTTAATCCTTCTAAAACGTACATTCATCAAAATGCTTTATACTTTAAGAATAAGATATCACAAAATTGGTTACTGGTAGTTCCAAAGATTATGGTTAAATCAATAATAGATAAAATTCACGGGAAAACACATTTTGGTATAAAGAAATGTATGGCTTTTATTCAGAAATTATTTAAGTGGAAAAATCAGAAGCAAGATGTTAGGAGGCATATAAAGGACTGCGTAGAATGTGCTAAAATAAAATATTCAAACCAAATAATTGCAAAAGATCCATGTCACATACAGGCAGATAGAGCTCATGAGAAATTATGTATTGATATAGTTGGGAGGTTACCTAAAAGTAGTGGGTATAATTATATATTATCAATTATAGACGTATATTCCCGATTCGTAACTTTCTTTCCTCTGGAAAAGGCAAATTCAAGAGAGATAATTTCCGTTTTAGAAACTAAGTACTTTTATATGTTACCATATCCAACTTATCTTGTAAGTGATCGTGGAGCTCAGTTTTTATCCAACAGATGGAAACATTTTTGCGACAACAAGAATATTAAACATATTGTAACATCACCATATTCTCCTTTTTCAAATGGTTTGATAGAAAGAGTTCACAGAAACTTAAACCAGCTAATTAGATTAAAGTGTCATGATGATCACACCAAGTGGAACCAAATATTAAAGCTAATACAAGACTCTTTGAACTATTCAGTATGTGAGTCTACTGGTAAATCACCTCTGGAATCAAAAAGGGAATATCTATAAAGGAGAATGATTTAGTCTTAATTAGAACACATCATCAATCTTCTGCTATTAAGCAAACGATTCACAAGTATTTCTTTTGTTATTGTGGTCCATTTCTTGTTTATAAGGTATTAAGAAATAGGGCTATTCTGAAAGACTTACAAGGAAATGACATAGGAAGTCACAACTTTTCCAACTTAAAACTTTTTAACTGCTCAGAAGAAAAGAAACAAGAATTACTGAGAAATTTTAAGGAGCATTGATTAGTGAAATCTAATAATCTCAGGAAAAGAAAGAAACGTGACGATATTAAGTGTAAGTGAGAATTCAAAAGCAAAGAGAATTGTGCTTATACATATCAATTAGAGAAAAGATTAATAAATGTTAGTACGAAAAACTTAGTAAGGAAAATTAGTATAATTACCTGCTGATAATCTTTAAAGTTTTATCAAATTATCTTATAAAAAAAATAAAAAAAAATAAAATCATTTTTAGGTTCTCAGTTGCACAAATATGTAAAGCTATTCAATGAACCTGTTCTATACTTAATATCTCTTAAAAAAATAGAAAATTAATTTTAAAAATAAGTTTTTACACTTCGTTTCAAAACTTATTTTTAAACCCCAGCGCTGGAAACCTTGTGGCGAATCAAATTTTGAATTTATTCACCAAAATATATTTTCGTTATTTTTGTAGTTTATTTCGTTTTTTGTTATATGTTGTTATTTATTGGATTGCTATATGTTATTAGTTTAAAATATTTTGCAATGATGCTATATGACTAGTTTGCGTCATACGTCATTAAGTAGTGCATATTTGAGCGTACGAATATGGAGGCAATTAGTTATCCTTGTAAATTTTAATATTTATAGAAATAACATACACGTTTCCATGGATACCGCTATGTAAACCCCAAACTCCGATATATATAGTAAAGCAAAAGTAAGTTAGTTGGGTTCGAGAGTTGGTAGAAAATGAAAATTGTATAAAGGTCGATCCAATATAATTTAGTCAGCAGCAGATTATGTAATTTTTCAAGTTTTAAGCTGCCTTCGAATCAATAATTAATTAAAGGATTAAACAAAGTGAGTTTAGTTTAAACTGAATTGTATTTAAATGAAAATTTGACTGAAAATAGTAAATTGTACACAAATATATTGGCTGCGGACTGATCAAAGGAAATTTGGATCTTGGTGTAGTAGCTGTGAATAAGGTAAACTAGAATTAGCTATATAATTAGCTCATTCAAGTGATATTTAATTCGTCTTCAGTGAAATATATTTTACAAGTGACATAGCCTTCAAAATGATCAGTACTTAAGAAACTTCAGCTCGCCTCCCTCGAAAGGGGATGGCTGATACCTAGATTCACTGCACAAATGTCTTAGCTACAACAAAATTTTAAAAGTTCAGAAATGTTGACTAGCATATAAAAATTAATTTACGTAAATAAACAAGTCTTGGCTATTGTAGAATATGATGTATAATCAAAATCAATTTCTGAGTTGAAATATAGTAAATCTGAACCTGCTCTATACTAAATCTATTCTAATTCTTCTTTAATTAAGTGGTAAAATGGATTGCATATTTGATCTCATGTTACTTTGAAATTACAGTGCGATTGTTCATGTTTATTCAATATAGTACAGAAAAATGTAGAAATTCCGATTACAGGTTAGATTAAATTATTTTCCAGGTCTTGTCCTAGTAGTATTTCTTCAGTAAATGCATGTACAAGAATCTGAAGATGTGTGTAGTATTTCTTTACCAATGCATGTACAAGTACCTGTACTAATAAAGAAAGTGTAGAAAATACCTACTAAAATATAGGTAATACAATTAGTAACACAATCGTATAATGTTGTATAAATTGATAGAATACTAACAGCATGAATTTTTATTCTCTTATTTGGAAATTGAGATCTGTAAATTTGTGTTGGTGGATACATGCATGTTGCTTGTTTAATATTATTAACCGAAACTAAATATATTAAACATCCTATTACGTTGATTAAAAAGGGACATCTATCAGCAGATGTAGAACTATTTTATGAAACCTAATCACTGTTTTTGCTGACATGCAAATTATAAAATAAAAGTTGAAAAGCAAATTCTTTAGGTGTTGAAATTAATTCTATAGCTTGTATATAAGAAATAGTTAGTATTTAATGGCCATAAAATTCATCAGTAAGGATTTGGAAGAATCTGGTATTATTTTGATTTTATTACAGTGTCAGATTGCGTAAATACTAATAAAGCTAAATACAAGGAATTTTATTTTCAAACATGTCTTCGAAGTAGTATGGTAGTTCCAGATTTTACCGCTACAAAACGAAGTGGCGACCTAGAATAAGCTAATTTCAATACACATCACATTTATTTATTCACTTTACTGTTTAATATTATCCCTTTATAACTACAAGATTTTTGATAATTTTGTCATTTCTTATTTACATTTTATATTCTTTCCAATACCGAAATACGTTAGCTGCAATTGCGGGGGATACTGCAGTCGAAGAAGAATGCCGTTTTCGAATTTTACTGCCAGTCACTTTCGGGGTTGTAAAAGCAGGTGAAGGCGGTCCTGGTATACGTGAACTAATAAATTCCCGAGGAACATTAATATCATCCAATAACGTTTTAAATGGCTGTAATCCTACTGGTTGTGTTGAATATTTCCGTGTACGAACGACATCATTTACTAAATCGATAATATTGGAACCGGGAATGATATTTCCATCGATAGCTACTGTACCTGTTTGATCCCACGAGATTTTCTGTGAATTAATGAGTTGTTTAAGTAATAAATCCGTTTTCCTTCGAAGTGTTTTTGGTACTGATTGTAATATATCGGGTACAAGAGTTAAAATACCACTATCTGTACGACTAGTTGCATTTTCTGAGTCAACAATGGGTAGGGCAATAGGATTTTCCGGTGTGGGACTCGATTTATAATGTAAATATTGATGTAATACTTGCTGATACAATTTCCATTTTTGTTCTCTACTCAAATCTGTACGATGTAAGATTTCGCTCATATCTTTATCTAGTCTTGATTGATGTGCTTCATGCGTCTTTAAATTAGATTGTATTCTATGAAGTGCATTTTCTGGAACTAATAGCATTTTACGTAATTCCGACATGTTATCTTCCAAAAATTGTTGAGGCTAAGGCACCAATGAGTGGCCCGAGAATTAATGGAAGTAATGCACCACCTTTCTGTAGTAATAATTTCTTTTTCTTTTTAAGAGAAAGTTTTGAGGAGAGAGCACGTAAGATCTTCTTATGTCTACGGAGCCTTTGCTTCTGAATTAATGATATGGGGATATTTCCTTTTATAGTATTTTTTGCTACTTGTGATATGGTACGAATCAAATCATCCGGTGCGTTTTGAAGAATAACTTTTCGATCGGATGGCTTGCATTTCGCTAGCGTGCAGAGCGTATTATAATGATGTTTTACCTTCAACATCTTGATGCTAACTAAACATAAAACGGTGTGGCCGCGTTTTTAACACTACTGTACACATGCATTATTTCTCCGGGAAATATATTTGTTCTCAGTCGTAGGGCATCATGTGTTTGTTGTGTAAGATCAAACAATAAATACGTGTGTGGTTTTTGTGTAATTTCCTCAAAGACATTTACAAGTTGTTTGCTTTCACGAGGCATAATTTGTCTTGCTAAATATTCAATTTGTAACTTATCACGTGGATTCTTAAATACCACTATATAATGTGCATTTAAACTAATATCTCGAGCATGCCGGTTTTTTGGAAATAAATTTTGAACAATAAATATTACGGTTAATTTCTTGTGGTGAGCGTACTCGGTAAATAATTTGGCCACATCGTCATTTGTTTCTGACATTAAATCATCTAATATGAGTAATGAATTTTCACTTATATCAAAAGTATTTATATAGGGGATTCCTTCCAGAAAACGTATTTTTGCATCAACGTCCAAGTTTGGTATAACTGCGCCATAACACCATACAATTTCTTTAAAGGAAACATTAAACATATCATTTCTTTCTTTGATTAATCGATTCACAAAGTGAGTTTTACCAGCACGGGAAGGACCAGCTATGAGAATAGTGCACGGATGTTCAAAACGTAACATCTTCGTTGCACATGACACAATGTGATAGAAACTCTGCTTTTTATTCCCCAAAAAACGAGTCTCTGGCCAATCATTTATGAGATCTATAGCCATACGGAACAGTAACACTTTTTGGTACGTCAGTCACAATGTCGGCGTCTATTCGTCTGCGTTTACTGGTCACCATTCGATGTGTCTTTAGTTCTCTTCGAGAAAAGATGCGCAAATCTGGTTTCCGAACAATTTTGGATGGCATTTCGATTACAGTTGCCTCCCGATTCCCCGTCAGTAAATCATAAAAACTATCAAAATTAATTTTATCGCTTGTTCTGTGATTTAATGTTATTCCACGTATTTTATAGACATATTTCATTTCCCCACTAGCATTGCGTAAAGCGTAGGCGTAATTCTTTGCACCCAATGCTATTACTTTACGTATTTCCCAACCTTCGGGAACTTCATTTGTTAACCCACCCAAATACGAACTTAATTTTAATGGGAGTTGCTCATCTTTTCTTTGTATAAACATGATACTGTCCGTATCGCAATAGATTACATTATGTTCTCCAACACTTGTTAGTAGATCATACAGCCACAGTCGTGCCCATGAGGTTATAAATGCTGCCAGCACAACATTTGAAAATGCTAATGGGATATTTTCACTCTCACAGTCTTTATATTGAACAATTAAATGAGTTTCACCAACTGGTGTTACAGCTTGAATTTCATATTTAGGATCTGTTAAAATTTTTAAAAAATCCTCTGCTGTATCAACCATTGTGCACTGTGAAAGGTCTGTTCTTTGTCCCCATTTCCCGTACAGCGAATTCAAAAACAGTTTCGCTGTACTGCGCAGGCCTGGATTATATTCTATGTTCTCATAATTTAACTGTATTCCCTCATGCCTGAAATATTCTTGAATGTACTTCTCCTGCTCTTCTTTTGTACTGCATTCTGCAGGAAAGCCTGAAGCTTCTTGTCTCATTTGTAAAAAGGATTTCACATATGACCCAAATAATCCTTCACAAACATCTTTTTCCGGGACTAATAAATCAAACTCCCATATTTCATGAATTTCAATTAGCTCATACCCATTGTCTAATGCTTTGTGCAGTTCGGGGGTACAAAACGTACCGGTAATGATACGTTCAAGATCTATGTGCGTACATTTATCATCATTTTGTTCATCCATGCACGAATTACACAATCCAAAGATTAATCTTCCTCCCGTAACATAAGGGAGGATTGGAAAATATAAATCGGAGGGTGGAAGAACACTGCATTTTACAAGTCCATGAACGTTTCGTACATCGGGGAAATTGGGGTCATTCTGTACTTTAGGTACATTCACAGGCATGCCTCGTTTACACATTGTTGCGGGGTAAAGCGAGGTGACATCTACGTAAACTACGTATTCGTCCTCTGCACAGTCTACATATAACTTAAAATTTTCTGTTCTACCTCCTTGATAGGCAGATTTCGGAATGAGAGGATCACGAATATGTTTGCACCGTTGTTCGAGGATCTTCTGTATATGTTTATCACGTTTTACCATTGCATCCCATTCACATTCCCAAATTTCTATTAAATTATAACCTAATTTTTTCAAATAGTTGCGGCAGTGCACTGTTTGTTCGTATCTCTTTTCAAAAGTGTTGTACGCACCATTTTCTTTGCATAAAATGCTATTACTATTATCTTTATAACAGCTTTTACAGGAATGCCAGTAACATCCCATGAACTGATATATAGTGTTTGTTTCAGCGTCAAAACCATCGACTTTATATCTGCCAAACCGTTCCTCCAACGCATTATTCGAAGTAACAATAGATCTCTTTGTTACATGTTCCATATACTTCAACCATTTTAATGCTTTAATACTCTGTTGTTGTGTAAGTTGGAACCCGTTTGGAGGAATAACTGGAATTGTGTTTTCAATCAGGTGATGACACCGGTACGTCAACATTGCTAGACTAGCGATCGTCGTGCTGGAAATAAAACATTGAATACCATTTGTTTTCTCTTCAATCATGGAGGTAAATTTAATTACTGCCTCCGCCAATATACGCACATCGTTCCGGCAGTACTCCATCAATTCTTTCTGAAAATCAAAAATATCACCATTCCGTACTCGCTCTTCATGCCACAGCATAAGTTCTGCCCGGTCTGCCGTACTACGTGAGTCTGGGTCATAATAATACAATGTCGGCCATTGTCCAACATAATTTTGATGTTCCTCTGTATTAAAGAGGTATGGAAAATCTCCTTTTCTCAATTCAACATTCAATCCTAAGGTTTTCGGTAATTTGGATAATTTTACACCAAGATAAAGAAAAGTGTCCCGAAAATAAAAACGATTACTAATACTAATTTGAAATATCTTTTGACCGTGCATAAGAACATGTGGAGTTATTTTTTGTTTCTCAATAAGTGTCCGCACACAAAATAGGCCATCATATCGCGAATTATTGTGAGCAAGTGCCACAATGATCTGATACTCTGGCCTTTCCATAAGCACGTGTTCAATAAACGCCTCCATGGTTGTGAAAGAAAACATACGGTTCCCGGATATTTCATCTCCGCACTTGAAACATAAACTATCTACTCTAGTATTTATGCAGTGGAAACATACATTCAAACAACAACATAAATTTACGGCATGTTCCCGTTCACCTTTCTCATTTGGTGTTAATAGCATGGTTTCCACATCAAATATAATGTACAAAAACCGTTCAGTGCGTTTTAGTTTACACTTTTGAACGAAACATCGATGGCCAACAGTTACGTGCACTTTACAAAGACTACAATAGTAGTCGCCGCATACATGAGGAGATTTTCTTTTTCTCACATCATAAATTACACCACATGCGTTACACAATTTCACGTAATCACATGTGGATTTCTTTACTTTATTTAGTGTTAAATGGTTATTAAAGCAAATGCCTTCAGCAAAGTTTCTATTACATTGTGTGCAATGTACCAATTTCGCGTTAGTTTCTTTACCATGAAAATGTTCACAGTACGAACATCTCATCTGACATTGGTGAGCCGCACGTGTTTCATAAAATCCTTCCAAGCACGAAAAACAAAACTTCTTCTTACCCATAAATGAATTAATATTCTTAATAGGCTGGAAATTGCCCACAGTAACCCCTCTCTGATACAGAATAAATATCTTTTTCTCCGCATTTATTCCTGGGTAGCGTACCACAGGTGTTCTGGAATTTTCCGGTAATTCATATACTACAATTTGATAATTCTTTTTCACTAAATAATTTTGAAATGCAACTACATCTTCCAAATCAAATCCCTGTTTCCGTTCAACGTACATTTTTGCATCGTTACACAATTTTTGTGCTTTATTTTCCCATGTTTTGCGTGTAGGCAGGGTCATATCATATAAAGCCTGCTTACTTTGTTCATGTTTTGTAATCCAATATACTATGAATTTTGGCAGACAAAGAAAATCGCTAGCCTTTGTGGCCACCACATGATCCTTGAGAAAAATACTCATTTCTGCATATTTTCTTACCGCTGCGCGTTTAGGTATACCCTGTCCGTGTAATCCATCAACGATATCAAACCGGAATTCTAATTGATTCCCTAAAAGAAATGATTCATTGCTATTTAATACGTTTTCCACCGTTTTAAGAACCACATCGGTATTCAAATTTTGACGTTTTCGCCATGGAACAAACACTTCTTTATTCAGGAGATCTCTGTCGGAATTTATTCTTAAACCGACAAAATCGTGGGGTCGTGTATCCCTCAGAACGGTAGAGAGCGCATAATCCATCATGGATGTAATATAATCCATGGGATTTGTAATAATATGTTGCACCGTTGGTTTTACAATAATTTCCACCCCTTTCATATTGAAACGCGGGTATTCTCTCACATTTCTCCCCACAATTTCAAACATATTACACTCTCTTTCATTCCCTCCATACCCTCGCAACGGAGGGTGCTGAGAAGTTGTGGGCCGCATATCTTCTGAATAATGTGCATTATTCAGACGATCAACACGCGCATTTTCTTCCTCAATTTCTTGTAATTTTTGCCACAACATCTCTGTAAAGTCAGTTTCGGAATTTTGAATTTCTACTGGTTCATCCAAATTAATTTCATTTAATAGTGCCCAATCAATATGTAATGAGTCATCATCATCATCATTATGTTCTGATTGAACATTTTCTCGATTTCCCGTAAATGAAAAGAACGCGGATACACTTTTGTCACTCACTCGCTCTAACTGCCCCTTCTCAGAAGCCATATAATTTAAATATGACATAAATGCCGCATCATACAGTCGATCTTCACGGAAAAATCCGTGGTCAAAAAGCTCTATAATGTCCGCTGCTGAGCGAACATTATTCAGTATGATATATTGATTATTTTTATAATATAGGTACAAAAGCGATAGTAGATCACTTACAATTTCAGACGATCCAACATACCCTGCTGCTTGCAGGTCCACTACTTGTTGCCACGTATGTAAAACACGTTCAGCACTATCCAAGCCTCTCAGTCTTCCCTGGAAAATGGTTTCATCAATCACGTTAAATTCCTCAAAGTAAAACTCCATTTTTTCTGTAAATACAAGACAAAAAAAGTGCAATCAATATATGTATACAATGACTAAAAACCTGAAAACAAACAAAATTTTGAAAATAATAATAATAATAATAATAATAATAATAATACTTACCGAATATTAATTTATCTCTGTTCAAGTGATGATCCAATTGAAATCCACGTCGCTCTCTGCTTTTTCTCGTTTCTATCACTTATATGCTTCAGCACCTAAAACAGAAAAGAATAAAAGTGTACTTAGTTACCCTATTACGACGTTTCAAATTACAAAATATGATATTCAACGTAACACTAACGCTCAACCATATTAGCTTTGCATGTAAGAGAGCCATGGTTCGATTCGCGATGCAGATTCTGTTAACTACCTATCCAATATAAGTTTGTAAAATATAGCATTTATAACTGAAAAAGGTCTACAGTGCAAGCAAGTGTGCGGTTCTCCACCTGGGACAGTCTTGGTTCGAGTTCCGGCAGTGTCATGGGTCCCTGCTCAATAAAATTTCCCATATACTTTCTAAATACCAGTTATACGTCTTACACAATTCATAGTTACATACAAGTAACAACATCTGCTAAGCAAAATGTTTGTCGTACGGTTCTCCACGTGGAATAGCCCTGGTTCGATTCCCGGGAGCGCATTCTGCTAACTTTCTGTACAATATAATTTATATATACCGGTTATGTCATACACAATTCATAGCTATGTATAAGTAATAAGTTCACACTTCAAGCATAAAATTTAGCGTACGGTTCTCCACCTGGGAGAATACTCATTCGATTCCCGGTGCAATCATTAATAATGATTCCCTGTACCCTTCATATTACATTATACTATATCTTAGTCAAGTTATAATTCCATAAAAGTACACCGAGTCATATCATTTTCAATGCCGGAAAATCCGCAATCAATTCCCGATAAAACCAAACACTTCCGTCCGTTAGTACTTACCAATCTTCCAATCTCTCCTAGTAATAAAATATCTTCTTCGCAAAGTTAACACTTGATGTTCTTGGTGCCCTCTTCTTTCTAAATGTACACATCATGCAAATGCATCAGTATTTATATGCCCTTAAATCTTTCCAGAAGTTTCGAGTGTGTTCTTTCCCCTATTCCAACAATAATAAATTTAAAAAAGATCTGGAAGTTTCCAGTGCTTTCTTTCACTCATACCAACGATCCAAATTTCTAGAATGTTCTCCAGCAGCAGCTGTCGCGTTACATGTGCTGCATATTAATGAATTACCTTGTTCTACGTGTGTGATCTGCATATTTTATTTCCGAAAAGGTTTTTTCTGTATTCTGCTTGTCCAATTAACATTTCTTTTAACCGGAAACATTTATTATATGTCATGTTCTCTATACAACCTCCGGCCGCACCTGCATACATTATGTGTCATTAATATGCGAAAAAAGGGTGTATCCATTTTTCAAACGTGCATTAGGAACTGCTAAAATGTCAGAAAAGTCCTCACTCATGAATATTTATGAGTAAGGACTAGATGGTAACATACTACTTGTGTGTACTGACTCGGTAGCAGGATTACCTTTAAACTTAGGTAAATATGCAATAATTTTTGGTGTAAGGTGGTGTTTCAGCTTAACTCTTCCCACTTTTCTGTGTCTAGTCTCTCTATTATTTTGTTTAAGATTTCTATTTTCAATATCCTTAACATCAGTTTCGTCGCTATTGCTAACTTCACAATGTTCGGTGTAGGCTGAGTCACTGTTAGATTTGTATCTAGTTCTAACATGAATGTCACTATCAGTATTGGGTTCTGATTCCCATGTTTTGATTTCAATACTTTCTACTTTTCGATATATTAATGCCAAATCGTGCCTAATTTCTCCTATTACCCGCTGAGCTACTTTGATTTCAGCATTGTTTTCGAAAGCCTGTTCATTTTTAACTTTGACATGGTAATCTAGTTGTCTAATTTCTTCATAGCCCATCTGGAGTGACCCTTCATTCTTTTGGGCCTGTTCTTTTAAATCCACAAATTCCTCTTGCATTTCGTCTAAATGACCTTCAGTTTCCCTATGCAATACAAGACAACGTTCTTTATTAGCGTTACAAATGGCATGATTAGCCTCTACCTTTCCCTGGGTCAATTCTAATCTTTCGGATATACCCATTAAGTGATTTGTATTTTTAGTTACTTTCATTCCCATTGAATGTACGTCACGGACTGTCAACTTTATGCTGCCTCTATTCTGCTGAATAGCTGCTATATTATGTTCAATTCCCCTCTGAACTTTTTCAACATTTCGATCTACTTTACTTTCTGACGTTTCTATTCTTTCAGCTATTTTTGTAGTTCCTTCACCGCATTTGATTTCAACTGCCTCTATTTTTGCCTGTAATTTTGCAAGGTTTTTCCTTGTTCCCATTCTGTACCTGTTCCTGGCTATCTAATTTTTCTTCGGTTTTCTGAAAATGTTCCCTATTTGTAGCTTCCATTCGTTCAAGTATCTTAAGTCAATTTTGAGTTGAGTTGAGTTGATTTTAGTTTAGCGTCCCTTTCAGCAGCGAGGCTATATGAGACGTGGACCTACTGATTAACGTGGAATCCGAACCACATGAGCTCCCACCGGGAATCGAACCCGGGTCTCCCACGCCAAAGGCGCGTACGCTAACCGCTTAGCCACGGAGGAGCTCTCTTAAGTCAATTTTGTTAATAAGCCATAATGAGAATAAAATTATTGATCACAAGTACTAAATGTGAATAAAATTCAAACGAAATACATATATTAAACAACACTATATGTGCACGAAAATATTAAATTTCACTGTTATTGTGTCCTTTGGGACAACCTGTAGGGAAAAAAATATGATTAATATAATTTTCTACTCCAATATTACTAGTACTTATTCACATAGCTACTATCTCCATGTTCAAATCTATGACGGTCTCGGCTCGGGTCGCTAGTTCGGGTGCCATTAAAATTGCTACCTACCGTCTCCCTCGGATACTGGCTTTCAGAGTATTCCCTAAAGAAACAATTGACAACAACCTGGGTCAGAGCTCGTGTTCTGTCCAAGCGCAAATTGACAATAATAAGATAAAATAAGCGATATGACATAAGTAGCATCAATGGCTCGGACACTCAAGTTTAATCGTACTTACTTTTGTACACACACTTGCATATATACGACTGGCGAGCTGACGATCCATAAGGATTCGCACACACACAAATAAAAAAAGAGAATATTACCTTAGAAAATATATATCCCTCTCCTTTCCTCCTCTACGTTGCTCCGTTAAATTTAAATCAAAGAAACGATCCCAGGCCTGAACCTCATCTATGTTGAAAATTTGATCAAGATCGGGAGTTAATAAGTTTTATTTATTTTTAATACCCCCTCCTCCTCCCCCAGCCCCTCAGTTCTACCATCAAAGTGAGTAGCCTAAAACCAGCCCAGCCTCGAACTTCATCCATGTTACAAATTTGATCGAGATCGTTCGGGCGTTTCAGGAGATTTAGAGTCGCAAACATAGTAATTTTAAATTTTATACACAGTATATAGATAATACATTTAAACCTTCATTCCAATGCAAGAAAATTACATTCCTTAACGAAACGTTTGTTGCACAACAAACCAAAAAAATTAAGCAGATAAAGTCTCTAAAAACTACTAAGAAACGAACGTCCACATTTTCACGACACCATTATTATCCATCGGTATCAGTGACACTTCTGATGCTGTTTCAATCCAAATCCAGCTCTGATAGTTGAGGAGGGGGAGGGTACAACGTAGGGGAGGGGAATAAACATTTAAAAATGATCGAAAATCACTCGAATCCATAGTTTTAGGAATAGCTGAGATTAATAGTGACAATTCTGATGCCGTATGCCGCAGCATGGTGGAGGGGGAGCTATATATAATAGGTCTAATAATCGAAAATGACCAATATAAGTGTCTAATCCATAGTTTTCGGGATCTTTCAGATGAACAGTGACATTTCCGGTCTGGTTTAAATCCAAAATCAACCCCATCACTTGGGGAAGGGAGAGAAGGAGATATATAAAAATGATCGAAAATGGCCACTATGAGTGTCCAATTTATAGTTTTCTGGGTCGCTTAGATGAACAGTGATACTTTCGATCCCGTTTAAATTCAAATTCAACCCCCCTTGAGAAAATCGAAGTCTCACTTTTAAGAACGTATTACTCGGTGCACAGGTAAGAAACGGATATTCTCAAATACGAGGATCTTTTTCTCGAATTTAAGAAATCATTTTTAACAGTGGATCTCTCCCGTGCCAAGGACACATACACTTACCATATAGCTACGAGAAAGCTCTCCATCACTTCTGATTTTAATAAAGAGAATACTTTATTGCAGAAAACTTGTTCTCACAATCATTAACCATTTATGCTGTATGGCAATCAACGTTAAATCCGAAAACCGTTAATTCTTAACACTTCCATTTGGAATAGAGGGATAACACAGAAAAGGAAACCTATTCTTTGGACGCTGAATCGATTCCAGAAGGCCGATTCTCGCTACATCTTAACGTTTCTGTTCTGTGACTATCAAAATTGAAAATGAAACTGGTTCTACCCAACTTCTATTTGACTAGATAATAAAACGTATTGTTGGGGCGCTGAATCAATTCAAAAAAACTCATTTATCTATTTCAGACTATTTTTTACGCTGTGGAGATCAATAGTGAAATCGGCAGTAGTAGTAAATTTCTACTAATTTCGAAACACGGGTAAACTTACTGTATTGTCTCTCTTTGAGATATTGAATCGGTTTCAAAATATCACTTGTTGCTATCTGTTACCATTTTTGTTCTATGGGAATCAACGTTGAAATCGGAAATTGTTAATTTATATCAGTTCTGGTATGAATAAAGGGTTATTATGATTGAGGTGAACAAGAAGATGAGATGGGGAATCATTATTGGGACGGCAAATTGATTCAAAAATAAAATAAAGAAAACGCTTCTCTATATCTTTTACCTTTTTTTTTTTTTCCTCTAATACCTGTTGATAGACAATCGGACGGGTGGATGAATATAACCGTTCTATAAGATTTCGAATAGTTATGCATACATTAGCATATAGTTTGAAGACCAAAAAAATTATCGTTATCTGTTACTCTAAGGGGATTAGGATTAAAACCAGTCGTTATACAGATTTCTACAGTTTTTGAGTTTGTAGAACGATAAAAGGAGAAATAGAATATATTGTGATCAGTGGCAAACTGGAGAACGTAGATTTCTATCACTTTATTTGAGTAGAGGGATGGAGGATAAGGATATAACTTATTTTTGGAACGCTGAATCTATCTTAAAAGTTACATCTTGCTATGTCTTTTTGTTTCTGTTCTATGAAAATCAATGCTCTAACTCAGCGTTTCCCAACCCTTTTCAACTTGCGGCACACTACGGGTGTTACTTGGATTCTCGCGGCACACTTATAAATATTATTTGGAAATATAAAACACAGTGGTATTTTTTATGTGATTACTGAGAAGAAAGCTCTATCACTGTTTTTTCCCTGTGGTAAATCATTATGCTTATTTTTCATTCTAATTTAAAAATAGAAAACAATTGCAATGAAATATTGGACTCAAGTTTTTAAAAATACGCTTTCTTTTTAAAAAACTGTATCCAACCATTTACTAAGAAGGAAGATCACTAAATAACAAACGAACAAACAAATCTCTTACTTTTAAAACACAAATGTAGGTAATTTGTCGAAAGGATTGAATGATATTTTAAATTTTCAAGTTGCGAAATAGTCTGCAACAATAAAGAAGCAATAATGGTCATAACAATGACGACAAATACTTTTTCAACATTAGAAATGTACAGAACAGTAACACGGTATGAAACTTAAAATTGTAGATTCATAGTAGAGGTTCATAGTAATGTGAACTACAAATATACATTTTTCCCTACGCTTTACAATTTGATTGCTATAAAATTAATAATTTTGTTTCGATTCCTCGCGGCACACCAGCGGTCCATTGACGGCACACCAGTGTGCCGCGTCACACCGGTTGGGAAACGCTGCTCTAACTGGAAGTGATACATTTCTACAACTATGGATTTGAGTAGAGAGATAATGGTAAAGTAGAGACCTATCTTTGGGATGTTGAATAAATTTCAAGAAGCAACTTCTCGTTAGATATTACCATATTTGTTTTATGGTGGTCAACATTAAAACCGGAAATGGTTGATTTTGTTCAACTTCCAGTTTTAATAGAGGGTCAAAAGAGCAAATAGAACTTATCCATATGACACTGAACTCATTTCAAAGCACATCCTAAGAATATGTTCCATCTCCTCCATTAAACCTTTATTCAAATCAAATCTCTATTAAAATCTTTCAGTTTAACGTCCTATGATTGTACCCCTTAGGCTAAGGAAGACGATGATTACAGCAAGTGAATGATGATGGAAGAACGGGTGGAATGAGAATGTGAAAGGAAACAGGAGTACCCCGAGAAGAATGACGCACACGATGTTGTCCACCGCAAACTTACTAAACCAGGGTCCCCAGGAACCAGCGGTAAGCGCTCTACCACCGAATTACCGTGCCCCTTAACTATTTTCTGGTTTCAACGTTAATAGCAATAAAACAAAAACTGTAATAGATAGCGAAAAGTAGTTCTCTGAGATCAACTCAACGTCTAAGTAAGGATTACATCCTTACTTTATTAAAGCCGGAAGTGGTTCCAGTCTCAACCTTGATCGCCATAGAACAAGAATGGTAAAAATAGCCACAAGCGTTGTCTTGGAATAGATTCAACGTCTCAAGAAAGGCGTACTATCTCCACCTATATTTCTCCACTAAAACCGGAAGTGGAGTAAAGAAACCTTTTTCGTTTTCAACGTTAATCACACAGAACAAAAGCAGTAATAGATAATCACAAACGATTTTCTTGGAATTCATTAAGAATCTCAAGGGGAGAGACCGTCTCCACCAGTATTACCGTACTAAAGCTGGAAGTGGTCAAATTTCTATTACTGCCAATTTCAACGTTTATGAAAACAGAACAAAAACAGTAGCTAATAGCTACAGACTGGATTTTAGAATCGATTCAGTTTCCCAAGAAAAGATGCCATCTCTAGCCATAATACTCCACTAAAGCTAGAAGTAGTAGAAATTTCGCAGTACTTCCGGCTTCAATATTGAATTTCATAGAACAAACACGGTATAGATATATCAAGATACGGCTTCTTTATAATTAATTCAACGTCTCAAGAATAGTTCCAATTTCCTTTATTAACTTAGTATTGAAACCGGACGCGATAGAAATCAATCGTTTCCAGTTTCAACATTGATAGCCATAGAACAACAATGATAAAATATATTGAGAAACGTTTTTTTTTTTTCAAAATCCGATTCATCGTCTTAAGGAAACATAACTTCGCCAACTGTATTACTCTACTAACACCGAAAGCGGTTAAGCATTTACTTGTGCCATCGTCATACAACAGAAACGGTAATAGGTAGCGACAACCGTTTTTTTTCGCAGGATATCGATTCAACATCTGAAGGAATTATGCCGTCTTCACTGGTAACACTCTACTAAAACCGGGAACGCAAGGAATTTCCTACTATATCCATTTTCAATATCGCTTTTCATTGAGCTAAAACGGTAAGACATATTCAGGAATCGGAATGAATTCAGGTCTCAAGAATAGGTTCCATAATTTAAATCAGAAGTGGTAGAAATCAATCCTTTCCGCTTTCAAAGTTCATTACCACAGAACAAAAACAACAGTACATAGTGTCATTCTTTTTTAATCGATTTAGCGTCTTAAGAAAATATTCCATCTTCTTCTGAACCCTCTATTAAGACCGAAGCCTTTGCTACTTATAGTTTCCATCTTTCATTATTTTTCTATTGCATTCAGTTGTTGTAAATCGTTTTCAATACTGAATTGTAGCATAGTTGGAAGTCTACCGTAATTCAACAACTTTGAAACGAAAATCATTTGTTGTTTTGTTGCGATCAATGTTGAAACATTAAATCGTACCACTTTCACTTTGTATAGACAGAGAAGAGTGGAGCTGAGATTGAGACAGTGAATCTAAAGTTTTTTTTTTGTTTTTTTTTTTTTGCTATCTCTGATTTTGTTCAATAAAGATCAATATAGAAACCAGTGTGGAGCCCAAATGACTGGAACGGTTAGATAAAGATCCATTAGTTTAGTTTGAAAACCCTCCTATGTTCAAAAACTTTATTCTCTTTCCATAACTTCTTTTCGTATTTTTACTCATAATGGAGTTGGCCTATGGCCCAGACTTTTGATACACCCTGTACTATAAATACATTCAAGGTTATGATAGTTTCGTAAACATCAATCCTGCAAATGTTGAAGAGCTTTACAGCAATCCCTCCTTCATAATAAATGTCCACGGGAAGATCCCATACCTGTTCCGTTGTGCATATAAATAAATTTGCTAGCGTATACGTCTTGGGCCCGAGAGACCCAGAATCGATTCCCAGTGGAGCTCACCTGGTTTGGATCCCACGTTATTCAGTAGGTCCATGTTCCATATAGCCTAGTTGCTAAAAGGGCGCTAAGGTTCTCCATCCAACCAATCAGAGCCATTGAGTTGTTCTTGTACGTTGAACTTTCCTTTCAGTAATAAGGCTATATAAGACGTGGGCAATTTTAAGGTCGAATCCGAACTCCGCAACGTGTTCAATACTTTCTCACCGGAGATCAAACCCGAGATGCCGTGCAAAAAAGTCCGCCTAGTAGCCACTAGACCAGCGAGAGGGCTCTGGAATATTCAAACTTGCAACAGAAACTTAAGAATTTTGGAAATACCCAAGAATTTCTTTTGAATTTCAATGGGATTTGCCTTGCAGGTCACAATATTTCGATGTTCTATAATTATTCCGCAAAAGGCTCCAAAAATATAACATCGGAATCCTGCTGAAACCACGTTTCTGGAACATCAGCGAATATAAAGATATAAAAGTATTGGGAATAGGAAATAAGATGCAGGAGATCAAATTTAATGTAATAAATATAAAATAATAGGAAAATGGTTACTATTGGAAAAATACTCTCTGTCTTTTGTTTTCATGGTCAATAACTGTACTTTAAATTGTTAACAGAAGTATTTGAATTCAAATCAACAATGCCTGATTTTAAATAAAGGTATTTCAAATATTTTTTTAAAATGTTTAATCACTTAGCAACAAATAGATTTTAAATCGTCCAGCAATATATTCCGCTGAGGAGTTCGATCCTCCTCCCAATAAATGGACTCTACGTTTAGGCCATTAGGAAATTGAATAATTAAAGGGAAAAATATCCCTGTAAATATTTCGGCTAACTAAAATTTCAAAGTGGATTATGAATTGATAAGAAATTGAGGATTAAGATTATAATCAGCAGCATTTGTCGCTAAAGCTTGGAAGAGCCTTTCACAGAGAGAAGTATATATATATATATGTATAAGAAGACTGAAGTAGTGTTGTTGGACGAAAGACAAAAATAACAATGCCAAGTTCAAAGTGTGCCGGTGTCCAGATGGGACCTGGAAATTACAATATTTCCGCCAAGAAAGATGACAACTCAAATTTTGTAAATATAGAACCAGCTCCAGGATTCTCCAAAGATGTTACCTTTCGCATCAATCGTAAACAGGTCGCTCCAGGAGGCACCAAAACGGATTTGCTAGTTGAAATCAAACCCTACAGCCAGCCAGCTCCAAGACCTGATATGCCTAAAAGGCCTGTTCAGTTTACAACTGAAGGAACCCAGTATCTGGCTACAGACTTGGGTCCAGCAGCTGGAGGTAAGAAAGGCAAGAAAGGTAAAAAGAAGAAATAGATTGTCTTTTGTTGTCAACTGCCTGTCTCTCATTGTTTCGGATGTACTTCACGTTGAAAGTGTATTATCATCATCGTCATTGTAATGTGACTACAGACTAGTTCTGATAACTTCGTTGTACGGATAGTAATAGTAAGTATTTGTGAAAGATCTTCTATAAATAGCATGAATTGGACCATTGTCACTCAGCGATAGCCTGCTCACTTCAGTTTGAATGATACAAAATTAAGCAACTTCATTCTACATAGTATTGTACTACAACTAATCTTGTTAAATAAATTTGATAATAAAGTGTAACGCTTATATTTCCTTTAAAACGAACTTTCAAGCAAAATTTTATTTCCGGCAACGCAAAACCTTATATTATTGTAGATGCCTAATTGAATAAAGCCAATTAAAACTCAATAATTACCTAACCAGCTTGGTTCAGGTAAGATAGGAAGTTAATACAAGTAAATTACGCGTAATCCTTAAAAAAAAAAAAAAAAAAAAAATCGCCTTTCATTTTACTTTGGTTATTTTTGTTTGTCTAAGACAGGCCTTTAATTTCTATTTCAACAGCACTTATTCGTATCGAAAGTTAAGTACCTTGGCACTACAATCACCGAAGACAATAAAACTGCAGAGGAGATACAAGAGAGAATAACAAACGGAAATAAATGTTATTACCTATTATAGAATGTATTCAAATCTAGAAACGTCAGCTAAAGAACAAAATTAAGCATGTATATACAATACAATACTAAAACTAATAGTCATGTATGATTCGGAAAGTTGGGCAATGACCACGAAAGAGGAGGAATGATTAGTGAGATAACGATCCCGCAAAAAGTATATGGATCAATAAGAGAAAATGACACGTGGCGCATTAGAACACATTTAGAATTACAAGATCTATAAGTTCAACCAAACATAGTTGTAAGAATAAAATAACGAATACTAAGATGGGCTGGATATGTACAGCGTATACACGGAGCTAGAATGGCTAAGAAGGTGTTCATAAGGAAACCAGACGGTCGAGAGAAAAGAGGCCGATCCAGAAGAAGACGGATAGACGACATAGAAGACGATGGAAAGAAATTAGGCGTTAGGAGATAGAGAAGAAAATCAGAGAATCGAGAAGAATGGAGGAGAGTGGTTAGGGAGGCCACACCAAGAGTTGTAGTACCGACCAGTAAGTAATTAAGTAAGTATTCGTATCTATTATGCTCAGTGAATTGATTTAGAACTTTAATTTTCGATAACTTTATAATCAGAAGCCTACACAACGTAATATTTTACACACTTATATAGCAGGTTATAGTCTACACCATGCCAAGTTTGATACCGAACAGAAGAATTTAGTGAATATTTTTTGTTGTCGGTAATATGACTAAAAATGTCAGCGCTCGGAATTTAAATGCCTGTACAATTTAATATTAAAAATCTTATATAGCAAGTCAGGATCGACTACAATATTAATTTTTGACCCCGATCGGAAGAGGTCGTTTAAACTCGTACGATATATAGTGCCCTTGCTTTTAAAAAAATAATCTATAAATTGGTGAAGCGAAGATTTTCAAATGAATCGAGCTAAACTTACAGTAATACAGTAAATAATATTGAATTGTTTTGTTTCTTTCTCAAATTAGGAATACGGAACTTTTATTTTATACTTGCTTCAGGTACATCGTACCTTCCTCGTAACATCGGGATTTTGGTAAATATGAATCTACGGATCATGAAATACCTGGTATATAAAGTATGAGAATCAAACTTTAACGTTCCACATAAGAAAAGATTTATCTTTCAATCTGACGACTGAAAAAACTTGCAAGTTTAGTGTTGCAGAAACGTGCAATGTTATAAATATACCACATTGTCTTGACATTTAAGTCTTCCGTTCCAAGCGCTGCTATCGGCTGAAGGAATTCCACTCTCACGGCTGAAAGGCTCTCTCGTTTAGAAACAGCTGAACCCTTATTGGCTCAACGCGTGGGTGTGAGTTTAGTTCGCATTTTTGCCACGGATCAAGATATTTTGGCAGCACTATAGTACTTTATCTCCTTCGTCAGAACTAGAATGATCATAACCGTTTCTCTGAGAATTCATGTTCTTATTGAATTTCTCTGATACCAGAAAATATACAAATAAGAATAGCTTTTTTCCTGTTTTATATGTTTTCTTTCTTTGTTAACCAGTTTCTAGCTATCTGCACCTATTATGGGAAGGTAAGTGTGACTTGAACTGTAATGACAGAGTATTGGGAATTGGTTTATTTGATATTTCGATACTGAGTGAGAGTTGGGATGATATGTTTTACTGAGAGGAAGGAAATTATGAAACACGTATGGAAAGAAAGAAATTGTGACTAACGTCTTTATTTACTAGTATCTATTTTCATTATTTATGGGTAGAACATTGTGATCTTTGATCACAATCGTGAGTTGATAGTGAAGATTAATGACCCGATGTGGTGAAGTGCGATACATAGCAAAAACGACACAAAGTGATGTTAGTGACTAGATGTAAGTTATTCTTCTCGCTTGGGGGCTGCTCCAAACATTGATGAAAAACAGTTTGAAGTACAGATTGATAACAAAGGAGGTATTGTACGAGCGATAGACAGATGAAGGGGGAGCATTGTATGACTTCAATACTGCAGCTAAGGGAAGATAGTGGTGATTTGGGAGGGGGTAGAGTGTAATGATTACTAATATCATAAATACGATATGACTGAATAAAAAAGGAGTGCTAAAAGTGCATGGAGAGTGAAGAATCTATGTACCGTCATTGCATTAGCAAGAAGCAGATGGTGATCCTGAGGGTGTGTAGAGATTTGATATGGAGAGTCTGAACGTGGAAAGGGCATGCGTAACTACCCAATTACGAATATTCATATGTCGTAATTGGGTAGTTTGATTCTGTACACAATGCAAAGTGCTTGTCGCTACAAAATCCTCAATTTGCTGTAGAAAGAGAGAGATGCGGCGATCCAGGTGAGATGAGCATAGTGATGACAGGACGCTAAATACTTTTATACATATTCAGCACTGTTACAGGACTGAGACCGCAAGTAATGATTGTGAGACATATTAATAAATTTAGATAATTGAATGTGTTTGTTGTGATGCTGTAAATGTGCTTTCTGATTGAGATGCGTGTCTAAGATAAGTTCAAGTTATTTAACAGATTTTCTGAGTGGAAGTCTGCGGAGTTTTCGGAGTGTTGATTGTGATATGAAGCTAGAGGATTTGTCTGAACTCTAGTACGCTTTTCTAGTGGAAGGAAAACGATATTTTTTCGATTATTTTTAGGCCAAATATATAAGCTTCTGTAATTAAGACGCAAATTAACCGTAGAAACGAACAGAAAACCCATTCTATCGAGGCTCAAAGCGAAGCGCTACAGGTAGAAAAGCTTAATGTAGGCTTATAGTAAAGAGTAGGAAGCTCTTCAACAGAGTTACAATGTTGTGTGATGGTGACTTTAATGAGCTCTCCATATCCTGCATTTATGAATTCGCGTGACCTTTACTATCTTTACCAGGGTTTGTTATCAACTGACTCCAATATTATGTATCTATGCCCTAATACTTATGCAACCAACGTATGTGCTATAATATTATAGCTATATACAAAGTACACTCACCAGACAAAAAATTAGTCACCCCTCAAGAATTCGTGAACAGCAGTAATTAATAGCGTGTAACACCACCTCTGGCTTTGATAACGCCTGGATTCGGTTTGGAAGCGAGTCCACAAGATTTTGCAGGTATGTTAAATCCAGATGAAGCCACTCGTTCAGGATTTGATTGCGCAAATCCGCCAAACTGCGTGGATGCCGATTTCGGCGTTTTACCCGCTGTTCCAACATGTCCCACAGATTCTCGATGGGGTTCAAGTCTGGTGACTTTGCAGGCCAATCTAGATGGAAGAGGGTTCGGGAGTGTTCATCATACCACGCACAAATTGTTCCAGCCCTATGAACGTTCCTGTTGTCGTCTTGAAAAATAGGAGTCTCCACAGCATACTCATCATGAAGATGTTGACTGAAAGACAACACTTGCTCATCCAGAATGTTCAAATATACATGCTGGTTCATTGTAGTGGTGACCTCAGTAAGTGGGCCTAATTCATGATAAGAAAACCACCCCCAAAACATCACAGATCCACCTCCGGCTTGAACATGCCCTTGCACACATTCAGGATGAAATTCTTCATGTGGCCTTCGGTGCACTCGACGACGTGCGTCATTGTAATACAAGCAAAAACGTGATTCGTCAGGCCACATTACCTTCCGCCAGTCAGCTACTGTCCACGTTTGGTGATTTCTGGCCCATTGAAGACGCGCAGCTTTATGTGCCTGTGTGAGCAATGGCCTCTTGCAAGGTGCCCGACTCCAAATGTTCAATGCTTGCAGTTCCCGTCGTAATGTTCTTTCGCTAACAGGTTTGGATGGATCTGCATTCACTGTCTGCAGCAATTCCTGTCGGGTTTGGAACCGATTTTCATTCACAAGCCGAGAAACGCGTTTCCGGTCCCTTTCAGTCATTATCTTCTTCCGACCACAATTCTGACGCCGTGTTTCGTGGCCACGTGTATGACACCACTGCTTGTACACGCGTTGAACAGTTCGCTGTAAAACACCAACAAATCTAGCAATTTCCCTCACCGTATGACCATGGGCACGGCCAAACACGATTGCCCCTTTTTGCCACTCTGTTACATCGTTACTTTTACCCATTTTGACGGCCCCTGTCCACTTGCAACACACTTGTCTCACTGACTGAAGCTGCCTTATGGTTCCGTAGAGGCAGTGCGCGCACAGTTGTGCACGTGACACAACTGCTGCGCCATCTGTACAGGCTTTACGATTCATCTCTCCTTCTGCACAAGGGTGACTAATTTTTTTGTCCAGTGAGTGTATATCCTTGGGTAAAAACACATAGTTGATTGTATAACTGCAAATGGCTTTGGGTCTAATCATAATAACAACGGAAGTCCACCGCGAGTCAGTGATAGAGTGCACAACTCTAGTGAGAAGGATTCCTGGTTTGATCCCAGGCCACATAAGTTTGTGGTGGATAACATAGTGTACGTGGATTGTTAGGGGTTTTCTCGTTTTCTCTACATTATCATTCCATCAACTCTTCCATATTTGCTCACTTGCATTGATCATTTGTCTTCTTTAACCTAAAGAAAATAATTGTGGGACATTAAACCAGAAATGTAATGTAATTTAATAATAACAACGTTATTCCTCTGAACACCACGTCTATTGTGTTTCTCCAGCTCGACTTGGAATATCAAGGTAAATGCGAGAATAATTTTGAAAGTAAAGAACGATACGGTATACATAAACAAAAATAGAGGATACAGAAACAAATCATTTACAAGAACATTTTTTTTTTTTTTTGTTGAGATATAGCCACACGCTTTTTACTTTCTAGGCGGCTCTCGTATATCAAATTTCCTTCAATAACACTGTCCAACTATAATAACGTTGAATAATTCCCCATACATCAATCTTTACACACACACACCTGTGGGGACACTCGGTCGAAAATATGTAATAACATTTTCAGGCCAGCCACTCTAAGTTTCCCTCATTTATATCAGGCAAATGCCAGGATGGTACCCAACCCGGCCCTTGCCCCTTTCTCTTGCCTCTTTCTTCTTTACCCATTGCTTTCTTCCTTTGCGTTTATGTCTTGTGCCGCCAAATGATTTTTAGGTCCTGTGACGTTTAGGTGTTATGCTGTTTAGGTCTTTAGGATTTTAGGATTTAGATTTTTGGGCCTTCGGCATCTATGACCATTTAGCCGTTGAGGGATGACGTTCCTCGGCGAGCATACTATCCGGGAAAAAGGGAAGGAAGAAAAGATTGGGGTAGGACTACGTTGACCTATATGTTTGGTACCCACCCTCCGGGTGAATGAGGAAAACCCAGGAAAACCTCATTCAGGATGGCTGGCCTGAAAAAGCTTTTTACACTTTTTCGACCGAGTGTCCCCACCGGGAATCGAACCCAGGATCGCTCGCCCCGAAGGCGAGAGCGATGCGACTTCGCTACTCGGGGCCACTGTCTAGATTTAGTGCCGCCAAATGATTTCTAGGTATTGTGTCGTTTAGATGTTATGCCGTTTAGGTCTTATGCCGCCAAATGACTTTTAGGTCTTATGCCGTTCAGGTCTTGTGCCATGTTCTCAATGTGACGAGCTTAAGACCATAAGTGTCAGCAATGGCCAGAAATCTGTATAAATAAATAACCAAATAAAGCATTCAATATTGTTATATAACAAACATTAGAATCAATAAATAAACAAATGCAAAGCCTAACACGACAGCCGAAACGCAACTCCCCTCGCCCTTATTGCTGGCTCTCTATGCCAGTATTCACTATTTCTTTGTTTCAATAAGCTATATAATTGTCCTCACCAAGCTGGATGGAAGCCGTCATGACGGCATCATCTGGTGAAAACGAACAGTCATCCATCATTCCTCTGACCAGATGCAGCACTGCTTGACTTCCGTACACATTTTCCCAATACTCGGAATTAAGCTTAGGAAAGAACATGTACAGTAACAACTTCTGTTCTTCTAGAAAACATCATACGAATTAGTTCTAAGTACGAACAAAGATAAGTGTACAAATCCATCTAAAATAATGCTTTAGAAACTTTGAAATAGTTTTGTTTAATTTTGTTGATTTAATGTTTTAGTCCTGGGACATTTCAGTAGGAATTGTATGTAAGAATGAAAAGTTACAAAAACAAGAATGATATTGCAATCAAAAAGTTTTATCACGGGTATTACGTTTCGTTTAAAAGTTTTCATGCAAGATTAACAAGATATTTTTAATTTCCGCACGATATATTCAACTTAGGTTCGTAGTTCATTAGTCTTTTTAGAGTTCAGTGTTGTTGAACTTGATGTTTTACGAGAGACCATTATAGTTGGACAGTAATGATAAATTCTTCTATGAAGTTAAGAAGTTGTTAAGACAAGAAAACTGTTTAAAGATAACGCACTGTAAAAGTTTATAATTTTACCTACAGTACTGCTGTGTAAAGATATATAGTAGAAAACTTTTTTTTTTTTTAAAAAAAAAAAAGAAAAGCATTTTTCTCCATCATTTGACTTTTTCTAAATGAAAAAATCAATTACAGAAACAAACCAAACAAAAATACTAGAAGAATGAGATTTTGAGGACCTTCGAAATTAAATTGTTATAGTGAAATGTTAATTGAAAAAAATAAATTCTCAAACACTTACATGTTATTATAACCACTGCAGGATCTACAATTAATCAACACGAATTTTCTGTACAAACAATCTTAGTATTTATTGAGTGAGAGATGGCAGAAATTTGTCATGGGGGTTCTGGCTTCAAGTTCAAATATATTTTCAGTGTTTTTGTATACACACTTCAATATGATAAATAATTATCTTTGCATATCTTGCCCGTGGGGGTTGGGTTTAATCTCTGACCTCCTTACGTGTGCTACTGAACGTGAAGTAATGAAATTAACAATAGTTGCAATAGATATGCTTGTAATATTTCAGAGTACCAAATTCTTATATTATACATAATGTTCTGGACTTCTATTTTGGCGAAATATCTGTTGTAATTCTTCCCTAGATACTTTCAGACACAAAAGACTGTTCAAGATATTCACCAACTACTGTACATGAATGTAATACAGATTTAGGCTTCATTTCGTGACAAAAGAAATCTTGACAAGAGTGCGTGCCAAGTTCGTTGCCTGTACAAACATCAAACTCTGCCGAACACTTTGAGACATATCTTCAACTTCCACCTCATCATTTTATCAACAGTGATATCTTTTTGCGTATACATTACATCGGAGTTCATATTGACGTAGTCAGGAAGTTAATAATAGCCCAAAACACGAAATTTTCATTCCTTATACAGAAAACTTCGAAATCCTTTAAAATGACATATTTTTAACTCATGTTAAAATTGGCACATTAATTGCATAAGGTATCAAGCATACTTTTGGTCATTTTGCAAGACGGTGGCTCAGTTGTAAAGCTTATATCTCCGGTGCGTGGGGTCCCTGGTTTGATCTCCAGCGAAGTAAGTTTGTGGTGGATAACATCGTGTCCGTGGGTTTCCTCGGGATACTCCCGTTTCCTCCCACTTTCTCATTCCACCAATTCCCCCATTATTATTCACTTGCTTTAATTACTGAATCCACTGAAAGATTTAATTCCATTTCATTTTTTTAGGTCATTTTGGACATATTTCATCGCTAAGATCTCTCTCTATTTGAAGTTCTTTCAGAGCTGAAAAGAGTCATATTCAGATTATGGAAATACAGAAGATCTTATGTAAAAATAAATAAATAAAAGTTTTAACTTTCCCATGTATTTAAGCGTACCGTATAAACTTCATGTCTTTTTTTTCTTACAACTTTGTTAAATTGTAGTTGATTCCCTTGTGGTCTGAACGCCTAAAATATGGAAAAAAGGGAAGGAGCTTAACAACAATTTAGTAATTCTGGATACCTCGTTATACTGGATATCGCGTTCATTACAGCGATATTTTATCTGATCTGTCATTTCCAACTGGATGCCCTGTGATGTCACAACTTGTTGCTCGTATTCTCAGTAAGCCACACAAAGAGAGCCGGAGCAAGACAGCAAACGGTCGCGTTGATAGAACACAGTGAGTAACGACTGAGAAATACGGTTTTGTAAATGTGGATTCATGACTAATCGTATACTGCTGCCACTTGTTTTATTTCTTTCTACTTACCAGGGGCGAGGCTTGAGGGGAGACAGGGTAGACAGAATTCTATCCTTTAGAATTTTATATGTATTAAGCCATTAAGAATAAATTACTAACCTAAAATTTTGTAATTTAAAGATTCTAAACTTAAAATTTCCTATAATTTATTCTGACTTTTTTTTTTTTTTTAATGCTTCCATATGAAAGACAGAAAGCAAAGCGTCTCGCTAAACCTTGAACATTATTCCTCTGCTGCATCTATTTAACTTGCATCAACCTATAGTCAGGGGTGCCCACAAGGGGGGGCTATGACGCAAACTGCGTCATTGAAATATTTGGGGGGGGTTAAAAATCTATATAACTATGTTTGAGGAGGTGTAAAAATTAATCGAAAATATTTTTTTTTCATGGAAGAACACCCACGCATGGACAATTGAGGGGGGGTGCGTCATGGACATGAGGGGGGGTGGGCACCACTGCTATAGTAGCGTAGAAGAAACAGCCACGTGAGAAGTCCAAAGACTCGCGCTGTGTAGTAGTACCTACGAAAAGATATTTACTGTTCTGTCTACGTTTGCAAAAGAAAATGGACATGAGATTTGGAACATGGAATATTAGGAGTCTTTATAGGGCAGGCGCGTTAAAATCCGTAACGAGGGAGTTAGAGAAATACAGGATGGACGTAGTAGGAGTTCAGGAAGTTAGGTGGGAAGGAAATGAATCTGAGAATTCCGGAAATTTTACGTTCTTTTACGGGGAAGGAAATAAAAATCACCAGTTAGGAACAGGGTTTTTCGTTCATAAACGTATATTACCAGCAATTAAACGGGTTGAATTTGTTACTGACAGACTTTCTTTTATTACTCTTAAGGGACGGTGGTATGATATTATTGTTTTAAATGTACATGCCCCAACGGAAGATAAGGATGACGATATAAAAGACAGTTTTTACGAAGAAGTGGAACGGATATTTGACCAACTCCCGCGATACCATATGAAAATTCTATTAGGGGATTTCAATGCGAAGGTAGGACGAGAGGATATTTTCAAACCGATTATAGGGAACGAAAGTCTGCATAAGGAAAGTAATGACAACGGTGTTAGACTCGTGAACTTCGCAACATCCAAAAACCTAATCGTGAAGAGTACAGAATTCCCACATCGCGACGTTCATAAATACACTTGGACATCACCAGACGGGAAAACACATAATCAAATTGATCACGTTTTAGTAGATAGAAGAAGGCAATCTAGCATAATTGATGTCCGGTCGTTTAGAGGGGCTGATTGTGACACTGACCACTACCTAGTAGCAGCGATAATACGAGAGAGGTTATCGTTGAATAAAGGTAATATTCATTGTCCGAAAACGGAGAGATTCAATTTAAAGAAATTAGAAGAGAGCCAGGTAAGAGAGGAATACCAGATTGAAGTTTCGAATAGATTTTCGGCTTTAGAAGATTCGGAGTGCACTAGTGTTGAGGATACCTGGATTGAAATTAGAGATAGCATTAAAATTTCAGCAAAAGAAAAATTGGGACACGCGAAAATACGTAGGAACAAACCATGGTTCGACCAGGAATGCATAAAACTAGCAGAGAAGAGAAAACAGGCAAAATTACGCTGGCTACAAAATCCGAATGAAATAACCACACAAAATTTCGCAGATATCAGGCGGGAAATTTCCAAAACTTTTAGAACAAAGAAACGCGATTTTCTGAAAGCTAAAATTAAGGAACTTGAAGATAATAGTAAATATAAAAACATCCGGGACATGTATAGGGGAATCAACGAATTTAAGAAAGGCTATCAACCTCGTGCTTATATATTAAAGAAATCTGACGGTACAGTTCTCACTGACACGGATAGCATCTTAAATAGATGGAAAGATTTCTTTGACGATTTGCTTAACACGCAACCAAAAACTAGTGTTCGTGGAGAAAAGGAGATACACACCGCAGAACCGTATATTCCAGAACCCAACCGAATAGAAGTAGAAACCGCTATAAAGAAATTAAAGAAACACAAATCTCCGGGTGTAGATGAAATTCCAGCTGAGTTAATTTTAGCTGGAGGCGAAAAATTGTGGAACAAGATACACAAACTCATTCTCCTTATCTGGAACAAGGAAGAATTGCCACAAGAGTGGAAAGAATCAATCATTGTTCCAATCCACAAGAAAGGCGACAAAACTGGCTGTAATAATTATCGAGGCATTTCTCTTCTGTCAACATCCTATAAAATCCTTTCAAATATTCTGTTAGCAAGACTGACCCCATACGCAGATGAAATTATTGGAGATTATCAGTGCGGATTTAGACGAAATAGATCAACTATCGTCCAAATATTTACCATTCGCCAAATACTCGAAAAAAAGTGGGAATACAATACCCCGGTACATAAACTATTTATTGATTTTAGAAAGGCGTACGACTCGGTTAGGAGAGAAACATTATACAACGTTCTTACAGAACTTGGAATACCGAGAAAGCTAATTAGATTAATTAAGATATGTTTAAATGAATCCCAAAGTAAAGTCCGGGTAGGGAAATTTTTGTCCACGAGCTTTCACGTAGAAAATGGCCTGAAACAAGGAGATGCGTTGTCGCCATTATTATTTAACTTCGTTTTGGAATACGCTATAAGGAAAATCAAAGATAGCAACCAGGGCTTACAGTTGAACGGTATTGACCAGGTTATGGCATATGCTGATGATGTAAATTTAATAGGAGATGATAGGAGAACAATAGAAAGAAATGCAGAGATCTTATTAAATGCTTGCAGGGACATGGGTTTAGAAGTAAATGCAGAGAAAACTAAATACATGGAAGTGCGTCGGGACCGAAATACAGCAAATTATGGGTGCGTTAAAATACTAAATAATACTTTTGATAAAGTGGATACTTTCAAATATCTAGGATCAATATTAACAGAGGAAAATCATATTCACGGAGAAATTAAATGTCGACTAAAAGCAGGGAATTCGTGTTACTATTCGGTTCAAAATCTCTTGTCGTCGCGAATTCTGTCGAGGAATTTGAAACTTAAAATATACAAAACGATAATCATGCCTGTAGTTCTGTATGGCTGCGAAACATGGTAACTTACTCTGAGGGAAGAACATAGACTGAAAGTATTTGAGAACAAGATCCTGAGACGAATATTCGGACCCAAGAGGAACGGGAATGGGGAATGGCGGAAACTACATAACGAGGAACTACATAATTTATACGGTTTACCTAACATTGTTAGGGTCGTCAAGTCTAGGAGGCTTAGATGGGCGGGTCATGTAGCTAGAATGGAAGAAAGTAGAGACGTTTTCAAAGTCGTGACTGGAAGACCAATCTGAAAACGACCATTAGGAAGACCTAGGCGCAGGTGGGAGGACAATATTAAGATGGATCTCGCAGAGATTGGAATACAGAGTAGAAACTGGATGCAGTTAGCTAAGGATAGAAGTCAGTGGAGAGCTTTTGTGAACGCGGCATTGAACCTCCGGGTTCCATAGGCCATAGAGTTAGTTAGTTAGTTAGTCTACGTTTGCATTGCTGCCTATGTTCTTTTAAGCTGGATTTGTAAGTGACAGAAGCAGACCGCTGTTTCTTCTTATTTGCTTTTATTTTAAACCATCTTTCGACCTCTCTCTCTATAAAATGTTAAATTGTTATAACGTACCCTTGAAGAATATTAGAATATATATTTTGTCCCTATGTGTCTCCAACATCAGATTAAAAAAAGACCCTCCTAACGAAAAGTTGAGATGTATTGGCAATTCTATCATTTTTATGTTTTTCGCGAGAGTAACAAGTACTTTTACATGTCCCGGTATTTTGTATATTCATAAAAAATACGTATAACAATACATATAATAATAAAAAATACATATATACTAAAAATACACATTCAAAAAATACATGGGGATCACATGAACTATGGCGGGACCGGACCCCCCGCCCCTCAGGATCGGCCCCTTGGCTGCACTTAGGTGATGATACGAATCAAGCATCATTATAGTCCATTACCAACATTTGTTTCTAGCATTTTCATTTTATTTATTGAAAATATTTCAAATATACACATTTAAAATGTACAACTACTTTATATCGTACCTTGATTTCCTTAGTGTGTTTTCATACTTACATATAAAATAATGTGTGTATCTGTCATCAGATTTTCGCATAGAAAGCAGTGTCATAGAGCCAAGTCATAACATTTGGCACACAGATAAATCTTCACAATATCTAATTTTTTACACGTGGTCACGCGTTGCATAGTCGCTAACGTTCTCGTCTTCGGTGCGAGCGGTCCCCGGTACGATTCCAAGGTGGGATACTCAGTTGGAGAAGTGTAACAACTGTTTCAGGCCAGCCTTTCTGAGTGAAGTTTCTTCCTAGGTTTTCTTCATTCACATCAGGCAAATGACGGGATACTTCCTAACATAATGGTCTCAGCCCTCTTCCTTCCTTCTCCATTTCTTTTTTCCTCTCCAATTCCCCCAAGCAATGTGACCGCCGAGGGACGTCATCCCTCATAAATGTGTGACAGGCTAACATGGCTGAAAATGCCGAAAGCCCAGAAATCTAATTCCTAATTCTTTTGAAAACACCTTGCAACCCACATTACACCATGATTCTGCGGGTTTACATTACGGCAGAGGATATACATCAAAGAATGAAGTAAAAATATTTTATCTTTTCTCTCTGTCTTTTTAATCAATGTTCTGAATTAAGATCCGACAACGATGGGTGCTTACAGCTAGTATCAAATGTTTTCTTGTTCAAACGTTTGGTTTCCGAGTTCTTGACTTTTAGAGTTGGAGTTTGACTTAGTCAGAAAAAAAAAGCTATATAAGACAAAATTACTAGAGACCTGTTAATCGTTAATTTGACTAATATTCAATCCCTTGTAACTTGGTTCATAGCCATTCGAAATCCATCATATTTTGATCACAGTAGTAGAACACTAAATTACTTTGGGTGTACATTGCGACGTCTGTCTCATTTCCGTTATTACTACTGTAGAGACCACTAAGGTTAAGATGTAGTGCCCTTAGTCTCCAACACTGTGTAACAATTGTGGTATTGTGGTATTGTATATTTTCCTTTTACATGTAGATTTGTAATATGTAATAACCTGACGTAGTGCCGTTGGAGAAAATATATTTTTATGTTGGGTTGGCAACACTGTTAACCTCGTGGTATCAAGAGTACACTAACTTTCCTCTGCCAATATTAGCATGATACAAAAATTTTAGCGTTTTTTGTCATTAGTTAAAAGGTTAACTTATCAAGATAAGTGGAATATAAAAATAAATGGTCCACCCTGTATATGGTTTAACGATTCACGATTATGCACCTAGACTACGACGGTGATGATGCTAATGAATGAAGTGGCGGAAGAAAGAAAGTGGCATGAAATCGGACAACACCGAGGAATCGCACATATACGGCGTTTGTCTAATACAAAATTCATTTTGCATGCAATAGAATCGAACAACAGACCACACTCACATGACATGAAGGCTTTATCATTGCGGCCCCATTCTTGAGTAATCCTGTAGATGTCATCAATTTCTTAAAATAATATCAATTTAGACTACATTTCAGGCAATTTGCTTCATAAGGTGTTCTGTTTTATTTGTTCATTTCACATTGAAATTATGTTCCTACCACCAGTTTACTTTATCTGTTTATTAACACACTAGCTGTCTTTTTACTTTGGCAATCAACAACCAGATATGAGCAGTATTTCTTCCAAAAAAATGTACCACGGGGCACATTTAGTATTCGGAGGGGCACATATTATTTTCACACAGTACTTTTCTATTTATTATTATTATATTATAGACCTATTCTTTTGGTCTCCTCCGGGAAGGCACTTTCAGGGCTTTGGGGGGCAGCTCCCCCAAAAATATGTCTGGAAGAAACATTGGATATGTGCAGAGTTGGCGTGGATCAATGAAAACTTGACCCACGACCCACTGACCCACTCCATCTCTGGATATGTGGAAAAAGTTTGGAAGTAAATCATTCAGAACTAACATGTAAAAATATCATTTCAACATTTCCGTTGTGAATCCGAAGAAAAATCTTGGTAATGCTGCAATCAGAATGACCAGTAGCGGGATTCGAATCTCTGATTTTTTCGATTACGAAGCTAAAATAGTAACCATTCACACTTCTATTTATTATACGAATACAAGATAAACTTAGTCACCGGTTTCTATAGTTACTAAAATATGGCAGCTAATTGCTTCATTTCTTCCATAAACAGAGCTTACCTTTTCACGGGACACACTTAAAAAAAAAGAAAAGAAAAGAAAAAGAAAAAGAAAAGAAAAGAAAAAAAAGAGCGAGTCATCCGTTAGTGGCCTGTATAATAAATTATATCACAGAGCATTTTATAAATATTACCCCTTTTGAGTCGGACGTGGTATTTAAACACACCACCGATCATTCTGGTGTGGCATATAAACATGCTTGGATGAAGAGGGTGGGAGCAATTTATAAGCCGCATATGCCTTTAATTTGTTAAATAATTCATTCAATAATCCTCCCTCCAATCATAGGCCTGGATGCCCTTTAGGGAGTCTATAAAGAAAGACTGATAGCCTTTCTAAGCTCTTTAGAGGCGGACATGCCGTATAAACACACTTCCTACTGTTCCCTTGACGATGGGTGTGGTATATAAACACAAAATCTGGACTAAAGATCAGATGCGTTTCATTTGTTAAATAAATAATTGAATACTCAATCATAAGCTTGAATGGCTTTTAGGACGTCTATGAAGGACTGATAGCCTTCCTAAGCCCTTTAGAGGCAAGCGTGGCATATAATATATAGACGATTGTTCCGCTGAGAACAGGTGTGGCATATAAAAACAAAATTTGGACCTACAGGACAGGTGTGGCTTATAAGCCTCATTTGCGTTTCATTTGTCAGTTAAGTTATTCAATACCCAATCATAGGCTTGAATGGATTTAGGGTATCTATGAAGAGACTGATAGCCGTTCCTAAGCCTTTTAGAAACGGCTGTGCCATATAAATATACAGCTGATTGTTCGTTTGAGAATGGGCGTTGTATACAAACACAAAATATGGACGTAGAGGATGGGCGTAGTTTATTATCCTCATTTCTGTTTAATTTGTAAAATAGTAATTCAATATCCAATTATAGGCTTGAATGACCTTTACAGCATCTACGAAGAGACTGATAGCCATTCTTAGAGACAGCCGAATCATATAAACACGCAGTCGATTGTTCCTTTCAGGATGAGTGTGGTATATAAACACAAAGTATGGCCTTAGAGGACAGGTGTGGTTTATAAACTTCATTAGTGTTTAATTTGTCAGATAGTTCATTCAATACCCAATCGTAGATTTGAATAGCTCTTAGAGCGTCTTTTTTTTTTTTTTTTTCGCGTTCCTCAAGGTTTAATTGGTGTGTGGAACTGAATCTCTAGATGATGCGAATAATAATCAGTTCTTAAACACTGCTGTCCATATCCCTTAGTCTCAACATGTTACTTCAAACATTTCAATTTTTAAAATTTTCATATAGCCTTAAACAACGGGGAAAGGAACTTGTAATCCTAATCCTGCTCTGTTATCATAGTGAAAGGAGTTGTGCTAGGTTAATTACAAAATTCACAGACACATTGGACATCGGAGGCTTGGCAAAATGACACTAATATACGTTTTTAGATAGGTTTGACGCATCAAATTACGCTGCTACCAGTTAAATGTAAATAAGGAAGTAAAAAGACAACGAGAATCCGCGACAACCCACTTTGACTACCCGCTGCAATTGTATTGTAATGCTCCCACACATGAAGAACGGTTGCTATGGTTTCTCTTACGCAAGTCAAGAAAAGACCTACAGATGTCACTACTGTCTAATAGGTGCTGCTATCTGTTGGTCGGATTTCAAATTATTTAATTTGTGAATTGGCATGCATAACTTGGGAAGGATTTCTTTGAAATCTTTATGCTCAAATACATATTATATTGAATGTTTTTATGATTCATATAATGGACTAATTCATTATTGGTGTCCAATGTGCTTGTGAACATCATGGCTATATTAGACGAGACCCTTATATAAAGTGGCATCTGGAACGTTATGTAGAAGCAGTGGCGTATTTAGGGGGGTGGCTTCCGGGCTTAAGCCCCCCCCCGAAATCTTACTTAGTATAGTAAAGTAAATGAAATATCTTGGAGAATTTTCAGATTTCCAGGCAAAGCCCCCCCGAAAGTTAGCAAAGCCCCTCCCGAAACAAAATCGTAAATACGCCACTGTGTAGAAGCATATATATATATATATATATATATATATATATATATATATATATATATATATATATATATATATATATATATATATATATATATATTACGCACTACTACGTTTGTCCCATCTCATTCGTACTGAAAAATAAAATAAAATAGAAGATAACTGAACCATTAACAAAATATTCTCTTGGATACGCAAACGGTTTTAACAATTTCCATCATATTAAATTAATAAATACATAAATAATTAATAGCTATTTTTCATTACAATATTATTCTATCATCCAGAAACCTCTCCACTGTTACAGTACGTGGGTGACAATCATTAAATTACCAATAAACTACCGTAATTAATTTGAAAGTTAAAAAATGTAATGAAAAGTCGATAGAAATTGCACATGATGCAACACAAACTGCATTCTGAATATTTATAAAATAACAAATATCTTTATATATTCGAAATTCATTCCCAAAATGCTGGTGAATTATACTCAGCAGTTTAAAATTTTATAATTCCTGCAATCCACCACTTCGGATCAGTTCTTGAAAATTATAGTCATTATTGTTAAATTTTGTTTCATCGTAATTCGTAATGTTACATTTAATATTAAAGACAATTATCCGCTTAGCGGGGTTAAAATAAGAAAAATTCAAGGATGTTATAAATAGAGGATCTGCCCATATGTATCGTCATCCTATTAAATCGATGAAGCCAAAAAGCAACCGAGCATCGGCACATCTGATTGGCTACTCTCGTTTCCGCCATCGTCTGATTGGCTATTTTCGTTTTCGCCATGATTGTTGGCTCAAAACACTGCGATCCTATTGGGCGGAGTGGGCAGAGTAGGGGTGGAGAAACTGTGACGTATGGTTTCAAAATTTTGTTGTAAGGACAGATCCTCTCTTTTATAAGATCCTTGGAAAAATTAGTAATAGTTTCGTTAGTCAGTCACTTTTTACTATTACTGAAGCGCTCTCTGGTAGACGATGTTTTTTGTTTTTCCTCTTCAACTAGAACATATAAATTTTCGGGATTTCTAACTTGGGACATTGGTATATAAAGCTGGCTTGTGAGAATCAAGGGGTTCTCTTCCCCTCCCAACTTGCGGGACTAAATTTGAGTTTGAACGGATCGGAAGTGTCACTATTTATCTCAGCGATCCCAAAAACTATGCATTCGATAGTAATATCGGTCATTTTCGATCATTTTTATATACCACCCTCTCCCCGAAGTTGCGGGGCTGAATTTGAATTTGAACGGTATCGGAAGTGTCACTGTTCATCTCAGCGACCCCCAAAACTAGACTCGACACTAATATAGGTCATTTTTGATGGTTTTTATATTTCCCCCTTCCCTAAGTTGCAGCGTCAAAGTAAAACGATAAAAAATATTGCAAAACCGAACTTGATCTATGTTGAAAATTTAATCGAGGTCGGTCGAATGGTTCAAGAAGTATGAAGTCACAGACATAATGACCTTCATTTCTATATACACTGAGAAAAATCCATTATCCGGACAGCGGTATATTGTACAAATACAAGGATTCGTTATGTTTACTAAGGAAATCTGTACGGAGCGTACTTTATCCATATACTACATAGGTACTGCCTTTTACCCGCTTAGATATTACATCATGTCGCTGGAGGATGTCTGACATCTAACAATCTTCCGTATTTTACATACGTATACGTATGTTAAATACTTCAGCTATATGTTAAATACGTCCATCTGTGTGTGAGATCCAGGCCGCCTATAGACACCTCTTTCTTTCGCCATGGCTGACGTCATTGAACTACCGTCTTTTGCTTGCGAAACGAGGTTGTTTACAAACGGAAAAGAAGAGAGGAAGGAAACAAGTGCTTGGGTAAGTACACTAGTTAACTATTACTTTAGTTAAATATTCCATTAATTATATATTCTTTTAGTGTAACTTGCTTTAATATAGTACTAAGTAAGTAATGTAGTTTATGAATACAATTCTTACTATTGTAAAACTCGTTAATGATTGAGGACAATGGAATGGGTGAATCTGAATTTTGAGAAATCTTTGAATATTAATGTTTTGAAACATTTTACATTTCAAGGTAGCAAAATGAATGTTATGTGTTTATTCATTCCGTTTTATATGTGACGATTTATTACTTGGAGCAGTTTTACTACAGGGCTGCTTAACATAATTGCATAACTAAAGGAAGAAAACGGCCTGGGACCTATATGTTAGGTACCACTCCGGCATTTGCCTGCTGTGAATGAGGAAAAGCCAAGGAAACCTCATTCAGGATGGCTGGACTTAAAATCTTTTGATACTTTTTCGACCGAGTTCCCCCACCGGGATCGAACCCGGGACCGTTCGCACCGAAGGCGAGAGCGTTAGCGAATACGCTACGCGGGGCCACTAGTGTAGTTTAGAAAACTCATTTTTACTAGGATATTTCCAAGATTTTTTTTTCTTTTAGTTTAACGCCCCATGATTGTACATCAATGTAAGAGAGAAGGTGACGATGAGATACATGATAATGGTGGAATCAAGAAAATGTAAGGAAACTGGAAAGTCTTAAGAATAACCACAACTACAGTGTTCACCAAAAGCCTATTTGTCGGGAGCAGGAATCGAACCAGGGACCTACCGCGTCAGAGGTAAGCGCTCTCAGAGCTTTCTTTTGTTTAAAGAACTTGTTTACAATGAAATATATATATATATATATATATATATATATATATATATATATATATATAACGAAGATATTGACATATTTTACAGCCTCACTGAAATTAAAAAAAAAAAGTAGTCAGGGAGAGCTTACTTGTCAGGTTTTTATTTTTTAATTTAATTTATTTTTATTTATTTATTTTTGCTTTGTTATGTTCCCTAGTTAATTAATGTTTGGGTTACTGAAAATTAAAACCTTTTTAGTATTATTGTTATGTCATCACTTTGGAACCAAAACGTTAGATTTTTTTCTTGTGTTTTCATATAGGAAGTTGGTGAGTTTGTGCCTTAGCACTGGTTTGGTTTCTAGAACGTAATTGAAGGTCATGTTGAGTTGAGTCTTGGTGGGTTTGAGTTCGTGAAGTGTCAGGCACTGCTTGTGCCCCTGTCTTCTGTTTGTGATGTTTCCTGGCTTTGGGCTGTGACGTATTTATGTTGAGGAGTACCAACGCAGGCCGCGTGATATACAGGTAGCTGCAACACAACTTCAACAGTTAACGAGTGCCAGGTCTTTGAATTTCAGCTTTCGTTACGGCGTGACTAATGCAGTATAGTGCTAGATTGAAATTCTATGGGTGGTAAAAACGGTATGGTAAGAAATACAACGTAATTGTTATTAGTTTAATTAGTGTTTCTTCATAGTATTGTTTCACTATTTCTAGAAGGAATTAAGTATTAACGAAGTAATGAATAAGCAAAAGCACACATTGATTGACGTTTACTATTTCTCATACTCCATTGAGAATGTTTTGATCCTCAATTGCGCAAACATCCAGTGTGCGTTTAGTTTCTTTCTTTTTTGGGGGGTTTACACTGCCTCACAGATGAGCTCCCTCGTGGCTAAGTGGTTAATGAACACGCCTTTGGCGTGGGACACCCGGGTTCGATTCCCGGCCGGGGGCCGCGGTGGCTCAGTGGTAGAGCGTTCACCTCTGGTGCTTGGGGTCCCGGATTCGATCCTAGCCCCGCCAAGTGAACCTTGTGGTGGACAAACACCGTGTGCGTGGGTTTTCTCGGGGTTCTCCCATTTCCTCCCACTTACTTCATTCCACCATTTAATTCATTGCTCATCATCAGCGTCTCCCTTAGCCTAACCGGCATAACTGTGGGACGTAAAACTCAAAGGTTTCATTTCATTTTTTCTTAATCTCTTGCACCGACCGACCGATCTCGATCAAATTTCCAACGTAGATGCGGTTCTGGCCTGGGAGTGTTTTTAGCTATTTACTTTGACAGAACTTAGGGGAGGGGGAGGAGGGGGACAGAAAAAATAAATGACTTAATTTACTTTGAAGTGTAAAAGTGCGAGCGTTTTCTTCTCTCTCTCTCTCTCTCTCTCTCTGTCTGTCTCTCTCTCTCTCTCTTCACTCCTCCAGTCTCCTCTCACTTTTAGGGCCGCGGTGGCTCAGTGGTAGAGCGTTCACCTCTGGTGCTTGGGATCACGGATTCGATCCTAGCCCCGCCAAGTGAACCTTGTGGTGGACAAACACCGTGTGCGTGGATTTTCTCGGGGTTCTCCCATTTCCTCCCACTTACTTCATTCCACCATTTCATTCATTTCTCATAATCACCGTCTCCTTTAGCCTAACCGGCATAACCGTGGGACGTAAAACTCAAAGATTTCATTTCATTTTTTCCTCTCACTTTGATTTCATGATTTCGCACTCTGATGAAAAGTATTAAATACCGCCAGGAAAAGTACTAATATATAACCTCTCTTTTAGGCGCCCCTCCAACCACGCGCCCGGGACACGTGCTTTGCTTGCTCGCCCATAGCTGCGGCTCTGTGAGCTACATAAGTAACATACAATGCTTACGTAATACTTTGGGTCATAAGTACTATTAAGAAAGGAAGAATTGCATTTTTTTAACTTTGGGAAAGGAGCTACTATGGGATTAAAGATAAGGTAGGAAAGGCAACACATTCCAGTCTATGCTTTCACCCAGCAGACATATTGTTTGGAACCAAAAAAATGTGACTTTTGGAATCTTGTACTTAGGTTCACAGCGGAAGCGACGAAATAACTTGAATCATCCACTGTAGCTCTCCCCGCAACCAGTTTCTAAAATGTTGGCAATAAGTTTGCGAAACGAGAGGTGACGACTCCAATTTTGGGTGAAAAGTCGCTATAAGAAATAATCGAGAAATTCATTGTCTATAAGCATTGTAAAAGTTGTAGATGTAAACTAAACAATATGTTCTACTCACTGGCGCAAATCCAGGGGGGGGATGACGGATACATGTCCCCTCCAATCTTGGAACTGAGGGGGACTTCTCCCAAATAATCCGATTTGAAATGTGTTTTTTGGGAGAAATTTGATGATTTTTGTCCGATTGCTACAAAGGAACGTGAGATGTCCCCCAGAATAAGCCTCAAATCTGCAGCCTCCTAACGCTAAAGACAACTCTGATCCTCCACAACATTGTTTTTCAACTTCATAAGTATTTTGGACATCGCCAAAAAAAGTATGGTAACGGTCTTACCCCCCCTCCCCCCCCAATGTTGAAGACAGATTTGCGCCGCTGGTTCTATTCACATCTTTGTAAACAGGGCGCAACCAATCCTTTAATTCAGGGATCATTTCAGGTTGTTTCGGGTACTTTTGTTCATGTTGTGGTCAAAATAGTTCCGAAATAATTAACACTACAGTACTTACGTTAAGCAATTTTTTGTAAAAGAAAAAGTGCAGAATAATTAAAAAACCCCAGAGGACAAATATAACAAACACCTTCTTCGCCTTTTTTCACGCATCTATAGCTAATCTTGTTGCTATCGGTAATGATGTATTACGTGTGTCTCTCAACGGAAACTCTGCGAACTAAAGGACATCAAGTTTGTAGTTATTCTTCGTTAGAGGGCAAGGGTAACATAACAATGCAGGATTGTGGAGTAGTGAGTACGCTGTATTTCCAAACTCTTCATCACTTGCGCTGATTAAAACAAACAAACAGAAAAAAAGAACGTAAAAACTGTTTTGAACTAATAATGCTTCTCTACAGATGAACATTTTGTTTGCAGCAAAAAGTCGCTAAATGTGTAAGTAGGTAAATCGTTATTTAAAAATCACCCAAAAAAGTCTCCAATCGGATTTTTTTTTTTGTCGTTATCGTAGGGCGACCATACGTCCCGTTTTGACCGGGACAGTCCCGTTTTAGGGGCGTGTCGGGGCCGTCCCGTCAGTAGATGGAAAAAAGTAGTATTCGTCCCGTTTTATGTAAATGAAAGAAGTAAATAACAAACCCAGTACCTTTACTCCTTTTAAAAGTATTAATAATAACAAAGCGGCAAAAATTGAACTGAAAATCCCTATATTAAACATACTCTATAGTTCGCAGTACTGCTCGAAAGGCAGCAGAGGTTTTAGCAGTTGGTTGTGTGTTAAACAAACTTCAACGTGTCTTTCCTTTTTCATAAGTACCCGCTCTGTAACGAAGAGAGAGAGGGGGAACTCTGATATCAAGGCACTGATAAGAACAAAGGTAGATCTAAAAGTCTAGTGTTGCAAGAACCTGTCCCGTTTTTAACTGAAAATTTTATGGTCACCCTGCGCTATCGTTGAGGTCGAATTCCCCTTATTTAGCGACTTTACCCAAAATTGGCAACATTGACCCCCACCGAACAACACCCCGTCATCTTGAGCCTAGCCAGCATAATAGTGGGACGTAAAACTTAAAGATTTCATTTCGAACAACACTCCCAGAAACCTACTGTTATACTATTCTCAAACCACCCTTTCGTACAGTTCTCCCTATTCGAAAAAAAAAAAAAAAATGTAAATAGCAGTGTTCATACATAAATATGGAACTCAATTTCCCTGAATTTTGCAGGTTTTCCAGGTATTAATTTTGCAATTTCCAGGTCTAGTGGAAGAAACTAATAGTACGAGAACACATAAATTTTAAGAATACTATATTTATATATTTGAGAATGGCCACCCTTCTCCCCAATGAACGATTGCAATTAAATATTGAGTCACAAGAAAATAAATAATTAAAATAAATAAAATTTAAGTTGAAAAATATTAAGTTGAGAAGCCTACTAAGGGAATTATATAATACTTTTGTTCCATACTTGAATACATTCAAAATATACAAAAAAATATTGGCTTGGGGAAGAAAAAAGGGCCCGCGAGATTTTAACTGATTCTTGTAGTACTCGACGACAGAAATAGATTACTGAAAGAATTTTCAAAATCGGCACAGGCAAACATGAAGAAAATCGCATTTTCAGGTACCGGTTCAAAATGAGAAGAAAAAAGGACTGCGAGATTTTAACTGATTCTTGTAGTACTCGACGAGAGAAATCGATTAGTGAAGGAATGTTCAAAATCGGCGCAGGCAAGCATGAAAAAAAAATCCCACTTTCATGTACCGGTTCAAAATGGGGAAGAAAAAAGGGCCCGCGAGATTTTAACTGATTCTTGTAGTACTCGACGACAGAAATAGATTACTGAAAGAATTTTCAAAATCGGCACAGGCAAACATGAAGAAAATCGCATTTTCAGGTACCGGTTCAAAATGGGAAGAAAAAAGGGCCCGCGAGATTTTAACTGATTCTTGTAGTACTCGTCGAGAGAAATCGACTAGTGAAGGAATTTTCAAAATCGGCGCAGGCAAGCATGAAGAAAATTGCATTTTCATGTACCGGTTCAAAATGGGGAAGAAAAAAGAACCGCGAGATTTTAACTGATTCTTGTAGTACTCGTCGAGAGAAATCGACTAGTGAAGGAATTTTCAAAATCGGCGCAGGCAAGCATGAAAAAAAATCGCACTTTCATGTACCGGTTCGAAATGGGGAAGAATAAAGGGCCCGCGAGATTTTAACTGGTTCTTGTAGTACTCAACGGGAGAAATCGATTAGTGAAGGAATTTTCAAAATCGGCGCAGGCAAACATGGAGTAAATGGCATTTTCATGTACCGGTTCAAAATGGGGAAGGAACAAGGTCCCGCGAGTTTGAACCGCTACGATGTATGTTCACGAATGTGCCCGTCTTCTCAAATTTAGTTAATTACTGTGACACTGAAACATGTGACACAGAGTCACATTGTGGATGACTCTGCAATCGGCAACCGCTGCACATATACTCCTCCCGCCCCACAGTTTGATTATTTCGATCCATTCCTCACGTGCTAACGGCATGGTTCAACATCTGCAAGAAAGAGGTAAATGTAACGTTCATTTGGCAATAGCTTTTCACCAAATTAAGCTGCATGAAATCTGATTGCATATTTGACATACTGAGAAAATTCTAGCCCGTGGCCATATGTATCACATATCCCACCAGTTCATAAAAATTTTGAACACAAAATTACGGTCGTCCGTGTGACGTACTCCCAAAAGGCCTAATGTGTATCACCCATCTCACATTCAATGAAAGCACATCCGTGTAGAATTAAGAAAGGAACCTCTTATGATGTATACAGGATGTCTCAAACGTTCCCTGACATAGGGTAACTCTGTTATTATCAGAGTTACGACAAAATGTAAGAGGAAAAACATCTCGAAATATGACGTTTTCAATCTAAAGTGAACACTTTTTTAAAAAATCGGACAAGATGAATGTGCTGTATACTCTTTATGCACCCAATTTTAAATGAAAATGCAACGTTGTCATTTACCTGGACCCACGACATAAGTGAATGAAGTTACTGTTTGAAACGGGGGCTGGCCATCGACATGTTAGCGTAAAAGACAGTAACTTCACTCACTTCTGTTGTGGGTCCAGGTAAATGGCAACGTTGCATTTTCATTTCACATTGGGCGCATAGAGAGTGTACAGCGCAAACGGGTCATCCGATTTTAAAAATTCCTTCACTTTAGATTGAAAACATCATAATTGGATATGCTTTTCCCTCCTACATTCTGTTGTAACTCTGATAATAACAGAGTTACCCTATGTCAGGGGACTTTTGAGACACCCTGTATACCTTATTTAATGTATGTTTGATGTCACTATAACTGTAGTATAATTTAGTTTGTTTAAATTTACAATTTAATACAAGTAGATTCGGATTTACATGCGTAGGATTTTGTATGCATCTAACTAATGAATTCTTTTATTTTTATGCTTAACTTAGTGACTTGGCTTTGGACTGCAACTGATTATTGTAACCCATTATTGCTTGAGAAGAAACAAGATATCCGAATCTTCATTTGGAGAAATCAAAGGTCTATTGGAAAGCTGGGGATTACAATCATTAATTTCTACATTTCAAGGTGCGTAGTAAATTATATATTGTGTTTATTGTTAAATTACTATTATTGGGTTTAGAATCAATGAAGCACTTCATGATATTTTATGGGGATCAAGATGGGTGCCGGATAGATAAGTATTTGAGCGTCAGGCTCTTATTTCTTTTCAATTTAATATTTAATCAATGATTATTTTTCTCCCTCATTATTCCACCAAATCGTATTCCAAGATCATATATCCATTTTTGTTCGATATATCCATATTTTTGATCTCTTTCATATTTCTATATTTTCGATTTTTGATATTGTTTATATTTCGATATTGCTGTATTTTTCGATATTTCGAAGTTTCGATAGTTTGTCGACATCGATTATCTATATCTAAATTCGGATATCCCAAAGCCCTATCGAGCACCCTCCGAAATGAAGTTTTTGGCTATGGACCTGATTAGGGATGCGCACGAGACAAGACGAGACAATTTTTGTTACGAAATTCGAGACAAGATAGAGCTTTTCCAATAGAAACGGATCCAGTTTTCGAGACGAGACAACTTTCGCGGCACCTTTTCGAGAGGAGACAACCTCAAATCTTTTCTCTTGCGCATCCCTAGACTTGATCATGAGTTATCAAAAAAAAAAAAAAAAAAATGTTAATGAGAAATAACATGTAAATACAATATAGGTAGCTAAAACATTTTTGTTTTCATTCTTCAGTAATGCATTGTTATTAATCTCAGGGGGGGGCGGTGGCTCAGTGGTAGAGCGTTCACCTCCGGTGCTTGGGGTCCCTGGTTCGATCCCAACTCGCGCCGTGTGGACTTTGTGGTGGACAAACACCTTGCTCGTGGGTTTTCTCGGGGTTCTCCCGTTTCCTCCCACTTTGTTCATTCCACCATTTCACTCATTTCTCATTATCACCGTCTCCTTATCCTAACCGGCATAACCGTGGGACGTTAAACTTAAAGATTTCATTTTTTATTAATCTCAGCATTTTATAGTGTATTCTTAAGCTTAAGGTGATGTATAATTAAATTTTGAATTCAGTTAACTTATTTTGTTTCTCAGATTGTTTTTAAAATGTATGTACAATTGTTTATGTTCATTCTCGAGAGTTTAAAGTGACGTATAGTTATTAAACATAGTATTTAATATTGTACTCTTAACGTGGAAGTGATATACAGTTAACTTTTGTATTCAGTTAACATTTTTCTTTCTGAAATTGCTTTAAAAAGTATGTAAAAACGTTTTTATTTTCTTTCTTGAGTGCTAAAAGTGATGCAAAATTATTAAGCTTACTACTTTATATTGTATTCTCAACCCTAAACTGATACACAGTGCGTTTTTGAATAAATTGTCAAGTTATTTGAGTGATGAACACTGGTAGAAAATACTGACTACTACTGGAACATTTTGATTTTAAGGTGACGACTACTGGTGCAAGGATTTTAAAATATTGTTTTTCCTTCAAGGGCTACTCCTTTTTGAATTCTGACTACATGGTCACTATAGGAAGGATCAGTGAGTCTTTCCAACTATGGTACAGCTCCGACAGATTCACGATGCTCAGAGAAGAGACAAAATAGTATGTTTTCAAACTTAAAGTGAGAACCACTGGCGTTTTTACCTTGCTATGCAAAAGTAAGTGAGTACTCCAATGGGGTTCCAATGCGGTACCTAATTTCTGCATTTTAGATGTATGGAAATACATGTCTCTAAAATGTAAAGAACTGATTTTTTTAAGGGGGGGGGAATAAACTATAGGTATGTGGGGCTTGCATACTTGACGCTACAATTCGGAAATTGAATTAAAATATGACTAACGGCTATCAAGATGTTGTCAAATAAAGGGAGGACCAACACAGTTAAGGGGTTTTCGTGTTAGATGCTAAAATTTCCGAAATCGGTCATGGAAAGTTAATAAACACCAGTAGCAATTTCATCTTAAAGTAATTAGATATCTTCATGGGGTGTTAGAACATCATGGAGTCTACCAAAATTAAATTTTAAAAGCTTTTGAAAATATAATCTGACATTTGTAAACAGTATTTGAAATATGTATTTACCCAAAACTTCCAGCTAGTACATCTAACATCTGGAGAAACACTGTGAAATAAAAGCTTGAAATTTCGGAAACAATTATTGGTCGCAACAAAATTAAATAAGATGGTACTTCTATGGGTTAAATCAGTACCTCAGTACAATTTCGATCGAAAGATTAGTTCAGTCCTAGGTTTTCTTCAGGCAATTCCAAGGGTTCATCGAGCTGTGCAAAAGAATGAAAATTCGCTGTCAATATCTAAGATAGTAAATAAGATATAAGGAATTATATATTTTATGACGTGAAAATAGAGATCTTTATGGATTTGTACTTTTGGGTCTTTCCTAAAAGAAAAAAATTCAGAAAACTACTGTATATACCTTAATAGACAATTCAGTGGGCGGGGACACAGTAGCTTAGTGGTAGGGTATTTAACTAATCTTTTTTTTTTTTTTGCAGAAACTATTGGAGTATTCACTTAACCCATAGAAATACGATCATACTTAACTCCCTATTTAATTTTAAAATTAAATAAAAGGAAATATTTCAGTGTAGCGACCCACGATTATGCATTTTAGTCTCAGGGAGATTATGATTAAAGCAAGTGAATGTTGTTGACAGAATTGATGGAATGCAAAGGTGGGAGGAGAGTACCCCGAGAAAACCCACGAATACGATGTCCACTACAAACTGACTTGGCCGTGGATCGAACCAAGAACCCAATACACCAGAGGTAAGCACTCTACCACTAAGCCACTGTGCCCCCGCCCATTTAATTGTCTATTAAGGTATATACGGTTGTTTTCTGAAATTTCTTCTTCTTACAGCAAATACTCAAAAGTACAAATCCATGTGGGTCTCTATTTTTACGACGTCATAAAATACATAATTCCTTATATCTCGCTTGCTATATTAGATATTGACAAAAAATGTTCACTTTATTTCAGAGCCCGATGAACGCTTGGAATTGTCCAAAGAAAATTTAGAGCTGAATTAATCTTTCGATCGAAATTGTACTGACGAGTCTGAGGTTCTCACTTAACCCATATAAGTACCATCTTATTTAACTTTTGTTAGGATCAATAATTGTTTTCTGAAATTTCAAGATCTAATACGCTTTTATTGTATGGTGTCTCTCTAGCTGCTAGATGTACTAGCTGGAACTTTTAGGTAAATACATATTTCTAATACTCTTTACAAATGTCAAAATGTATTTTACAAAACTTTTAAAATTTAATCTTGGTAGACCCCATGATGTTCTTAAACTCCATGGAAATACCTAATTATTTTAAGATGAAATTGCTACTGATGCTTATTAACTTTACATGACCGGTTTCGGAAATTTTACCACCTAACACGAAAACCCCATAACTATATGGATCCTCCCTTTATTTGACAATATCTTGATAGTCATATTTTAATTAATTTTCTAAATTGTACTGTCTAATATGCAAGCTCCACGTACCTATGGTGTCGCTTTTTATTTCACCATATTTCGGTAACTGTTAGGCGTACCGACTTGCGGTTTCGGTAAACACACACCTCTAACGTTCTTTAAAACGTTATTAAGACATATTTTAGAATATTTAGAAATGAGAGTTCTGGGAATATCATGGTACCCGAAAACCCCCATCAGGGCGTGTGTGTAGTGTATTTAATTGAAACTACTTTTGAGGTTGTTGTAAGCCCTCGTAATTACGTTTCCGAAACTGCACCATCTAGTACGCAAACTCCACAGTTCTGTAGTGTCGCTCTTTATTTTCCCATATCTCGATATCCATAAGGCTTACCGAGTTGAGGTTTTCGGTAAACAGATGTCAGTTCCTTACATTTTAGAGACATATATTTTCATATATCTAAAAAATACAGACATTAGGTACCCCATGGTAGCCCGAACACCATTGAGGTACCCACTTACTTTTGAATGGTAATACATTTTGAGTTGTTGTTCAGCATCAATAAACACTTCATAGTTTTTCTACGTGCAACCCAAAAGTCCATACCTGACCGAACAGATTTTGTCCATTTAATCTCAAAAATGTTAAGATACTTTGTATTGTTAAGTACAACCAAATTAAGCACACTGAATATAACATTTTAAATATTTTCTGATTTTTGTTGCAGGTATTTCGTGCATCAAACCAGGATTCTGCTTGAAAGACAGTCAAAAGAAGCAGTGTAGGTTGTGGCTAAAAGTACGCCCTTTCTGAAGACAGACTCAGTTGTACTTACATTATTTTGTACGAATATATAACCCTAATAAAGATACTGTACTACAAATTATTTCTTTCTTCCATAAATTATAATAAAATATTATCTCTGTTTAAAGAAAATGATTGTTAATGTTAAGTCATTTTAATTCTTTTTCTCTGTAATAAGAACATTATCCCTAGCAATATTTTTTATCTTTGTGCTATTGCGATTGGATGAAGTAAAATTCTATACGAAGCACTATTATTTCAGACATGCATTAATAACTAATGTATTGTTCTGTATGTAAGACAATGTGTATACTGAACATGTCTAGCGAAGGTGTTGTTTTAATACAGAATCTATAACTCAGCTTTTCAGTAGTCAACTTTATTGGGAATCCGAAGAAAGAAGTTAAAAAAAAAAAAAAAAATGTTGGACTTACCAGCGTGTGTGTGTTCGAATTCTGGACTAATCCAAATTATCCAGAGAAATCATTATATATTTCTTTGTTGCTATTTCAGATGTATCCTTTATCCAAGTCGTATGAAACGGAGACTTCATACATCGCTATACTTTGTATGAACTATGTTCCGTATTTACTTAATCACTTTGTAACTTTCTCTAGTGTTGACAAGGCCGCAGGTGTCAATCGAATAGTTTAGTGTTTCACTCATGTCACCTTGTGACTAAGGTACGTCCTGTCGGTATATATATGGTACTGGGTTCAATTAGCGATAAAATACATTTTTAGCGTTAAACAAATGCAAAAATCTACACGAAATGAGATACCGTGATCTCTGACTTACGGATAACACCAAGCAACTAATGGTACTGAGTGTGATTGAGTTTACTAATTACTATTTGGCTAAAATCAGTGTTCCTTTATCTATAGTTCTTTTCGTGCTTTGAATTGCAAAGTTTGAAATAACCGTTTTAAATTATTGTGTATATATATCTTCCGAGTAATTCTGAGAATCATTGCTCTTTCTTTAAGCAATGTATGAGACTGTTAAATTGCTCTTTCCTTAAAATGTTGCACTAAGAAGGATGCATCCAGGAAAGTCCAAATTTGCAGAATGTCTATAGCAGGGAAGAATAAATATGTTTAGTCGATGGCTGCACAACGCCTCCGCTGTCACCACGTTGTCACACAGCGAATACAGCGAACGTTTAAGAGTATTCTGCACTTACTATTAGGTATCGGCCTGGGAACTTTGGCGCATCTACCCAGTCTCCTTCTTGGTGTTTCATTTTTAATGGCGAGTACTGAGTAGGAATAATATTGTAAGCGAATGCGTTTCCGGCTGACACCACACTTTTAATTATTGCGACATTAAAAAAAAAAAAAAAAAAAAAAACTGTTAATTAAAATGTACAGAGAAGTTATTTCTGGAAAATTCTATTCAGGCCTCTTGTGGTAACAACTGCACTTTAGTAGAAGATACTATTAAGGAAAAGAATGAGGTAAAATAATCTTTATATCGTACAAGCAATGGATGATAACAGCTTAATAAATGATTGTACGTAAATCTTGTTTGAGTTTGAATATAGGATTGTATAAGGCTGTGCATTTTGCATTATTATTGAGGTGCTGCAACTAACTAACTGCAAACCATATGATAAATTCTTACAGTAATATATCACATATTGATTTACTCTGTATGGAAACGAAAATAGTTTAATATATGGTTAACCTCCTTTGTGCCAGGGGCGGATCCAGAGGGGGGCGATCGGGGCGATCGCCCCCCCCCCACAAGAGGAAACTTTCTTATTTTATATATAAATAAACCCATCCATAACAAGTTTGGAGCTCTTAAAAGTAGCAGTATTACCGCCGACCGCCCCCCCCCCCCAGAAGTCCGTCCTGGATCCGCCCCTGCTTTGTGCCCATAATTTTAAAATTAACGCTTGTGTCACTTTTCAACACTTGACTTTGCAGTAGCTTTCCAACGAATTAGCAGGAAGCCCAAACTTATAGGACACCCTGCAGGTAAATACATTTCTTTGGACAGTTTCACTGCTCCAAACTAAGATTTGAAAAGTGTAGTATTGTTAATTTTATTATTATTGGCACAAAGGAGATCAACCATATTTTAAGCTATTTTTGTTTTCATACAGAGTAAAACAATATTTGACAACATTACAGTAAGAATGTATCATGCACTTTGCAGTATGTTGCAGCACTTTAATAATGGTGCACTATACGTACACTCTAGATCCTGCATATGTCCGATCCATACATTACAAGAAGGCAATACGTATTCGATACAGGTAAAATCTGTATATTTCATATGGACAACCTATTAGCTATATACATCCAATCTATACATTACATATGGCCAACCTGTACGCGACATACGTATAATCTATATGCTGCATGCAGACAGTCTGTAAGCTACATATATGCACTCTGTATGGTGCATACGGATATTCTGTATGCTGTATCTGGACAAGCTGTGTGCGACATAAGGAAAATCTGTATAATACATACGTACAATACGTATACTGTATCTAGTCGTACGTATGGGGCACAAGTACAATATAGATGCTGTCTCGGGGTTGAACGCAAGAAACATACGTACAGAACGTATATTGCATACTTCTTGAAATCATGCTCCGTCCTGATAGTCAGTGTATGTCGTCATTATTAACCCACATGCTACATACGACCCTGACGTCACAAAGCTAGATATTACCTCCGTATATACTTGTTACTGCAGATAACGTCACACGAATGACGTCATTGCACTTGTGAAGACAGTACGTATAATACATACTTTTTCAGCTATACGTTTGCTGCAGGATGTTATATACGGTTGTACGTTAAGTCCAGAAACTACAGGAATTACGAATGTAACCTACGTTTTTAAGTATGCCACCTACATTTTTTTTTCTCAGTGTAGATTGCCGATGGTTTGTTTATGTTTTCTGCTTTATCTTTTACAATGTTAACGGCATGTTATTTAACTTACAATGTTATTGGCAACTAAAACGGAACAATTCAGTGCATACAAAATTCTTCTTACTCAATGACTTCTATGTACATATATTAGTATATTTTGTTTTCATTTTGAGAGAAGGGGAGGAGAAAAACTTTATTTCCTTAGTGTTTGCCTCTTTTCACGGAAATTTAAATTTAACGTTGTGTCTTTATGAGAAAGTAGGCTATAATACAATATTTTTATTTAAAATATTCCTATAGTATGTGACAACGTACTGCTCTACACACAAACAAAAATCATAATGGGGCAATGTGATTTAACAGTAGAATACTGCGATCTAATTCCAAGGATTTAAAATAATCGTTTCCAAGACGTTTGTGTTTGTTTTGGGTAATGCCATATTTTTCGGAACCATCTCGGTTCTCAAGTTCTCTCCTATTGCTTTTGTGTCACAAATTATTTCGTCACCCACTTTTCACTTACATAAATAGTTTGTCTCATTTCTTCTGGTCCCTGCACTAACCACGACACTTTTTAAACTTTGTGGATAATAATAGTCCCTGATTCTTAAAAGTTAAATTCGCGTATGCACTTTTGATTTAATATATAATACAATACAGATACTAAGTTTTTAATCGATTTCTTTTTGCTTATGAACTGTGACATTAATAAATGACAATCGAGCTATACCATCAAGGAAATACGATTGAATTGCGATCAGGCGCGCTCCCAGAAGTTTTTGTTGGGAGGAGTAAAACTTTTGGGCGGGGCTCCAATACAACTAGGCACTATGTCTATGTAGTATTCAACTAGTATTAGACGATTTGCAGCTGATACCTGACTTTCAATAATAGTGAAACTATCGATTCACTGTAAGTATAAGACTCGCCGACAGTTATAGTTTATCCGGGACAATGAGGGCCTTACCTGGTAGCCCCAAGGGACCTATCGACCTGAAATTTTCTTTGCCCTACGTATTTGTACTAAAATCCTCATTAATGTCTTTACACGATATTTGACAAACCTAAATCACCCCCTGGAAGTTATGCAGAAATCGGGGCCGGTGGCCGGGACAATTCCGATTTTCCATCATCCGTCCCCTGTCACAAAGGAATAGTTTGAACCTTCAAATATACTCGTTTTCATACAAGGCATTAATTAATATCATTCACGTGATATATATATAGCTGCAACGAGAAATACATTCCAATGCGCAGAAAATTTTAGAACTTAGACGCTCGTGCACTTTCCTAATATTTTTAAAAATTTCCGAACACTTAACTTTTGTTTTGCCTCATAAACGAGAGTACATTGAAACATATTGAAAGTAAGAACATACATCTTAATTTATATAACAAAGGATAAATATATATCACACCTAGCATATACTGAGGAGTAAGTATCAACAACCAATTCTTCATTTAATGAATTATTTACATATTTCTTTGTAGTATATAGCACCTTACAGCAAGTAGGTTAAATAACTTCTTACGAAAAACGGTAACATTAGTCATATTCTTCGAGTACATAGGAGGTTTATTATACAACCTAACACAATTCAAATACACAGGTTTGCTTATACTGTATTAGCATATTTTTGATGGATCACAAATATGTCACTACCTTGTCTTGTATTACAGTTATAAACACTTGTGTTAAAGGTAAAAATTATGCTTATTTTTCACAGTAAAAAGAATAGATTTACAAATGTATAATATGGGAAGTGTTAAAATTTTTGCTTCTATGAACCTTTTTACATGACGACTTTGTTGGCAATCCGAAAATTATTATAATCGCTTCTTTTGTAATCGAAAAGTGCTTAAACTATTTTCAGCGATTTCCCAGTGTATTATTTCGAAGGTAATCATTTATTTCACTGCAATGTTGTTGAATTGTAGGAACAAGCAGCATTACGTTTAGAAATACATTAGTGGTTGAAGTAAGCTTTCCACCATAAAATATGAAGTACATTATTTTCTCCTACTGAGTGTAACATAGCTATATAAAAGTAGGTGAGGTGCTTTGATGAAACTATTTCTGATTTTATTTCACTGTACCAGGGCATGTTGCAATACCTCTTGCAACTTACTCCTCACCCATTTTACTTAACAACAGGAAGAAAATGTCTCCAACATGAATTTCATTGTAACCATGGCTGCTATTTTTTTTTTTTTTTTTTTGGCAGGTAAACGTATGTGTTTCATTAGTAACACCATAATCAACCACAGTTACTTGCACTAACCCCTAGTTACTTCACAATAAGTTCTTCAAATTTTACTAATCTGGTTTGAAAACAACAATTCCTTTTTCTGTAACCCTGACCGGCTCTCGCGTGCACCAGCAATCTACAAGGTATATAAAATAACAAAATAACAACAATTTACTAGGTCTTTTCCTCCACAAGATACGTATGTGCAAAGATCCAGTTCGTTCTCGTAACTCTTGCCAGTGTTGCAACTATATCCCGCCTCCAATATATGTATGGTGTTTTTAAAAAAATCACCGATAATTGGGAGGTGATTCCAGACAGCTAGATAAAAATGTTTATATATACTTATAAGGAAAAGAGTTTAATTTGACAGGTAGGGCTGTCCTAAAAGACTGGAAAACCTATATTGCAACACGCGTTGCTTCGAACCCGAGAAACCGTAGAATGGTGGCCCATATCAGCGTAAAGGAAATTACACATATGCTATCTAAAAATACATATTTCAGCATTGTGCATTATGTGCGCAAGAGATTCTCTGCAGGTGTGCAAGAAATTCTCTGCATAATTCTCAGACACACTCCTAACAGAATTCTCAGCTATGCTTTCCGATAAAAATGGGTCCAAATTAGAGAAAACAGAACCCTTGCCATCAATGAATACTTTATGCAGCAGCGGGAAGTCGGAACTTGCAAACCGCTTGCTGTAAGCTTGAATTGCAAGTCGGCCAAGCTTGCATCAAGCTTGATCAGAAAACGTGCAAGCATGCCGCAAGCTGGATTCCAGTAGCAAAGTTACATGGGTGCAACTTTGCATTCAGTGTTCCATTCATGCTTGACGCAAGTGTTTTGGAAGCCAAGGCAAGTCAATAGCCAATGAACTTCCAGTGATGCTATGACGCTCTGCGAAGGGTCGAAAGCGTTGCTTGCAAGTACAACAGAAGGCAGATTATATGAAAGCATGCGTTTCAAGTGCAAGCGTAGAAAACCAAAAGCCAAGCACGCGCCAACTGGCCGAAAACTTTTTTTGCTGCTAGGTATTATTGTTCCTCCTGTTCCATGGGCACCCGAAGAGGGGCCCGGCCCCCTAGCTAACTAAAATGTTTTAAATTTCTAAAGATTTTCTTAATATACATAAAAAATGCCAAACTTAATATAGTAACCAGGGAGATGACCCCCCGTAGAAAATTTTCTTCGGGTGCCCATGTTGTGTTCGAAATAACGCTTGGTGCAATGTGTTGTTTGAAACTACACTCGTTTGCTGTGTCGTTATTCATGCTAGTAAGCAAAAATCTATAGCTTTTAAAATTAACCAGATTTCTATTTATTTAAGCTTCATTCAATTTTAATTTTTACGCTGTTTTAACATTTAACAGAGACTAGGGATAGATGTATCGATTGTCTACTGGATTTTTTTTTTTTTTTTTTTTTGACGACAAGAATGTCTTACATAAAGGTTGGTCTTTTATTCAGAACACTGTAAAAGTACCTTTAAAATGACAGTTTGTTACTGATATCAGTTACTAATAACCAAAAACCGGGCGCTTCCTTTTAAAGGACACTTCGCATCCTGTTTGAATTTCTCTTGGGACAACGGCCGCCTTTCTGAAACAATGATAATGTCATTAGAACCGAGGGGTCCAAGTTCTCCTCATCTTTGCTCTTTTGTCTTAACCGTGAGCTATTGGACCTAATTTTGTATTATTTTGCTTCAATGCAACACAAACTTTGCTGTTCAGTTTCTGAAACTTGATGACACATACTAATTTTGCTTTATGACGTCAATGACGTAAATTTTATGTTTTGGAATTATCAACCTTCGGCGAATTTTTTACAGGTTCACTGGTCAGTGTTCTATAATACATATTGTTTACTTTGCGTTGCGGCCAGCAAATTTTGCGAACATTCATACAGAATAAGACTTTTCATCGATTCAGGGACAATATAAAGCTATATAAAGAATTATCTTTCCCATTAGATCAAGCTATATTCAAAATCAAGAGGATCACTAATGTATGAGTAACATTCTCGTTACCAGTTTCAGATTTCCAAAGTATGCTATGCACAAATATAGGACGTAACTTTAGTATCTCTACGTCCGTCCTACCGTCTGTCGACAGGTATCAGAGCAAAAACAGTAAAAGAGAGAGAGAAACGGTTTTCCGGAATCGATTCAACGTCACGCAAGAATACATTTCATCTCCACCTTTATGTCATGACTAAAACCGGAAGTGATAGAAATCCACTTCCGCTTGCGGTTTCAAAATTGATTTCTGTAGAGAGAAAAAAGGTAAGAGATAACATGAAAGAACTTTCTGATATGGATTCAGCCAGCGTCTTAAGAGTAAATCTGATCTTAGCCTTTATCTCTTCGTTCAAGCCGGAAGTGGATAAATCTACGATTTCTAATTTTTACGTTTATCACTATAGTGGAAAAGATTGTTAGTAGATACAGAGGAGTAGTTTTATTATATGGATTCAGTATCGAAAAAAAGTTGTACTTGTGACTTTATTTCTCCATTATAACCAGAAATGGTACAAATTTACTATCACTTCCGGTTCAATTATCGATTTTCATATAGCGTAAACAGTAGTAGAAAGCAATAAAAGTTTTTTTTTTTTTTTAATACAAGGTAACCAAAAAAAGTTCTTGACGTTCAAGTGAAGTGATAAACAACGGGCAATACAGTGGACTGTACGAACCATTAGGTTTCGAAATAATCTCTAACATGCAATACCTTTTGCCAAAGTTCCTACAGCTGCACAATGACCTCATGATAAAACTCAGTGGTTGTGGATGCATATAAGCCCGTGAGTGCACAGACATCTCCCTCATTTGCGAAGGAACTTTCACGGAGGTGGTTGTCGAGGGAATGAAACAGTTGGTAATCTGTTGGCGCAAGGTCCAGTGAACACGGTACATGGTACAGTATCTGTCAGCGAAGTTGCTGAAGGATCTCCCGAGTCTTCTTTGCCATTATGTGGCTTGGTATTGTAGTGCAGGAACAGCATACCCATGCGAGTCACCAGTGCCACTCTTTCTGCCGCAATGCATTGTGCTCCCTTTGCAACTGCTAAGAGAGAGGTCATCTGTGATGGTCTGATGAGGTGGAAGGAGCTCGTACTGCACCACTTACCGTTAATTCCACTGTACAGAAAGTATAACCTTTCGTGGGTATAGAAGTGGTCTTGAGGTGTGTGGAACAGTGTTACGTGGCTACAATTAATGTTTGGTGCGCTTAGGAATGTCATAGAGGACCCACTTTTCGTCATCAGTAAGCAAGTAATCCAAGATAGGTGTGTTCAGGTGCCGAGTGAGAAATAACAAACAGGCTGTAACTCGCTATTCCTTGTTTGGTGTGAAGTACTTACTTCCTTGTGTGACTTCCCTGGCCCATGCAGGTGCAGTCTAACTGTTCCAGCAGAAACATGGAACATTTCTGCAAGTTCGTCACAGGTTAGACCACTGTCCTAGGCGCGAGAGACCCGGGTTTGATTCCTAGCTGTAGCTCATGTTGTTCGGATTCCACGTTAATCAGTAGGCCCGTGTCTCATATATCCTCGCTGCTGAACGGGACGTTAAACTCAAAATCAACTCGATGGCTGCTTACAGGACCTCGTCATCGAACACATGTGGTCGTCCATTGCGAGGTTCATCCGAAAGTCTCACAACACCCGAACGGAATTTCTGGAACCAATACCTGGCGGTGAGTTCGTTCACGGCATTCTTCCCAAATGCCTGGCATATGCGGTAACTTGATGCGGCACCTGACGATATACAACAAACGCACGCGAACAAGCTGCTTCGATACCTTCATTTCTCTTCGACACTGGACAGGTTATGACTGCTGTATGTGCGCAACGTGCCTGTATTACTAAAGGTCAATGATCAAAGTAATTTCCAATCGCTTGGCAGGTACGTGCGTCATTTTGTTTCCTCTTTGTGAGTGCAAGATTAACAGGGCGTGAAAAACGGCACGAATTTTTCCGGTTACCTTGTAGTAATAATTTTTAAGAGGTAGATAGAAACTGTTATGATACGGATTCAGCGTCCGAAAAACAGGATCAATCTCTGTCTTTATATACTTATTGCAACCAGAAGTTGTAGATTTACTACTTTCAATTTCAGCATAGTTCGAAAATCAAAGTTTTTCAATGTGAAGTTATGTTTATGTTCTAAAATTGATTTCAGTAATATAGCTGAAACACATTTTGAAAAAGTTCAACAATGCTTCGTCACTCGGTAACAAGCTCTTTTTTAAAATTCTTTCTGGAATAAAATATTCCGTTGAGATTGCTAATCCCCGAATATAATGGATTCTAAATTTAGGCCATTATGAAAACAAATAATTACAGGGCAAATGCCCTTAAAAGTATTTTGATTAATTCAAAGTTTAAAACTGGATAATGCACCAATGTAAAGGATAAAAAATTAAACCACACTTGGTCAACCAAAACTTTCCTGGCTGAATCCGCAGAAGACATGAAGAAAAAAAATTGGCACATCAGTATGAGAGTTCCAAATAACAACATTCTCTAGCCGAAAGACTAATTAATCATGACAAGTACACAGAAATGGGAAGCAGTTAAGGTGAGTCCTGGTAATTACATCATTGAGGAGAAGGTTGATAAGCCGGATCTAATGAACATAGATCCAAATGATATCACTTATCGAATTAATCGCAAAGAGATTAGTCCAGGTGGAACCAAGACCTATTTGAAGATAGAAATCACACCTGATGCTGAACCACCCCCAATATCTGAACCACCTAAAAGAACTGTTAACTATATTACTCGCGGGACCCAAGTTCGGGCTTCAGAATTGCCTTCAGCTGGTGGTAAAGGCAAGAAGGGCAAAAAGAGCAAGAAGTAAAGATAAATTATCATTGGTTAGCTGTCTCTCATCGCCTCCAAAATGATTTCACTATTCCTTTAGACAAAGGTATATTATCCTCAATGTAATTCAGCCTCGTGATAAAAGATCTTTCTGGAGGCAAAAGTGCGATATATATTCTGAAGTCTTTCAAGATACAGTGACTCATCTTCACTTTCGGTGGACAATAGACTATGTTGCAAACATATACAAAATTCAACGAAGCAATCAATTCACAGTAAATCTTGTCAAATAAAATTACTAAATGTCCAAATATTATTGCATTTTTCTTTAGTTTTTCTTTTGGGAAAGGGGTTAATATCCACTTCATAAGTAGGCAAATACGAGGAAAGTTCCGAAAGTAAGTTCCGTAATTTTTTCACATGGAAACTTTATAGCCTAACACAAATACACCATAGCATCATGAACTGTACACATTGCACTTTTTTCTATATAGTCGCCAGCGATATTGAGACATTTGTCGTAGCGTGCAATCAGTTTGAAGAAACCACTGTGGTAAAACTCGTTGCCCTCAGATGCGAGGAATTCTTGCACAGCCTGCTCCAGCTCATCGTTATACGCTTGTCCGCTAACACCATGTCCTGTACTCTAGCAATGTTGTCATTCCTGGATGTGGAGGGACACCCACTTGACCTTCGTCCCTCTCACTCTGCCTTCCTTCACTGAACATGCAACACCAGAGTCCAACCATAACCTCGGGCAGGTCTGTCTGCTGCTATTCTCTCTTCTTCGGCGCTCTGAACATGCATCATTCCACCTCCGCTGACTCTCCTTCCGTCATTGAACCAGCAATGGATATGGTTTCTTATGGTGATAATTTGTTTTACCTGGTGTACGTGTACCATCCTTTCGTTGAAAAAAAAATAATGAAACTTACTTTCGGAACGTCTATCTTCGGTAGAATGCTTACTGAAGATACATATTTAGATCCAGAGCAATACGAATCCTTTCAACGTAATTTTCGCATGTGTTATATAAATAAGCTAGTAGGTGTTATTGTTAATATATACTTGTAGTTCAACTGCATCTTTCGAGACTGAAATTGGGCTTTATGAATCATAAACTAAAAATTTAACATTTTCGTTTCGGGCTTATAAAGCTTTACAAATTCCAGACCCCAGTCAGTTCAGCGCTTTTTAAAAATATGTATAACATGTTTTAACAAGATGAGAGGGATGCGAAATACATGACAAAATACATTTTTGAGCATTCTTTTTAAGATACATGCAATTATTATTATTATTGCTTGGCTATAATATTACTTCACGCAAATGCTATTTCACTTACTTAAAAAAAAAAGTATTTTGGGAAAGGTGCAAAATTTCTATATTATATTATCATTCAGTGAAATTGCTACAATTTTCCCTTTTTTAATTTTTCATTTAATTATTTGTAGAAGAAAATAGTTTAATGGCCCATGTTTATCCCCTTTACAGGAAACAGATGATTGATGAAAGTAGGGATGCGCACGAGACGAGTCGAGACAGGAATTTCCTGACAAAATTCGAATCGAGACACGGCTCTGCCAATAGAGAAATATACATTTTTCGAGAAGAGACATCACTTTAACAGCACATTTTCGAGACGAGACAGCCACAAATCTTGTCTCGTGCGCATCCCTAAATGAAAGTTAATGAATGATTGTGAAAGTAAAGTCCTCTCCCATCGGGAATCAAAATCGGGACGAAGTGCACCAAAGAAGAACGCGCTAGCCACTAGACCAGCTGGGAGGAATAATCGCGTATGTTCTCTTTTCTCTGGTGCCTGGGGTCTCTGGGTCCACCCCCGCCCAAGTAAGTTTATGGTGGACAACATCATGTACGTGGATTTTTTTCGGGGAACTCCCTTTTCTTTTCACATTTCCATTTCATCAATTCTTCCATCATTTCCCTTAGGCTAAAGGACATAATTGTAGGACGTTAAACTGGAAGATTTCATTCATTTGTTCATATTTTCCCTCGTGTATTACTATATATTAAAAAAAAACGAACTATGTACAAAACAATCATCTGCGTTCATCAGCAAAGTATCTCAAACCAACACAATCGAAAATAGCTCTCGGCAAAAGAGATTTTTACAATTTTATCACTAGAACGGAGAACTGACCACCACCGGCGGAGGGTATATAGCTGAGAGACTAATACGTAATGCCTGAGCTAGGCTCGGACTTCGTTCATGATCATTAACGTGCCGCGAATCTTACTCGAGCTTAGAACTGGAAGTATTAATGTAGGATCCGAGCATGTTTTCGTACCCGATTTGAGCTCAGTGTTTTCGTACCACAAGTGTAAGCACTTGCAGTTTGCCTACGAAGTTAATACCAATGTTTAATATATCTAAGAAGTGATTGTTTAGTAATATACTACTACTACTACTACTACTACTACTACTACTACTACTACTACTACTACTACTACTACTACTAATAATAATAATAATAATAATAATAATAATGTACTTATAATACAAAAACTTTGCAGTCTGTGAGGAACACTTAATAATCGGCGAAGTTCGCTGCCTGCAATTATTTGAAAATGGATAGCGTGAAGATACTAAACGTGAGCATGTTTTGCAGTTTATTATTAATACCACTGGTGTCGTTACTTTGTTTCTTAGATAGCAACCAGCCTTTTGACAACCTGAGACATCAGACGGAAAATTATTGGGGGAACATGTCCCACCTACTCCACTAATGTCACCCATGATTAAGATAGAGGCTGTATTAAATGTAAACAAAAGTATAATTATTTCTATTAAATTCAGAAGTTTTTATTCAATCCAATCAAATTCTTTACTGAAAAGAAAAAGCTTTTATTTCGTCTCTACCTCCCAATGTAAAAAATAAAACAGCATTTAAGCATTTTTAGCACAGATGTTAAGGGGGAAATAGTTTATATCAAATGTGTGTTTATAAAGTGTACTTCGAATGTCCAAAAGCGTTCATGCTCCGAGAACAGGATCTAGTATCTGAACAACAGAAACACATTATAAACACTATAAACTACAGTTGTTACAGTTTACTTTTAGGACAGAGAAATATTTAGCAAAGAGTGTCGCTAATTTACTTGAAGCATATTATAATTAACAGGTCATAACTATATTTAGATTTTAGCATAATATTTGAGTAATTGCTAGTGAGTTGTTGAAACTAGTAAAAAAAAATAAGTGTAAAAAATATATTAGAACTTCTAAATAAACACGATTTCAGCCTATAGTGCAACTACTGTGAGCCAAAGTCTTCGTGGGGACAACTAATAATAATAATAATAATAATAATAATAATAATAATAATAATAATACGGTAATAATAATAATAATAATAATAATAATAATAATAATAATAATAATAATAATAATAATAATAATGATAATAATAATAATAAACTAGTAATGCTGGCAGTAGAAGGAAGGAATATGTTTATAAGTTGGTAATTGACCTCCTTATCTTCAACCGATTTCAAACTCAATATAGCCTATTAGGGATAGTTCACAACTCTGAAAGAAAACACCCACTACTTCATGATAAGGACGGAAATTTTACAAAATGTACATCTTGAATCATATTTTTAAAGATGTAGAAAATTCAGTCATATATCCCTAGTTAATTTTAAACCCAAGTATTCTGAATAATTAGAAAGCTTCAACGAAAGTAAACAACTTTTAGTAAGTTTATCGTGAAAAATATTTCCTTATTACGTGATGCGTTATTTTAGTATATATGTAAATTTCCTGATTTGGATGAATTCACCTGTTGTATCCTTTACACTGGACCAATTCTGAGGCATCTATAAGAAACGTCGAAGAGAAAACAAAATCCAATCTTTTCCGAAATTTATCATAGCCAGGTAGAAATGCTTACAGAACACAGATTTGTATCATAACTGGAAGAACCTCGCTTCAATAATTAGTAATACCGTTAATAGTACTAGTTTTCTTTTTGTCTCTTTTACACACTTCCAAACACTGTTATGCATCAGTGTGAGAAGTCTTATGGGAAGGCTATGTCTATCGTCCGTCTGTCGACAAGTTTCAGACTGCGCACGCCTTTGATGCATTACGGGTTCGAAATTCGATGGCAAAGGATTGATATTTCAACGCATTACGGTAGTTCAAATTTTATTTTAATCTGTAGGTTCATGTTTTAAATAGCCTCGGCGCTGAAAAGGGATGCTAAACTTCATCAAACAACAGATAGCAGAGGAAAAATAGTTGATTTAATTTTAGCCCCGCTTTCAGCAGCGATGCTATATGAGTGGTGGACCTAGTAGAGCTAACATGGAATTCAAACCATATGAGCTCAGGCTGGGAATCGAACCTGGGTTTCCCATGCCAATGCCACGTACGCTAACCACTTAGCCACGAGTGAGCACAGAACAATAGTAGTAAAAGATAACGAGAAACAGTTTTCTGATATAGATTGAGCCTCCCAAGAATTGGTTCCATTCCGCCCTTATCCTTCTATTCAAGCCGAAAATAGTAGAAACCTACCAGTTTCTCTTTCAATGTTGATCGATAGAGCAAAAACTTTAATGGGGTAAATAGATTTTATTTATGTTAAATATATGTTCAGTGTGCCAAGTATGAACTTCATTTTCGTCCTTATTAGTATACTGAAATCTGAAATGGTGAAACCTAACTGCAATTTCCAGTTTCAGTATAGATGTTGCTGTTAGAAAGTTCTTTTTAAGTATAAGACTGATGTGCCAAGAATAGGTTCAGTTTGTGTTTTAGCATAATAACCGTAAGAGGCGGAAATTTACTAATTGCGGATCCAATATTGATTGACATAGACCAAGAAACTTCTTTAATATAACTTTGCTGTTTCAAGAATCAATTTCATCTCATACATTATCCACTATTGAAACCGGTAGTCTGTGAATATCCAAAGTTTGAAAACAAACATAGTTACACAATATGAAACGAAAACCCATTTATTTAAGTTGAGAAACACTCTAATAGCTGACCAACGCTATATGCATGAGCAAGATATGATGGAAAAGTAAACATTTACCATATTGAAACATCCCCTCATATTTACAAACAACACCACGTGCTTCTCCATAAGGATCACAAGCAGCCAACTGACGCCGCCTCCGAAGAAATACGAGGACACGAAGAGTCACGAAGAGACCCCCTACAACTCCTCCACAGGCTCCGCCTTCAAAATCTGCTATAACTTAAAAGAACATGTCAAGAGGCAGAAGACATCAGTTTCAGCTGATCACTTCCTGCAATTTTCTTCAAGCTGCTGTGGGCGGAAGAGACTCCTTAGCCTTACCAATCTCCGCGCTGCACTGAGCAGGAGATACCAACTCACCTCTGCGCGACTACAAGAAAGAGGTTCCTTTTCATCTCCGCGCTGCATTCGGCAGGAGATACAATCCAATCTCTACGCTGCTACGGGTAAAAAGCTACTTTCCAATCTCCGCGCTGCTCTTGGCAAGGGATGCCTAACCATCAATCACAAAACCTCGCCCCTGATCTGGGCAGGAGGTCCAAACTCATAGAGAAAGGATTATTATTTGAGACATCTACTCATTTTCTACTATTATTAGAGACATCTACTCATTTGTAATAGAACTTTTTATAATAAAAGGTGAAGGGAAAGAAAACCCGTGTACATTACAATATTAAGACAAACGCGTATATACACAGAAATCATGAGAAGAATGAGATAATGCTTTAACTCCCGCTTGATGAAATTCTACGTACGCCACTGCATCCACCATATTACTATCATTCGGAACTTCATATAATCAGTAAGTTGAAAGTGCTGGATCCGTTAACAAAAATTGCCGTCTTGGGGAGAGTTACGAAACCCTGAGAAAGTTTGTTACATTGGATTGTCACTTCAGATAAAACTTGATCTATCATGACAATCGTTAGTCAGGACAATGGTTAGATCGTGATCAACTTCAAAGTCGGTTTTTGAAACCACCTCTCCATCCACAAAAGATGTTCTTGATATGGTCTCTGGCGGGAGGGATCCATCACATATTTAGGCTTTTTCCTGTATTAATCATTCCAGAAAATATAGATCTAATTTGGCAAACTTGCCACTTCATCATTTTGGGTATACATAGGTATTCCAATAAATTTATTACTTTGTAATGGCATTTCAAACTTTGTATTTTATTCAATTTCGTTTGTCATTTAAACGAGTAAGTCCTCCACAGCCGATCTGAAGATGCCACTGATCGAATTGTTTAATTCAAATGGACTGTAGAAAAGTTAATGGAAAGCAGGTTTCTTCATCTCTCACAAATAGTTTTTGAGAAAAAGGTTAAAGCGTACACTACCGATCATGTTTGAATACACTTTCAAATTAAGAGATATAATGAATATAATAGAAAAACAACCTTATGACCAAGAAAAACAACCAAGGTTTATTAATACGTGACCTAATCATAGCCATAAAATATTAGCGGAAGTCGTTGTCGTTTAGCACAAAATAATCAGATTTTACTCTCTTCAAAATATCTACCTCGCGTCTTCATTGTAGCTTTCCAAATTCTTGGCATCCTATGTATCATGTTATTCAAACCTGCTGCTCCAGTTTCGTTTCATTTTGTGCCAACAATCCCTCAAGGTTGGTGCTTGCTTGCTGTGAGAACCTAGTGGACAGGACTGTCTGAATGATAACACAGTAGCTAAATGTGGTTACAGTCAGGACTTTATGAGGACCAAAAAGAGAAAGCAAGTTAATATTAAATAATATATACACAAAATGGTTTTAAAATTGTAAATGTTTGAGTCTTCGTAGTAAGACGTCAAATTCTATAGAAACCAGTGGCGGGCGGTGGATTGTGGTTTCGGGTGTTACAGTGCGAGCGATAAGAGACAGAAGATATAAAGTTGACTCATTGACTAATCAGCATAACTTTAGATGCTATGTGACATGTTAAATTAAATAAAATTATGTTTTTAAAAAATAAAAAATGCAGAACATTTTATCCGATTAATCACCTTAATTAATTAGTAAGTTCATTTTCCTCTCTTTGATTGGAGCAAATCTGTCTAATACATGCTGGTTGAACTCTGGTATTCTTATTGCAAGGTCTTTTTCGATGGAAAGCATAACCAATGGTGATAACCTTTCTTGGGACATTCAATTCCTTGAAAGTGTCAATTCTTTCTCATGTGGAAAAAAACTTTTCGTCTTTTGCTGACGCCAGAGGTACTGTTAATATTAATTTCAAAGCTTTGTAGATTTACTAAATATTTTTTCTAGATTATTGCGAACGATTCATTCTAGCAAACTCAGTCCTTCACAGTGATCCGAATTCCTCTTCAGCGTTGACTGAAGAGAGTTCGTAGCAGAGATTAGTGTTATAAAAAAATGTACATTGAACACACTTTGTTCACAGTTTATCCAGGAAAATTTAAAATAAATTGAGGAAATGTATCTGGTGCAAACAACACTACTGCATAAGCAGGGGTGTAGCCAGCAGGTTTGTGTAGGGGGACCGTCGTTTTTGAGGGGGGAGGGCAGGTACAATGTACAAAGCCAAAAAAAAAAAAATATTGCTGCTAGTGTTTTTGAGGCCTGAAAGAAAGGAAAATTTTGGTTTCCTTCTGGAAAACTAAAAACACTAGTTTAGCTTATTATTATTATTATTATTATTATTATTATTATTATTATTATTATTATTATTATTATTATTATTATTATTATTATTATTTTCACCATAAATTATATTCAAGATAGTTTTTATTATGCTTAATCAAGAACTACTGTCCGGGACCAAACGCTATACTTTTGTGCATAACTATAAAGGTAACTAAGAAAGTTCTGTCCCTTTTCGTGAAGGTCTGTGTTCAATTCGACCTCACACCGTGAGTTGAATGCGAGTGGAGATACGGCGAATGTCAGTAGTTGGGGAATGCGGCGTAGGATCGACACTGCGTAGCATCGAAACTGCGTACGATCGAAAAATTCAGCTCAAAACCTGTTTCGATCCTACGCAGTTTCGATCGTACGCAGTTTCGATCGTACGCAGTTGCCCTGAAATAATTTAAGTTTTAATCATGCGCTCAAAAAATATATATTTTTTTCTCTCTCTTTAATTTGTTTAACCTGTGCAGCTATAAATTAGGGTTATATTCATGGACTCCACACGACCTAAACTGCGTAGGATCGAAACTGCGTACGGTCGAAACTGCGTAGCGTCGAAACTGCGTAGGATCGAAACTGCGTAGCGTCGAAACTGCGTAGGATCGAAACTGCGTACGGTCGAAACTGCGTAGCGTCGAAACTGCGTACGATCGAAACTGCGTACGGTCGAAACTGCGTAGCGTCGAAACTGCGTAGGATCGAAACTGCAGGTAGGATGGACAAGTTACAGGCGTATGGATTGAGAATCAATTATGATTTGTAATGATGACTATGTCAGAAGTGTAATACTAACTTTGAAACAGCTTCGACGGAATATAATGTAAAATAGTTATGTAATATGAAGAATTTAAAGTAATGAAGAATATGATGTATGATGAATATTGAAGGATAAGAATAATAATAATGTTTAACGAATATTTCGATTGTAAAGATATTATTTCTAAAGGCTGTCAGAAAGTTAGAGAAACAAAAGTCAGATAAAGATTCATATGCTGTTCTGTGTGCACTTGTCTGCGTAATATGAATGAAAATTTATATGATTTTATGTACAGCTTAACGACCTAATCACCAGTTATTCATATGTATGTCAACAACGTTACAATATTGTACTTCGCTTTGGGAGTTTCTCATTTGTACACTGAACCTTTAAATCGATTTATAATTGGAACACGTACCCGTGGGAGTAGGAGCATTTCAATGTATTCCGTTACATTTCACAAAAATATTTTTAACCGTAAAAGATTCGAAATTAAACTACTATTCAAATAGAGAATAAAATTACGAAAGTTTACAATTATTACTGGAAATCAATGCTCTCATCCATTTTGAACATTTTAAAAGAACATAGTTTCTAATGTGTTGAAATTTCATCTCTTATGAATAGTTTGAAACGTTGTAAATAGTTGTAAAGAACCTGCAGAAAATTCATCAAAATCCTCCTACAATGGGGAAGCCGTGTTAGACATGGAGTTAGTGGATGCAGATGGTGGCATTGGAAAAGTCCGGGTCTTCCGAGCACAGTGGTGATATCAGAAACCGGGCCCCAGCCATGAGGCTCCAGAAAAATGGGGTCCCGAAGTTTTGGGCGCGGGTTCTTTCTATACGCCTATTAAACATGGAATTGTATGTTTGTGGTGAAGTTGGAAATGTTCGGGTCGTCTGAGCACAGTGTTAACGTCAGAAATTGGGCCCTTGTCTCAAACGTCCAAAAATGGTGTCCCGAAAATTTGAGCTTGGCTTCATTCTATTTTTCTTTTAAGCATGGAGTTATTGGATATATATTGTGGTGTTGGAAAGCTCCGGGACCTGAGACTCCAGAAATGAGATCCCAAAAGTTTGGGTTCAGGTCTCTTTTATTTGCCTATTTAACATGGTGTTGTACTATAGTGTTAGCGTTTGAAAGGTCAGGGTCGATTAACGAAAGCGGTAATGTCAGAAATTGGGCCCTGGCCTCGAAGATCCAGAAAATGTGGTTCCGAAATGTTGGGCTCGAGTCCACTCTATTTCTCGTTTAAGCATGGAATTGTTGCATACAGATGGTGACGTTGGAAAGATCCGATTCCCCTCAGCACAGTGGTGGTCAGGAACCGGGTCCCCACCATGGGGTCCCAGAAATGGAGTCCCAATGTTTTGGGCATGAGCCCCTTCTATACGCCTATTCAGGGGTGTAGCCAGCAGGTTTGTGTAGGGGGGGGGCCGCCGTTTTTGAGGGGGGGCCAGCTACAATGTACAAAGCCAAAAAAACTGTGTTGCTGCTAGTGTTTTTGAGGCCTGAAAGAAAGGAAAATTTTGGTTTCCTTCTGGAAGACTAAAAACACTATTTTAGCTTATTATTATTATTATTATTATTATTATTATTATTATTATTATTATTATTATTATTATTATTATTATTATTATTATTATTATCCATAAATTATATTCAAGATAGTTTTTATTATGCTTAATCAAGAACTACTGCCCGGGACCAAACGCTATACTTTTGTGCATAACTATAAAGGTAACCAAGAAAGTTCTGTCCCTTTTCGTGGAGGTCTGTGTTCAATTGGACCTCACATTGTGAGTTGAATGCGAGTGGAGATAAGGCGAACGTCAGTTGTTGGTGTGGGTGTATCCAACATACTACCTAGTTATGGCAATTCAGAAACACCGTGAACTTGCGTAAAGACAGAGGGAACATGGGACATCCACAGAGCGTCATAAGAGCATGTATGCTGAACGACTTCAAATGGAAGTCAAATGCCCCTGTAGCGGGACAGAAGATATGCCAGGTCTTTGGTGAGGGTGTCGTGACGACGCGGACATTGCAGGGATGGTTTAATAAGTTAAAGAACGATGACGAAACACCCGAAAACACCACGTGCCAGAAGACCAACACATGTACAAAGAGGAACTGGGACTACAATTCAGTATGTGGTGAAACTATTCGGCAGCACATCCATCAACTTGTAAAGCACTACAAGTTGGGTCGATGGGTCTCTCATATTTTGACTCCGGGCCAGAAGGCAACGCGGCAATCGCCTGTGTTTATTTACTGTTTCGGAACCATTTCTGGACAGGGTGTTGACATGTGATAAAAAGTGGGTCCTATACGAAGCTCCACGGCGCCGTCATCATTGGTTAGCATCCCATGAACCGATTTCAAAACAGCAGAAACCAGCACTGTACCAGGACAAGGTCCTTCTGTGTGTTTGGTGCATCATGCATCGGGAACTGCTACCAGCTGGTCAGTGTACCAATGCAACTGTGTACTGTCAGCAGTTGAGCTGTGCTCAACAAAAACTCAAAACTCTGAAGTCATCACTTCTGAATTGCAAATGGGTCCTCGTTTACGGGACAACGCTAACTCCCACGTGGCTAGGATGACTCAGGACACCATTTTCCGCCTTGGATGGGAAACAATATTGCAACCACTATATTCCCCGGGTATTGCACCGTCCGATTATCACCTGTTCCATTCTTTGGACAATCACCTTAGAGGACGCCAGTTCAAATCCCTAGTAAAAGTCCAAAATGCACCTGATACTTTCTTCGTTTCACGGCCCACCAAGTTCTACCGCGATGGATTCCATGGCCTTCCAGAATGTTTTCAGAAGGTCGTCGATGCTGATGGGGACTATTTTTGATCTTCCAGGTTAGGTGACATATCGATGTTCGAAGGTGGTGGGTGAAAAAGCAACAAAACTTTTCTTGGATACCTTTATATTTAAATTTAAGACCTTGTATACAGAACCTATCTACACAAGATTGATTTTCTTTGAAATTTCACTTAATTTCTTTATGGTTTCCTGACAAAAATATTTATTTATTATTCGTGACTTAAAAAAACCCATAATTATTTTATTACACTGAGTAGAAATAAAAGAGAGCGAATGAAATCCAAATTGAATAAAAGCATTGTTTCTCACCAAATTTTCCATCCTCTATGTCTTTTAAAACACTTGTTAAAGCATATAAAATATACTGTACTTACAAATCAGTTTAGTACCTTTGTTTTATGGTTGTATTTTTAGTACCTTGTTAAAACGTTTGTCTTCAAACTGTCAAATATAAATCGCAGTAAATTGTGTAATCAGGTGTCACAAAAAATATCCTATTTTTCGATCGGTATAAGGAAGAGATACTATACTATTTTTCGATCGGTATGGAAAAACAATATTTCTCCATACTATTTTACCATAAATTATTAATTGTCAATAAACTTTGTTACTTTTAAATGAATGAAGCGAGATAATTTTACTATGATGTTTTAAAAGCTGGTCATTTGGGGGGCCAGGAAACCATTTGGGGGGCCTGGCCCCGATGGGCCCCCCTTTGGCTACACCCCTGTGCCTATTAAACATGAATTGTTGTACGAAGATGAAAAACTTGTATCTTCCTAAAAAAAAAAAAAAAACTTGTATCTTCCTTATAATTATTAGATAATAATCTCAGCTCCTAAACACGTATAAAAGATACCGAAGTTATATTTCAGCAAAAAACAATTACCATAAAACATCTCTTTGCATGTGTAATGACTGAAATGTATTATACTTTGCTTCCCTCCCAAATAAATAAATAAATAAATAAACGATTACAGTCGATAAGCGTAAATCTGGCAGAACCTATTTTCCGAAATCTAAAACAAATCACGCAGATTGTTTATTGCTTGTTCGAGATTGTCCACATTACATTTTCGGTCGCGATTGTCCACATCACATTTTCGGTTTTTCATTGTATGTAATTAACTATACCATAACAGAAATTCCCGCTACGAACAAATTACACGTTAGGTATACGCCTATGTGTCTCGTCTCGAGGACTTCTGGGCCGCAGTGGCTTAGTGGCAGAGGGTTCACACATGATGCGGGGCCCTGGTTCTATACCAACTTGCGCAAAGTGGGGTTTGTGGTGAACAAACACCGTCTGTGAGGGTTTTCTCGGAGTTTCCCTTTCCCACAACTCTTTCATTTCACCATTCCATTTATTCTCATCATCTGCGTCTCCTTTAGTCTACCCAGGATGACAGTCGGACATAAAACTTAAAGATTGCATTTTCATTTTCACATTTGGAGACCCTGTATCTGTGTTCCTTGAGTGCCCCAAATGCTAAATAATAATGGGTTGGAAGGCCCATGAAGTTTAGTACCTGGTACACCCATCATCTCAACTTGCCCAAAAAGTTAAGGGCTCACGTTAACGCCCCAAAACTTTGGTTTTCACACCTTATTAACTATATTGGCCCAAAAGATGAAATTTGTTAGCTCATCGATCTTTATCTCGACTAGCCCAGAAAGTTGGGAGGCTCTGGTGAAGTTAGCAAATTTTCGGCGCCTATATCACATTAACTATGGGAGAACGAAAGCTGAAATTTGGTAGCCTATCCCTCCCGTAGACAGTACTATGTAAGCCATTCATTCTCTGGACCAGCCCAGAAACTTGGGGGGGGGGGGGGGCTCACGTTAAATTTTGGCGGTGTACGTGACTTACTACTGGATTTACGAGCTACTGACTTCTGGTTCCTTCTCCTACGCTGTGCTCGTTATCAGCTCTGTAAACCACCTTGGATGAACTGACCTGTAGTATATAAAGGACTCAATGGGAGGGGTTACAAACCCCCCTCTTCGGTACGCCACTGCCTAGGTATATGACATATTTAAACGGGATGTGTTGAGTAATAGAAACGATCTTTTCGCAAACTCTCTCTAGTGCATTTTCTATTTACAAATTGTGGTTAGGTCATTATTAGGTAAGTAAATGTAGGCTCAGAAATATGTCTCCATCATGAGACATAACAAAATTGAACGAAACTTTGTTCGGCAGGCCTGTACATGGCATTGAACCAGAAAACAGAAAGCCAGCACCAATATCGAATGGTAATATTTAAACTAAACACATGTGAGCATTGACATTCATTTATGAAATACTAGCTGAAATGCCCGGTGTGCACAGGGAAATATAGTTATAGGAAGGTCTCAAGGTATACTTGAACTTAATTTCTCCTTCCTGAAATATTTTATTTTTGACAAAGTTTAAACCACTCCCCCATTGAACCCCGCCCTAGGATCCGCACCCAATAAAATTAAATATAGGCCTACTACAGTCTTTTCCAGACTATTATGTCCTTGATGAATTTACCTAGAAAGAACTCATATATTAAGTTTAATCTTCCTAACATAAGTGTCTCGACAGTTATTCTCCCGAGTTCGATCTGCGGTGGGGTAGATCCACGTCTTACATAGAGTCGCTGCTGAAAGAGACAGTATTCTATACATCACCCCACCTCGTAAGATATTATAATTTTTCATTACTTCTTACCCCCTTTTCCGTTTTTAACCTTTTCCTTCCCCTCTTTCTCCCCTCCCCGCAAGATGCGCACCAAAAAGTCTATATAGTCTACGTTTTCTTCCAGACTACGATATCTTTAATAAAGTTAGTAGAAAGGAGCTTATATATCAAGTTTCATCAACGACTTAACCTTTGACCTTGAATATCTCAAAATACCCCCTCTTCAATTTATTAAAAAAAAAAAAAAATTAAGTCCAATATAGTAGCACCGACATGACAAATATAAAGATGGCACACCAGCGGCATCGTACAAAAAATATTTATCCACATCGCTGCATCACCGAAAATCACGAAAAAAGCACTTTAATGCATCTTAAGTACCATTTACTCTTATAAGCTTGAAAATTAATTTTACTAACAAGGGATGTATCTGGACTCGGACGGAAGAATCTAAATGAAACCATGTAGGTTATATAAATTATTGGACACAAAAATCGTGGGGTCAGCCATTCCCACTTAAAAGTCTGTGTTTGTCGACAGGCGGCATCTTTGTGTTCGGATATTTATTTATTTATTTATTTATTTATTTATTTATTTATTTCTAGACACAACAGGCTATATAACCCAATTACAGTGTCCGTTACATATATTAAGCGACTATAACATATTCATACATTCATCTTATAATACATAGTTATAATGTGATTGCAATATCATTGATGCTCTTTCATTTACAATTATTTCTTATTACATTACAAAGAACTTCCTTGAATTGACTTAGGCTGTTACTATTGATATCCAAATCCATTGTGCATTTTGTTAACCTATTGTAGGTTGTACTCAATCTCCATACTGGTGACCTCTTGTTTGCATTTGTGTGTAATCTGTCGCAGTGAAAGAAATTGAAATTTTCAAGGCGAGTTACATTTGTAGGAGTGCGTATTTTAAATTCTTGCAGTAAATTGGTGCAGTCGATTTTATTATTAAATAACTTATATAGGAACAACATATCTTGCATTATTCGTCGCTGTTCTAGACTTAATGTATTAAAGTTTAAATTTAAAGATTGACTATTATATGTTTTCGGATATACTTGTGTCTCCCTATATGTCAAGTACCTTAGATATTTATTCTGAACTTTTTCTATATTATTTAAATTTGTTTTTGTGTAAGGGTTCCATATAGTGGCTGCGTATTCGAGTTTTGTACGTACGTAGTGTTCATATAGCTTTCGGATGGCGGTAATACTAGTAAATTCTTTACTGATCTTGATGATAAATCCGAGGTTTCTGTACGCCTGGTCAATCATGTGATTTATGTGATTATTAAATGTTAAATTTCTGTCATATACCACCCCTAAGTCCCTAACAGTATCCGAGGTTGGTAAAGTGATGTCATTCATTTTATACGAAAATTGCTGAGGGGTTTTGCGGTTTGTAAAGGACATTACATTGCATTTGTTAGTGTTCACGTTTATGATGTTCTCTTTGGACCATTCCATCAGTTCATTCAAGTCATTTTGAAGCATTTTACAGTCATTTAATGTTTCTATTGCCATGTATATTTTAACATCATCTGCAAATATCAGCGTGTGAGAATTTTGTATACTTCGCGGTAGATCATTGATAAATAGTAGAAACAACAATGGCCCTAAATTTGACCCCTGTGGCACCCCTGATAGTTGTACATACTCCTGAGACTTACACCCTTTGTACACGACGAATTGTTTTCTGTTTTCCAAGTAAGATTTAAATAGATCAATAAGTTTGCTGCTGAAGCTAAATTGTTTAACCTTGCTGAGCAATCTATTATGACTTACGCTGTCGAACGCTTTCGCGAAATCTATGTATATTACATCTACTTGTCCCCCCAAGTCTAGTGTTTTACTTATAAAGGTAGATATTAGACTAAGATTTGTGACCGTTGACCTGCCTGTAAGAAAGCCATGTTGTGATTCTGATATAGATGGTTGCACGTGTGCTATTATCCGCTGGTATAAGACTGTTTCATGTGAACTATTCATCTTGATACGCCTTTATAACTTTTATGCGAATAGATATATAACGCTGGGATTTTGCACATACAAATATCAGCAGGGTGACATTTTCTGGCATACTCTTCAATAACACCAAATTAACAGTGTTGCCAACCCATCACAAAGTTATTTTTTTAATGGCACTACGTCAGGTTATTATAAATTTCAAATCTACATTCAAAGCAAAAACAAACCAAACCAAACTTGTTGTTCATTATTGCAAACCGAGGACGCTACAGCATCACCAATATTCAGGAACGTGAAAATTTTGGAGGCCTCTACAATACTAATAACTGAAGTAAGACCGACAGAACAGTTGCAAGGAATTGAAAATTGCATTTCCAAGGACTATTTCGAAAAAAAAAAATAGTGCTTAGATACGTACCATGTCTAATTACGTAGATTCTTTTCAAAGGTTGTGAGGATCATAATACTGTTTACACCAATTTGATAATTCAAACCGTTCTGGACGTATAATAATTATTGTTAAAGTTACCAATATTTCCTAAAATAACGTAGTCCTAGTTGCGAGAAATTTTGAAAATGACATTTTTCTTCCCGATCAAAATGTAATGTTGAAAAGCCTGTCAATAATTTTCAAAATGTACAAAGTATTCCTCTCACACACAAATTCCACATAAAAGTTGTGCAATTCATATTTCCTTTTCTCATTTAAAAAAGCATTACATTCACCACATTAATAAAATATTGTTCACGAAACCAGTCAATTAAAAAAATAATAAAATTTACAATATAATTAACCATTTTTGCAGTGTAAAAAAACATATTTACAATATTTACCATAGCCAATTACATTCGGCATCATTGCTCATAATTAGGAATGCGCACGAGACGAATCGAGACAGGATTTTCCTTACAATATTCGAGTCGAGACACGGCTCTTCTAATAGAGAAATATACATTTTTCGAGTCGAGACATCACTTTTACAGCACATTTTCGCGACGAGACAGCCACAAATCTTGTCTCGTGCGCATCCCTACTCATAATTCAAATACGTATTAAAGTAAAATAAATTGAAATGTCCCTTAATTTTTTTAAAAATCCACATAAAATATACATTCACTAACATAATGAAAATGGCAATTTAACATTTCAATCGTAGACTTCAAAGCAGCAAAAGCAATTTTCTTTTGGGTGAATTTAGGCACCCCAAGTTTTGTAAACACGTTTCTTGCAAACATGTGTTTTAGCTCCCCTGGATCCTATGACCAAGGGGAGAACCGCAAATCGTTTGTTATCATGGACCTAATGTTTAAGTCTTTCATACTTAGTTATTTTCTCTTCTTTTGCCCTTACATCCATGTCATTTCCTTCAAACGTAATGATAATGTCAATTACATACTAACACAGTTATTCTCAACAATTAGGTCTTGTTTCAATTGTACATTCTCAATATCAAACTCTAGCTCTTTACCCGTCTGATAGCCTCTTAACGCGCAATGTCTTTCAATAATTTGAACAATCTGGTTATGCCTGACTATACGTCTGTTGGCATGATAAGTGATTTGGAGATACGCTCAATTTTTTGAAATTCTTAGAACCCTACTTCCTCCCCCTCTTCCCAATCGAATTTCCAAAAACCCTTCACAGATGTTTCCAAAAAATGTATTGCGTTGTAAAGTTCTTTAAGTGAGGGAAGAGATCGAAGGTGTCCCGTATTATCATGGAAAAAAATATGGCAGGCTTTATATATTATATATATTATGAAGTAGTATATGAAGGAAATTGCGACGTATATTGTAATGTATGAATGAAAAAGGATATTAAAGTATTTTTATATAGGGGAAAGTGGGGTAGAAATGGGTAACTAAGGTTTGATGTTTTGCCAAAGTCAAGATTGGCAACAAAATGTAATGGTGATCAGAACAATTACTCTTGACTTATAATTCGTGAATACTACAAAAATGTGATAGGTTCTGTCTATTGTTTTGCATATATGTTTTTCACAAAAAAGCAAATCACCCGGAAATGCCCTAATGGTGGGGTAAGACCAGGTGTACATGCTAATCGGGTTTCACCCCACATGTATCGTGTATGAAAAACGTGGCATCGCTAAACTAATCCAATTTTATAGTTTATTTTATGTATGTATTAGTATGTTCATTTGTGTTACGTAAGTCCTCATGAAATGTGCAACAAGGAGTAATAATTACCTATTCAGTCACTAACAATCATTGCAATCCCGTTGACCACTGAAAGAAAAACTACAGTAAACACGATACAAGACGCTGACGATTGTAGCAGCGGGGCGAAATGGCCGTTCCTTCTTTACGTGTTAAAGGTTGCCAAAAACATGAAAAAATTAATTCTAAAGGTCCATAGCTCCAAAACTATGGGATCTACTGTTGTCGAGTTAAGACTTCACTAAGGAACTAGTATGTGCTCTATCGAAAAATACATGTTTTAGATTCCTAAGGTACTCACGCAACAATTTTTATGGAGGTAGTTGGAGAATACTTTATATCATAGGCCCGTAGTTAAACTCCCTCTATAAAAATTGTTGTGGAAGCACCTCAGGATTCTGACACACGCATTTTTGGATAGGGCATATACTAGTTCCTAAGTTAAGTCTTGACCCGACTGCGGTAGGTCCCATAGTTTTGGAGCTATGGACCTTTAAAATTCATTTTTTCATGTTTTTGGCAGCCTATAACACGTAAATGATGGGGTTTTCGCCCTATGTTTATTGGAACGTTTTTGTTTGTTTTACTCTCAGGAATAACTCCTCTGCTTTTGTACAATGAATGTAGTGCCATACTGTATATATTTTTCTATATATGGGTGCACCGAAATTTTTTTTTCTTTTAAACGCTACACTGCGGAAAACTTGCCTCTATGGTAGATAAATAAAATGCAAAAGAAATATATTTTCTTGTTTACGTATGACGGTACGCAACGACCCTAGACTTTGAAAAAAATATACGATTTTCATAACTTTTTGAATACATTGAGAAAATTCAAATAACTTCTATAACAAGTACCTATAGTAATATATCAATAGAGAAAATTATAGAAAAAATAAATAAATGGAAAAGGAATACATTTCACAATGTATTAGTAGCGTATTACACTTATAAAAATACTTTTTTATATACAAAAAATGACATTTTGAAATATATGACTGATTGAAACCTACAAACTGTTTAGTGATTTCATTATATTAACCACTGTGTCGTGGCTGTTTACAAGAAAATTACTCGCAGCCAGTTTTACTGCCCGTTATTTGACAACCCAAAAGAGTTATCATTGAATAAACTTCCAACTTATGAAGATCTTCTTAAGCGTTTTCTTTCATTAACATTACAACTTAGTTGTGAAAACAAACAGCAGGTCAGTTAGTTTTTCTTAAGTTTCGAATATTGTGGCAGACAAGTTGATTCTGTGTTTGATAAAGCTTCAATACCAATAGCAACGGCTTACAGAACTGTTCAGTTAATAAATGCATACCAGGTAAGTTATCATAATCTTATGAAGTAGTTTAAGCGGGATAAGGAAAGGTTCAAAAGGAGAGTTGAACATTTCAAAAGAAAATGTTTTTTACTGTTTGATGTCTTTGCATGTAAGTGCATAATAACATTTGACTGCAATAGCCAAAAGGTCACTAATACTGAGGTCTGTGAATTCCCTGTGTCCATTATCTATAACTGTGAAAAACTGAAAAAAAAAATACCCATCATTGAATTAAATTCTTGTATACCCCGAAAGAAATATTGGCACAGGTAATATTGGAAGTGTAACGGTACAAAAGAGATTACCCAAAGACATGGAAGGAATTTGTTTGAACATAAAAGAACTCAGTTCAATGTTAATTTATTTTCACAACCATCTTGTTCAAAATATACAAATGCAGAAACTCTCCTGTCAAAAGAGGTAGGCAGTGATTTGCCTGAAGACAGTAAGTACGCCAGAAATGTTTACTTGGGGGGGGTTCAAAATAAAAGGGGGTGTGCTCTCAGAATAGTGATATAACTTTTAAACAAACTCAAACAAGAAAACAGTATATTTTGTTACGCAACTATTGCAATACTACTACTACTACTACTACTACTACTACTACTACTACTACTACTACTACTACTACTACTACTACTACTAATAATAATAATAATAATAATAACGTTAATTGTTGTAATATTATTTGATCTCTTAATCTCTGTTCCTGCCCCTTCCTAGCTACGTTATTGGCTCTGAATATCTTTCATAAGCAATTATTCATTGATTTAGTTATTTTCCAGAAATTCAGTTTTTCAATTTACAAATATGTTGTATCTGTCTGTTTTGTCTTCTTTAATATACCCTAATTTTAATAATCCCAGGGCTCATAGTGGTCTGATCTCTTGTAAATAGTTGAAAAGTGACCAAAAATGGCCAAAAGCACACGAAAAAGTGACTAAAATCTCATCATGCCTCTTTTTCCTTTGTCAATTTCTCCAACACCTCTCTCTTTGTTTGTTCTTTTGTTTCTTCTTTACTTCTTCTTTTTGAGCTTCCACCTTTCTTAGGTTTTCAAAGTATGCTTTGTAGTTACGGTAAGCAGACTTAGCAGATGTAAAAAGCTTCTGAGTAAGTGAAACCAGTTCTGGCCTATTTCCGAATTCGTTCATCCCAGACATTATATTTAACTTCGCAATAAGAGTTCTCAAAAACGTGAAATATTCGAATTCATCACCTACTCTTAAGAAGAACATACAAGAAGCATAGCACAAGACGAACATGATGAACCACACAAACACACACGCACAACGTTGAATGGGGCATTAACTATTACGAGAGAAAACTAAAAGATTATTATGATAGAAGGAAGAATAGACACAGAAGAGCTCTCAACCTCACTTTGAGAGTTTAAGCATTCACCAACCGTCCACTGTGCTTTAGAAAGAATAGAAGCTGAAGTGAGAATAAAACTGACTATTTCACATGTGACAGCAAGTACTGAAGCTTTCAGGAGAGTAATGAGTAACAAGTTTCTGCCTTTTTCCATTTGTTTTTATATATTTTTCTTAGAAAACTGCCAATGCGAAACATAAATCACACGAAAAAGTCACTTTACCTTTCAAAAAAAGTAACTTTTAGTGACAAATTAAAAAAAAAAGTAACTTTTAGTGAGGAACTTGAAAAAAGTAAATTTTAGTTTAACCCTTTCACTGTGGAAGGCGACGGAAAAAAATTCCCTAACCTGCGAATGTCGATTATAGTCGACGTGTTAAAATTTGTCTGTATCTTGGGTTTGTCGATTGTAGTCGCCAAAGGTTTTCTGTGTGATTTCTATTGTTTATCGAAAACAATAGAACACAAACAAAAATGAACGGTACAACTTTGGCGACTACTCTCGACAAAGCCAAGATACGGACAAACAAATTTTAACACGTCGACTATAGTCGACATTCGCATGTTAAGGAAATTTGGTTCTGTCGACAAAAGTCGACTTCCTCTGTGAAGGGGTTAAAAAAGTGACTCGCTATGAGCTCTGTTCCGCTCAATGAATTTACGTAAATAAAAATATACTTTACAAAAATTAAGCTAGCGCCAAATGCGTTCCTGCATAACACTAGACTCAGTCTAAAAAATATATAATTCTTACTTCGATCGATCTCTTCATTTCTAAAAAGGTTTTGACTACACCCTTCTAACGTCCGCCCGTTGATACACCACTTGCAGAGCAGGCTCGAGACCAGCCACAGAGCTTTGGGGTCCATGAATATGTTAGGAGGGGCTAAGTCATTAAAAATTCTCTTACAAATATCTAAATTGTGCATTTTGTATTGAGGTCTGGAGGGGACATGAAAAATTTAGGGGGGCCAGTCCCTCTTTACTCCCCTCTGTTTGCGAGCCTGTTGCAGAGTAGCACTTACCAACTGAATCTGGTATAGGCTTATTGTCACATTTTTTCTTATTGAGGAGGAGGTAGGTGAATGACCGCTCAAGACGTTGCCAATTTTTGTTTTGTTTTTCAAGTCCTGGGGCATTGTAGAAGACCTTACGTATGGTTTCACACCTTCCTGCGTCCAGACATAGGAGGAGATGACGTCATAATTTTAAAATATATATTTTCTCTTATTAAGCCTATGTTCATTATTTTTTGGCGGGCTTATTTTTGCACGTAGAAGATTGAAATTTTGCACAAACATTCAGTCTACCGAGTAGTATTTACCAGATATTTTTTCAGATTTCTGCGTTAAAACAGGGGGATCCAGAGGGGCAAAGAGTTTAAAAAAGGGATATTTTTACCAGAAAATCCCTTTCTTCGGGATTTTCCCGCCTTAGATACATGATGGAGACACGTGCCTCATACCGTCTGAAAGGCAGTTCTATTCTAAGAGAATGATGGGCGAAATATGTCTCTAGGGTAATTAGGGATGTCTCAGGGAATTTTTGTAAAAATATACTTCTGTATAAAGGAATATTGGACATTTTCGGTATTTTTTTGGCGTGGTTATTTTTGCACGTAGAAGATTGAAATTGTTCACAAACATTCAGCCCACCGAGTAGTATTTACCTGATTTTTTTTTCAGATTTCTGCGTTAAAACACGGGGGTTAAGAGGGGCTAAATGTTGAAGAAAGGGATAATTAGACCAAAAAATCCCTTTCTTCGGGATTTTCCCGCCTTAGATACATGATGGAGACATGTGAGTCATACCGTCTGAAAGACAGTTCTATTCTGAAGAGAATGATGGGCGAAACATGACCCTAGGGTAATTAGGAATGTCTCAGGAAATTTTTTACCAGGAGCGTCATTTCAGATTTTGCTTGGGGGGGCAAGACCCCTTGATATAAGTAAAATTTCGCGTTTTCCATTGATTTACTACTATTCTATAGATAAAATCTATATACATCCCAAACTCAGGGGGGGCAAATGCCCCTCCCTGCCCCCCTAAATGACGCCTCTGTTTTTTACCTGAGATCATGGTCTTTTGCGGTAATTTGGGGCATTGTGGGGATTCTTGATAAAATTTCTCCCACCCTTAGTATTCAAGATAGAAACTTGAAATTTGGCACACACATTCAGTCTACCAAGTACTATTTATCAGATTTTTTTGAGATCTCTACGTTCACACAAGGCCGCTCCAGAGTTGCCCAAAGTGTGAAAAAATTCTTCCTCCGAAATTTTCCCTTTCGCATCAATTTTCCCTCTTCTGGTATATGATATGGGCATGCAAGTGATACCATTTGAAAGCCAGCTTCATTCTGAAGAGAATTAGGTATGAGCCATGATCCTAGGATAAGTAGAGGCGATGCAGTAGCTGCTTGACTGAAAGTCTAAAAAATACCCCAAAAACCCCGGATCACGTAAGGGATAACAGACTTAGGGTTCAGAAGAATTACAAAGGCTAGAAACTTAACTTCTAAGAGGAAGTCAATAAGGAGTTTCCAACTACCTAAGATCAATTTCCTAGCTAGAGACTACACCGAAATGATTCACTGGAACACTGTTACACTTTCACCTCAGCCTTTGCTGCGGAAATTTACCGATCACGAGATTTGGTCTAAGGTCCAATCAGGTGAAACAGCGGCTGAGTGGAACTTTGATAAATTCCCGTGTCACACCAAAGCATTAGAACGATGCGTGTAGCTGGTAACTGAGGCGTCACAAAAAGTTGTCGGTTTCAATTCCAGGGATGGTTTTATAAGATATTTAATGCCAAGTTTTCAAGCAAATCATTTCTCAAACTAACAAAAGAAACTAAAGAAAAGTAAAAGACTGTATTTCATTACAAACTTAAGTATTACACAATCAGGAAAAATGTCTATTTCAATGGAAATTTGTCTTTTTTAAGTGTTTTTATAAGTGTAATACGCTGCTAATAAATTGTAAAATGTATTCCTTATACATTTATTTACCTTTTCTATAATTTTCTCTATTGAAATATGACTACAGGAACTTGTTATAGAAGTTATCTGAATTTTCTCCATGTATTGGAAAAGTTACGAAAATCGTATATTTTTTTCAAGGTTTAGGGTCGTTACGCTACCGCCAGACGTAAAAAAAGAGACATATTTCTTTTGCATTTTATTTATCTACCATAGGGGCAAGTTTTCCGCAGTATAGCGTTTCAAACAAAGAAAAAAAAATATTTTTTCGGCCCACCCTAATATATGAGGGTCACTACGAAAGTTTTGAGATGTGAAATAACTTACATACTTAAAATCAATTGAACACTTAAATTTTCTCAAAGTATTCACCATTACACTGTACACACTTTTTCATCCTCGAAAACCACTTTTGGAAGCAATGTTGCCAGTCTTTTTCTTCAAGTGTGGAAAGTTCATTCTCGTAAGCCACTACAGCTTCTTCAGGGCTGCAAAACCTCTTTTGACGCATGCGATCTTTGATCCTGGGGAACAGAAAAATCACAAGGGGCCAGGTCGGGGTTATACGGCGTATGGGTCATAAGTTTGACCTCCGTAGATTCTAAAAACTGAATTGTGATGTTGGCCGTGTGTGCGGACGTGTTGTCATGATGAAGCGAAATCCCACGCAATCCAGTTCTTGGACGCCGTTCCTGAAGCTTATGGAACACTTTTGTTAGGCAAACAGTGGTGTACCACTGAGCAGTAACAGTCCTTTGTTCTTCAAGTGGAACAGTTGCAACATGGCCAAATTTGGAGAAGAAACTTGCGACCATCCTCCCCGCACTTCGCGATCGCTTCACTTTCGTGGGTAAATTTTCGTCTGGAAAGATCCCAACTGTAGACTGGCGTTTATTTTCAGGGTGAAATTGATAGATCCAAGTCTCATCACCAGTAACAATGTCAGAGACGTGTCGAGAATTGCCTCCATCAAATCTTGCAAGCATTTCTTCACACCATCCCACACGCATGCGTTTCTGCTGTTCAGTCAAAGTGTGAGGCACCCAACGAGATTAAACCTTCCTGAGCCGAAGATGATCATGAAGAATTTTTGTTCTTTCTGGCGATCCAACGTTCACTGTAGATTCAATATCCTTGAAAGTTGTTCGAGAATTTTCTCGAATCATTTGTTTCACATCGGCAATGTTTTCATCTGACACAGCTGTTGCCGGACGTCCAGCTCTCTCTTCATCTTTCAGCTATGTCCGGCCTCTTCTGAATTCATCAAGCCACCGAAAAATTGTAGAAGGGAGGGGCAGGAACCACCAACCTTTCAATTACTAGCCGCGTGCTCTTCCGACTTGGCCACGGATGCGATGAAGAAACCGTCGCTTGTAGAGGGATAAATTCTTAAGGTCTTTTGAATTTGGCTAATCAGAGTGCTCCTTTAACCCGCGTATATTCGACGATAACCGTTCGGGATAAAATCTGCTCGCCTTGTAGACCTAATTTTATAACAAAATGACGACTGTCTATTTACTTCATTTTATAGTTCTTCCATATTCACTTTCAAATGATCGGCGCCAGTTGCCATCTAATAAAGTTGATGCGTTTGTTGCTTCTAGTACACAACCGCTTTGAAAAAGAAGCAATAAATGCATCAAATGTGGGAGATGAATTTAGAACACCTAAATGGTACATGCCTAGCACATCTTGTGCTGTTATGGTTTCTTCAGAAACATTTTGTAAAACAATTGAAAACACATCGCGGGGTTTGTATTTTGAAATTTTGCGTATACTTATATTTGTTTAAGTATTTCTTTCTACTGTGTTTGCCTGTAGCTTCAGTTCATAAGCCTTTATAATTAGATACCCAACATATTTGGCAATCACGCAGAAAACAACACCGAAGATTCTACACTTGTGTTAATTTAACACACAGGCTGTGTGTCATTTCAACTAGCGGCATTTGACACACAACTCCAAATGGAGAGTGAGTTGTTCTAACCACTTGTTTGTGTTATATTTTAACACAATCGTGCTAACACATAGGCATGTCGTTGAAATAATACAACGATTTTTTACAGTATAGGCACTTCCAGTAGAACTACAACGATTAAATTTGGCAAAGTTTTTAGCCTCCTGGGACTATATAGAAAATTTCCAAAAGTGAATATTTTTCCATTTTTAGCAGCTTTAAAGAGACAAAAAACTGTGTAATTTAAATAGACTTTTTGGATGTACAATCAGCGGCAAAAAACCCGCAACATGAGCATATAAGTTTATTGTAAAATGACGAAGTCTTTTGCTCCAAAATAAGTGTGCACGGGAGGAGGCCGAGGTTTATCCTGGCGTGATTCGTTCCACTTAGACGTTATGTTCATTCCCTGTGCTGTTAGGCGTAGTTTCACAATAAACTTACATCCTCATGTTGCAGGTTTTTTTGCCGCGAATTGTACAAGATCTCATATTTTAGGTACCGTAATTGAAATCGAAATAAAAACTAGGAATTTTGGTATGTTAGTAGGTTTATGAGGCGCGAGGCCGTAGGATGAGAAATTTTGTATCTGGCGACAAATTCCCACCTACTTAAAACTAAACTGATTATATAAACATTCAATTGTGCCAATTGTCAAGTTCATAAAGAAATTGAAAATCCAGCAACTGGGTAAGTAAGAAAATGCTAATCCAAATGTCAATTGAAAGAAACGGAAGTCTTTTAAGTAAATATTGGCAACAACGCATTCTAATTTTCCAACTTGGTCAAAAGTTAGCAGGGTTGGAAAAAATACAGTTTAAAAAAAAAGAACAAAACGCGTGTTTAAAACATGAAAAAAAGTGTTTAAAATGTTTTAAAGATGTTTTAAAACACACGAAAAAGTACATGTTTTAAACATTTTGAACAGTTTAAAATATGATTTTAAACATATTTCAACATCGTGTAATCACGTATTTATTAAGACTTTTTGCTCTTTCAACCGATCTTTTCATTTATTTTATTCTCTTTAAGACTACACAGTGTTGGGTACAGAACATTTCCGTATAGATTAGTAATTCTCAACTTATTTCATATAACGACCCCTTTTATTACACCCTCTTGCCAGTGACTCTCATACAGTAAGTATTTTCTTGGATATAGTAAGCTTTTAAGGTAGATTTTAAAATTTACCAACTAAAGAGGTTTCACACAATCTATCAATATACATGGCAAAACAAAAGTCCTCACCATCCTTGTGCGTTGAGAACGGGTTGAGAGAGAATGATGAAACTTGGAAGTGGTCTGACACATCAGATGGTGCTACCAAGCATCATGGCGAACATCTATGCTTAGTATTCGAAATTTCAAATGCAAATGGTGTCATGTTACATGAGGGCTAGAATTTTACCAGAAATGCTGTTGTGCGGTTATTTTAACCATAAAGAAAATCATTTCGTGTTACCGCTTCTAAAAGTTTTGTAGTTATGCCTTTAGGGGCTAAGCTAGCGTTTCGTGGAGGCGGGTGAGATTTTTGTTGCAAAATTTGATTACTATTTCATAACACTGGTGCTAATAAAATAATTTTATAATAATAGGGCTACGTTTTCGAAAAGTAATGTTTGAAGCACACTTCATATTGTGCTAACTTTATATTTTCTGCAAGTCTATGTAATTGGTTGTTTTTTGAGTCAAAAATTTATTGACGAAAGGTAATATTTGGGGCGTTCAGAGCACAATAGATCCAAATCCATTTTCAATAAACTTCAGTCTTCCTCAGCAAATGAATTCTATTTCAAAAAATAATACTTCGCAGTCAAGAATCCAAAACAAATGTAACTAAAACCATGCGAAAAGGCGTGGGATAGTTTCATATGACAACCGCTAGTAGGGGCGTCAGTGGAACAGGAGGGCAACCACCCTCATCCGCACCCTGCATTTCAGATTTTGGGGACGGTAAGACAGTTTTAGAAATCTTTTGATATTCAAAGTCCAACAGAATAAGCCTGAAGTAATTACACCGAATAAATACGAAGAACATACAGATGATTAAAACTGGGAAGTTGCTTAGGTCCAATTTCCTGAATTTTAAGCAGGCCCAAAACTCGAAAGTAGAGCCACCTTTGAAATCCTTGGGTAAAAAAAAAAAAAAAAAATACAAGAAAGCAATATAGGCCTATAGCTCCTTACGGCCAATGATCAAAATCCGTATTTATTCGGTGCAAGGACTTCAATTTTTAAATGTTGGACTTTGCTAAGCAAAATGTTTCTAAATCTGCATTACTGCCCCAAAAATCTGAAATTCAGGGTAGAAGACGGATGACTTCTAAACGAACGCCCCTATCTAGCGGCAATCATACAAAATTCTAGATTCCTTTTTTTCAGGTAGTTTTTCTTTCTTTCATCTCGGATTCGTGGTTGTGAAAATATGACATTTTACGTCGATGTGTTCTTTTGGACACATTCTGCATTTATGTAACGTAATTATGCATCATTGACTATGACATTCGGAGCTTGACTTGTTAATCATTCCAACGCTGCAACATACACAATACAAGTATAATGTTAATATCTTAAATGTATGAGCAAGGAGGGGGAAGGGAAAATTAGCTCTCCTCCCCATTCCGTCAACGCCCTTGTCTAGCGGTTGTCCTATGAAACTCTAGTCCACACGCTTTCCCGTGGTTTTTGTTTCATTTATTTCATACCCTATGCTACGAAGATATTACGTTTGCTGAGCAAAAGTGAACCTTTCTGAAAATGAACTTGGGTCCCTTGTGCTCTAAATGTTGAGTTGAAGCCAAATTTATCCTGCAACCCAAGTTTGTTCGAAACATATAAAATTAGTTTGTTTAGTTTGATTGATTACAACTTGCATCAGTAGCAAGGCTATATGAGACAGGCCTTTTTGTTTAAAGTGGGATCTGACCCACTAATTTTGAAATTTTACGTGGGATCGCAGTCAAAATCTATACAGCAAATTCCGACGCCTCGTGTCTCTATCCTCAAAAATTAATGTTAAAAGACTGAATACAGTGAAACCTCTGAATAACGGACACCAACGGGACATGAATTTTTGTCCGCTATTGAGAGGTGTCCGTTACAGAGAGGTTACAGAAATTTAATTTCTCACAATGGTAATTGTATGCAGTAATATATAGGAAAATGCATTATGTATGAGCGTAGATACGGAAATTCCATATGAAAATACTCTAGTTAGTACGTATTTGAATTACTGGGAGGGATGAGAGAGAAATTCATTTCTGTTGAATATTATTATTATTGGAGAATGTGTTAATATATTCGTTCTTTCGCGGAATGGATGAAAAGGCAAGTTATTTGAAGTGCATATGTTTATTGACCCAGTCCCAATCACAAAGAATATCCTCTTGGTAAAAGTGAAAAGGAAGCCGGGAAAACCCCAAACCCAGACTTGTTCCAGTATCATAGGTAAAAGAAAAATGTTGCTTTTCCAAAAAAAGTAAGAGAGGAAACATTGCTCGTTGAAAATATTACTGTAAAACAAACAATATTTTGTTATTTAAGAAATTGTCGGGAAAGATGCAAGGCCCAGATGAAAAAGGACTAAATTTGTTAGGGAAGGGGAGATCTTTTGCATGGAATTCTTGGCCTTACGACTGACCCTGCACGAGTGTTATTACTTATTGAAGTTTTTCTAGGATTTCCATCAGAAAACAGTTTATTGCGGGCATAAACAAAGAAGAATTTCAAGTTCAGCTTGAAGCTGTTCTGTTTGATGGTTCACCAGGTCTAGACTCATGATAGATACACTTGTGGGGAGAAGACTTTTCTGTCTCCTGTAATATATCGCAGAATCGAGAAAAATTCCTGTCCGTTATGAAGGGGTTATTGAAACGTTTGGGGGGAAAAGGACTGTCCGCGTCCGTATCTGAGAGTGTCCGTTAAAGAGAGGGTTTTGTTCCGTAAGAGAACATATAATTTTGCCGGGACAAAAAACTCTGTCCGTATTATAGAGGTGTCCGTTAAGGGAGGTTTCACTGTATTGCACCCTGTAGCGTGGTACATACATACAAACAAATAAATTGAGATCAAATTGTCCCAGACCTTGACGTTCAGCACTAACGTTATAATAAGTATCACACTTGGTTAGTTACACGATCGACTGCCATACCTTGCGTTTCTCACCTGGTCTCTTCATACAAGCTATGCCAAGTTGTAAAGTTTCAAAGAAAATTTAGAACTGTGGTGGGGAAGAGGTACGAAATAAAATTTTCATAATATAATGAAAAAGATATTGTTGATACAAAATTAATTGTTACCTGAAGTTTCCAGTTGCATCTCAGCTACACCACTGACTTTAGATTCATCAGAAGCAATTTTCGGATCAACATTTTTACCATTTGTTTGGGTTTCCATTTTTACTAAGCATTGCATTTTTCATAATGATTTTCGTTCTTGGAACTAAACCACCCATTTCTTTCTTACACGTTTTGCAACAAACTCGTTTGATCGTTTACTTACCTGATTGAGTTTGAGTTACTCTAATAAATTTGTACCAAATCATGTCCTTCTTTTCTTCACGTATAACCAACCCATGTTAAACGATTCCATGTTGTAGGAGACAGAACTAACATGTACTGTACAAACGAATGCTTGCGATATTTTAATTTCAGAACCTCAACGTCGCAATGAATACAACAGTTTGTTTCCGTGATAATTATTTTATTTATTTTTTAATATCAGTTCTATAAGTAGTCCAACCTTCGACTACGACACTTTCTCGCAAGTTAACTGAGAAGCATTTAAACAATACAATATACGTTAAAAATAAGGGGGAAAAGAGACAAAATAAATTGTAGATCACCACATTGACCTGCTGTAGCCACGAGAAATCAAACCATTCATATGGGAAGAAAATAGTCTTCTGATTGGGAAGCACGTTTGGACAGTTCTCTTGCTCTGGAAGATTTTTTTTTTTTTTACGAACATAAAATAAAATGCAAATAAACATATGTTTAAGACAAGTCTTCAAAATACACGTGTTTAAAACAAAATGTTTAAAACATAAACAAAATTTGTTTTAAACAAAATCAATTGTTTTAAAAAAGTTTTAATCATTTGTTTTAAATATTTTGTTTTAAACAAAACAACCCTGGAAGTTAGTAAATTTGGGACGAAGCCCAAACTAGCAAAAACTTGAGCTAATTACATGAACCTTCGATTGTGCCACCTGCAAAGTCTATAAAAGAAGTGACAATTCACAGCAACTAGGTAACTAAGAAAATGTTAAGCTAAGTCAATTGAACTTAACGGCAATCTTCTGAACAAGGAATTTGCCAACTTGATCAGAAGTAGTGGCTTTTGGGGGGAGGCTTCTCCTTTCTCCCTGCTGAGACAAGACTTAGCTTTTTTGGTCCTCCTGAATAAGTCATAGTCCCCCAAGAAAAACTTCCTGGGTACACCCCTGTATGATTATTTAATTATATTTGTCACTATTTTATTTATCAGTTTCGTTTCTATGCAGTTTCGATCGTACGCAGTTTCGATCCTACGCAGTTTCGACGCTACGCAGTTTCGACCGTACGCAGTTTCGATCGTACGCAGTTTCGATCCTACGCAGTTTCGATCCTACGCAGTTTCGATCCTACGCAGTTTCGACGCTACGCAGTTTCGGTCTATACAGTTTTGATCCTACTCCGGTTTCTCCCTATATAACTTCAAAAAAATACTATTACTTAATATTCTGTGATTATAAAATAATTGTTTTTTTATTGTTCGATCATATGACCTTATCTGTTTTCGATCCTACGCCGGTTTTAGTTTCGATCGTACGCAGTTTCGATCGTACGCAGTTTCGATCGTACGCAGTTTCGGTCGTACGCAGTTTCGATCGTACGCAGTTTCGACGCTACGCAGTTTCGATGCTACGCAGTTTCGATCCTACGCATGTAACCCTGTCAGTTGTTGGTGTGGGTATATCCAACATACCTGCTTTTGGCAATTCAGATACACCGTGAACTTGCGTAAAGACAGAGGGAACATGGGATATCCACAGAGCGTCATAAGAGCATGTATGCTGAACGAGTTCAAATGGAGGTCAAACGCCGCTGTAGTGGGACAGAAGATATGCCAGGCCTTTGGTGAGGGTGTCGTGACGACGCGGACAGTGCAGCGATGGTTTAACAAGTCTAAGGACGATGACGAAATACCCGAAAACACCACGTGTCGGAAGACCAACACAAGAGGAACTGGGACTACAAGTCAGTGTGTGGAGATACCGTTCGGCAGCACATCCATCAACTTAGGAAGCACTACAAGTTGGGTCGATGGGTCTCTCATGTTTTGACTCGGGGCCAAAAGGAAACGCGGCAGTCGCCTGTGTTTTTTACTATTTCGGAGCCATTTCTGGACAGGGTGTTGACATGTGATAAAAAGTGGGTCCTATACGAAGCTCCATGGCGCCGTCATCATTGGTTAGCATCCAATGAAGCGATTTCAAAACAGCCGAAACCAGCACTGTACCAGAAGAAGGTCCTTCTGTGTGTTTGGTGCATCATGCATCGGGAACTGCTACCAGCTGGTCAGAATATCAATGCAACTGTGTAGTGTCAGCAGTTTAGCTGTGCTTAAGAAAAACTCAAAACTCTGGAGCCATCACTTCTGAATTGCAAATGGGTCCTCGTTTACGGAACAACGCTAAGTCCCACGTGGCAAGGATGACTCAGGACACCATTCTCCGCCTTGGATGAGAAACAATATTGCAACCACTATATTCTCCGGGCATTGCACCGTCCGATTATCACCTGTTCCATTCTTTGGACAATCACCTTAGAGGACGCCAGTTCAAATCCCTAGTAAAAGTCCAATATGCACCTGATACCTTCTTCGTTTCACGGCCCACCAAGTTCTACCGCGATGGATTCCATGGCCTCCTAGAACGTTTTCAGAAAGTCGTCGACGCTGATGGGGACTATTTTTGATCTTCCAGGTTAGGTAACATATCGATGTTCGAAGGTGATGGGTGAAAAAACAACAAAACTTTTCTTGGTTACCTTCATATTTAAATATAAGACCTTGTATACAGGAACCTATCTACACAAGATTGATTTTCTTTGAAATTTCACTTAATTTCTTTACGGTTTCCTGACAAAAATATTTATTTATTATTCGTGACTAAAAAAAAAAAAAAAAAACATAATTATTTTATTACACTGAGTAGAAATAAAAGAGAGAGCGAATGAAATCCAAATTGAATAAAAACATTGTTTCTCACAAAATTTTCCATCCTCTATGTCTTTTAAAACACTTATTAAAGCATATAAAAATATACTGTACTTACAAATCAGTTTAGTACCTTTGTTTTATGGTTGTATTTGTAGTACCTTGTTAAAATGTTTGTCTTCAAACTGTCAAATATAAATCGCAGTAAATTGTGTAATCTGCTGTGACAAAAAAGTATCCTATTTTTCGATCTGTATAAGGAAGAGATAAGATACTATTTTTCGATCGGTATGGAAAAACAATATTTCTCCATACTATTTTACCTTAAATTATTAATTTTCAAAAAACTTTGTTACTTTTAAATGAATGAAGCGAGATAATTTTACTATGATGTTTTAAAACCTGGTCATTTGGGGGGGCCAGGAAACCATTTGGGGGGGCCTGGCCCCGATGGGCCCCCCTTGGCTACACCCCTGTGCATAAGATATCTTGTAAATTTAAACTGGATTTTTTTTTTCGAACACTCTCCTGAATTGAGCTTTGCTTGTTTTGTCTAAGATTTAATTGCAAATTTTTCCTCAGTTGAAAGCTGTTCAATGTTTTTTGTAAGTTATTTACAGAAGTCATGGTATACAATTCATTCAGAATTTGTAGGTTATTTACAGAATTAAAGCACACACAATAGAATTAAACCTAATAATTAAAAACCAAAACAGCTGATACAAAATAGGTACTGGTATATGAATTCCGAATGTTACATATTCATACATCAACACACACACACACACATGTGCGTAAAAGAAAAAAAAACTACATTCCAAATCATCCGTCTTGCTTGTTATGCAATGCACGATGAACACAATATACTTCCACATGAGTCGAAACAATGCCTACCAATGTGATATGATCTGGAAAGAAAACTTCGAAACCCGCCAGATGAAGGATCAGCATGTAACAGAAGCCAAAAAAATCAAAGAACATCAAAACAAACAGTACTGCCAGTTCTACACCCAGAAATATTAACTGGGAGGGGTCCAAAGTATTTGAGGGAGATCCAATACGTCTACATAATATGGAACCTGAATTATACTGCACCCGAAAAGACGATAAGTAATTCTTACTTACTATCACCTATATTTATAGAAAAAATGATAGAACGATTATTTTTATAAGAAGAGTACATGATGAGGCGTAAAATAAAATATTTAGCCTACATCAATCGTTTCTCTGTTAAACAAGTATAGTTCGTTAAGAAAGTCTACAAATGTTAGTCAAGTTTCGAAATTTTTGGGAGGTCCGGACACGGTGGACCCCCTCATGGCTACGCCCCTGAGCATTGCTAATTAGTCCCAAATTCAATGTGGCGTTCCCCATCATACAGTTTTATGTGGAAATTACCAAGAGTATAAAATATACTTATTTTATAAAAGAAATATGTTTATACTAAAATACTATCCACAGAGGGGGGGGGGGGGACGATTCTACATACTGACTTATTAATATTTGATTCACAAATTACTGTAGAAGAAGCCTTCATTATTTATATAAGCTAAGAATTAACTTGTAAATGTTGGTCTACTTTCATTTGTTTTCTCCTCTACTAGATATTTTCTTTCTTATTTTGTAATTTTGCAATCACTTTTTTTAATTGCCATTATATTGATTTACTTCAGTATGGTCCCGTAATTTAAAAATATGAATTCATAAAAACAAATTCCATTTGTTAATTGCTAGTGAAAGAAAATTCAGAAATCTTATGTAGCGTGAAAAACCTTCTCGTTCACTGGAAATCGTGCTGTGTTGCAGAAGCACTGCAACGACCAGTCCCTTTAACTTCTGAGATAGGGGAAAAGAGACTTAACATTTGCTCCAATCCCCGCGCTGAAGGAATCTGGTCGTTGCATGCTCGCTGCAACACAATGTAAATTAGAGACTCTGTGACGGATTATTTTTCGCTTTTTAAAATGGATTAACGGAACGGAGAGTTACAGAAGTAAAAAATATGTTATTTAAAGTGTATATATGCAAGTATTAAAAAGTATTTTTTTCTGTTCTTTTCTACTATTGATAATAATATTTTTTTCTTGAAATACTTTGGTCGTTGCGCAACGCTGCAACACTAACATTAGCCGCCACTGATAGAAACTCTATATATCCTGTAGTCTTATAATTTGAGAGTGGAAACAGAGTCCGAAGAAAGTTATAATTACAAGTTATCAAGAAATTGATTGGTTTAAGTACCGCAACTGGACTTATAATTACGTAGCAACACTAACGGTAACTTGCATTTTCATATTATATTTTTTATTATTTGAAGGAGGATGCAATACAAAATGATGTCTAGCTTAGCAGTTTAATCTTGTCCAGGAGGTGAAGCCTCCTCAATACAAAACGTTTCCCCAAAAATTAATCTGCACAAAATTTTAATGGAATAATAAGACTAATCGGAATCCTCAGTTTTAGGTCTAACAGCTAAATGAACAGTTTTTCCGACATAGAATATGTTTTTATTTCATATATTCAGTATCCCAGGATAATACAGCAACTTAGGTAGATATAAACAATTCATTGCTAATATGATATATTTAACTGTACGTTGAATACTATGGAACTAAATATCGCCGTCGTCATCTCATCATCTATATTATACATGAAGTAATTGCTATTTAAAATTAAAATAAGATACTATGAAATGAATAATATATAAAGCAACAAGGAATTTATGATATGGTGTGGAATAATAAGTAAAATGAGTTATACGTAAATGAGTAATTGTAGAAGAAGTATATATATATATATATATATATATATATATATATATATATATATATATATATATATATATATAAAGTAAATAAATGGAAGGTAGCTATTTGATAATAATAAATAAATAGTAATTAAATAGTTTGGTGATTATGATGATTGAATTTAAATCATAAACTATGACCATACTTATGGTTATGATATTTTAGTTACATTGTTAACCTAACGAATTATCAGCTTAAGTTACGTACATGGGACATGCTTTTCTTACCTATATTTTCTTATATAACCTATTATGTATGTTTTATATTTATTTGTTTGAGATTCTGTAATATATGTGTCAATATATGTAATATATGATGTCTGCTAATATATTTTATTTCAGCAATAATTTCGTAATCCATGTTACATATGTATTGTGAGGTAATTATTACATCGATAACATAATTTCGATAAAATGATTTTACAAATCCATATTGTGAAATTTTGAATATTCGTAATTCGTTAATACATGCCTCTAATAAAAATTTGTTCATTTGATAAACTGTATATCAATTCTGATGAGACGTACATGGCTTTTAAAACTAATATCTCGGTCGTTCACCATCCGACGGACTCAAAATAAACTTCTTTGCGGAGAACAATCCGGTGGCGATCTATGGGCCGTGTTTGATGTTCCTAGTTCCAACAATTACGGACAGAGGGTGTCGAACAGAAAATCACCGTTGCGCAACAACTGCCACCTCCAGTCTGATGTAATGTCACACGTCTGTCAACGGTGAGGATATATTCGGGGCTGCAGACCTGGACATCGGAACCAGCGCGTGCGTGACCTGCATTACGGGCAGTGGGGCAGGACAAACTTACAGAATGCAGGTGCACCGTCGGACGAACGTAGACGATATTCGTCTTTAGTATCCAGGGTAGTCACCGCCTCGTTGAATGCACACGAGCAGGCAATCGATTGTAGAAGTGTCGGATGTCTTTTGTGGGATTGCGTTCCTCGCCTGCTGCACCTGTAAGAGCAGATAGGCGATGGTCGTTTGCGGATGGGTCAGGAGGCGTCGTCCAATCATGTCCCACACGTGTTCTATTGAACAGAAATCTGGAGATCTTGCTGTCCAAGATAACACGTTAACATCTTAAAGAGCACGTAGAGTTGCGGTTGTGGTATGGGAACGAGCTTTATCTTGTTGAAACAGGCCATCTTCCATATCTTTCATGAACGGGAGAACAACTTGTTCGATCATCATTGTAATGTATAAGTGCGCTGTCGTGGTGCTCGGAATAATCACTAATGGGGGCTGTGGTCATAGGAAACCCTTCCCTATACCATAATGCCCGGGGTCGGACTGGTATGACGACGACTAATGCAGCTTGGCAACAAACGTCTATCAGGTCTCCTTCTGACTCGTGTACGTACATCACTGGTACCGAGGCAGAAACGTCTCTCGTCCTTGAATACCACAGAGTTCCATTCTGCCCTCCAATGGGCTCTCTCGCGACACGACTGTAGACGGTTTTGACGGTGGGTATTAGTAAGCGGCAAACACTCCACAGGACATCTGGAGCGGAGTTCACACTCCAGTAGACGATTCACAACAGTTCTTGGACTAACGCCAGGTGTCACTGCAACTCAAATTTCGGCTTCAGATGCCCTCCGATCCACCAGGGCCATCCTGAGAATACACCGATACACTCTTCCTCCGCTGGACCGGGAAGGTCTGGAACCCGGTTTTCTGGTAGTAGTGCCTTCCCGGGACTATTGCTGTCAACAGTTGTATACCATGGAGACGTCTCGACCGATTCTTGCTGCGATGTCACGAAATGAAAATTCACCCTCTTGCGGCTCTACCACGCTGCTCTGTTAGAACTGCGTTAACTGCCGATAAACAGTCCGTTATCGTCTTCGAGGTTTTCTGTACACTGGTAGCACGTGTCACCGTATTCTGGCACAATGACACTACTGCTTCTCACAAGCGTGGCACGTGTCTAATGGATTTACCCATTCCGCATTTACATGGCAGTTCACGCTCGTCCTTAGAGTTATGACCTTGTAACTTGTATCACTGGAATAAAACATGTATGTGAATATTCTGTGTAAGTTTCATTCACCTAGTACAACTCCTTCTTGTGATGTTTGGATTTCCATTTAGTCAGTGTGTTTCTGTTCGTGTTTCCATATTTAATTCTTTTCTGGGAGCGATGCAGGTAGTCCTGTAGAAGGCATTTTAATACACACGATTATATAAACACAGACTACAGAGATGATAGACAGAACAATTGGCACTGGGAAATAATATAAAATGGAAATCTACATCGAGATCAATATCGATGTTTTGCAAGCTTCTAAAACGCATTTTAATTATTTTACAAATCTTTCGAGAAATCAGTTTAATTTTTAATTTTTTATTTTTTTTTATTATTAATTTCTTCTCCTTAAAATAAGCAAAATATGATTTGTAAAAGATCAAATAAATATCTGAGCCCATATATGTCATAAACCAGATTAAATTATTTATTGACAAATCAAAAACCATTAGAAAAACATTACAAAAATTCAAGAGAAGACATTTTGAAATTGAGAGACTCAATTAAAGAAATCTCAGTAAAGTAAGAGAAATATATTCATGACTAGAGACCGGATGTTAGGCAAAATGCCTATTCTTTAATATTAAAGATATGATCAAAAATAACGTTTTAAAGTTTATATGGAGGGTTATAGTTTCGATTTAAGCCAATTTTATTTTGCCTATTTTGCCTATTTCGACCTTTACTGCCTAAATAATTGCTTTAGTGACTAATGTTGCCTATTCTATGCATTTTCTTGAAATTAAGCCTTCATTGGGAAAATGTAATTTATATAACATCAATAATACACACATATATGTGTGTATATTAGGTGTTTGTAAACACAAGCACGTGGTACGTTGCAATATATATACAGAGTGAACTTCAAAGATATGCTCATACTTCGGGAAGTGATTAGTGACATCAAAAGAACACAAAAAGTCCTCGTGTATTTTGTCTAATTCCGTATCGTGTACGAGTGACAGAGTGCGAACTTGGAATCGAAAATCGAATACTGACAATTGGAACGAAACTTAAAGATGTGCGCATACTTCGAGAGGTGATTCGTGACAGGAAAAGAAGACAAAAAGTCCTCTTGAATGTCAGGAATCACCTCCCGAAGTATGTGTACGCCTTTATGTCTCGTTCCAATTGTCAGGATTTGATTTTGGATTCCAAGTTCGCCCCCCTGTCACTCCTACACGACGTGGAATTCGATAACATACAAAAGGACTTTTTGTCTTCTTTTGATGTCATGAATCACCTCCTGACGTATGTGCACATCTTTCAGGTTCAACCTGTATATATGGAATGCATAACAAGCTTCGTTTTTATATATACAATAAAAGAAGATATTAACAAAGAAGTATGTTTCTATATTCTTTGAATATTATCTATGACTTGAATCTATTTTTAATTATATTGAGTATTTATCTTCATTATTTCGAGTTACATTTCAGTGCCTATTTTACTGCCTATTTCTTAAATTTTTAGTGCCTATTTGCCTGCCTATTTTCCAGGTTTTTAGTGCCTAAACATCCGGTCTCTATTCATGACAATTAAAAAAATAAATAATCAACAATGTTTTGTCACTCGGTTACAAGCATATTTTCATTCTTTCTGAAATGAACTATTCCGTTAGTAGTACTAACATTCCAATAATAATGGATTCTAAATTTAGGCCATTATGAAAACAAATAATTACAGGGCAAATGCCCTTAAAAGTATTTTGGCTAATTCAAGCTTAAAAAGTGGATAATCAGTCAATATGGATCCAAAATTAAGTCACATCTGGTCAACCAAAACTATCCTGAATAATCCGCAGATGACAAGAAGAAAGACTTTTGCATATTAGTATGAGAGTTTCAAAGAACCACATTATGTAGCCGAAAGACAAAGTAATCATGGCAAATACATCAAAATGCACCGGTGTACAGATGGGTCCTGGAAATTACAACGTCTCTCCAGAGAAGGATGATCAGGCAGATGTAGTGAACATAGAACTAGCCTCAGAACTCAGTGATGATGTTGTCACCTATCGAATCAATAGCGAACAGGTTACGCCAGGAAGAGTCAAAACTTATTTACAGGTAGAAATCACACCTAATGCTGAACCAGCACCAAGAATTGAACATCCTAAACGAACTGTTCATTATACCACTGAAGGAACCCAATATCTGGCTTCAGACGTGACTCCGGCTGATAGTAAAGGCAAAAAAGGCAAAAAGGGCAAAAAGGGCAAGAAGTGAAGAAAAAAATGTCTTTGGTCAAATGTCTCTCATCACCTCCAAAATGAATCTCAATATTGCTATTGACAAAGGTTTATTACCCACAGCGTAATGCAGTTATTAAACTCCTCGTGGCAAAACATGTTTTTTGGATGCAAAATGCGATGTTATTTGAAGGCTTTCAAGATACGGTAACTTCTATCTTCACTTGGCGGGCAATAGATTTAATTCAAACATATACAAAACTCAAGCAAGCAGTACACTAAATACAGTACAGTACAGTAAATTTTGCCAAATAAAGTAACTAAAATGTAACATATTTTTTGTATTTTCCTTTCTTCTTTTCTTCTGGAATTTATTTGAATCCCATAAGTAAGGAAATAATTAGCACGCTTACTGAAGATACATATTTAGATCCAGAGCAATATGGAACCTATTTGTCGCCCAAGTGGTCTATTCTATATTATTAAACAACTGAATGCATAATTATGGTTTTAGTTGTCACAATAACAAAAATATAAATATTTCATCAGACATTAATCTTCAAATTTGTCTTCTGGAATATTTTGGACTTAGATTTGGCATTAAATCGGCCCAGTAGTCGCTTGTAGGTGTTACTGTAGTTAAAATACCCGTTTCCACACAGAAACTGGGTTTATACAAGTCATAAACTTGAAGCTAACATTTTCAGTTTTGGACTTATATAGCAATGCAAATTCCAGATTTCGTTCAGACGATATCAGGTAATAAAAAAAGGTAAGCACGCGAAATACATGCAAATAAAGTTTTGATCATTATTTTAAGATGAATTCAAAGTTTATGTTACGTTGGGTGAAAGTATCACAGTATTACTTCAAATAAATGCTATTTTAATTACATAAAAAAAAAAACATATCGTGAGAAAGGGACAGAACTTTGTGCTTCAATGAACTTTGTGCGTGTAAACATTGGATGAAAGTGCTTCTATGTTCGTTATTTGTCTTTATTCATTTATATTCCTTTATGTATTGCTGCAAAAGAAAGATTACCACTCTTAGCACAAAACATTTGAAGTGCCCATGTTTTTCAAATGGAGTTGCAATACGTCGTACTGTTTATTTGTCAATCTGTTTAAAATTCTGTTCAATTAACTATATTTGACAAGATCCTATTGTGTTACTATAGAATTTACAATGTTTGGAATTTAACCTCCCTTCTATGGAAAAATAAACGCATATTAACATCCACACAAAAGACACGCTTGTCCTGAATGAAACTGAATGCTTTAACCTAACCTCTTTCATGAAATTCTGTGTATGCCACTATACCTGACCAACTTAAACCTGAATTAGTAGAGGTGGTTAGGAATCATTCAGGAATGTATACTGCTGTATATTGCATCAAAAACGAATATTTTTTACTATAGTTATCGTAGAAAATTTTATTACATCACCTTCGTGCACAAATTTCCAACAAGAGGGTTGATTACATCCCGCTTAATACTCAGGATTTCAAGTCTTGAACGATAGTTTCTAAGCCTAGAGAATTTCTGGCGGGTATTAGTATGATTTGGATTCCACGATAAGCTGTAGGTCCACATCTCATATAGCCTCACTGCTGAAAGGGGCACTAAACTCATATCAAATGAAGTAAAATCTAATACGAGAGGAAAACGTATGCCAGGTACCACTGAAATCGAGTTAATTTTATAGAGTTATCGTGGAAGAGAGAAGGAACAAATGCATGTTAAGTGGAATGGCAACAGCTCGCTTACGCTTGGATCATTAATGACATTTTAATCACATTTCCGTACTTCATTCAGGGCGCAACATTTCAAAGTCAGACTCATTGGCCAATCCAAAAATGTTGATCGCCAGTATCTCCCACTTACAAATTATGAGAGGTTCCCACCACCTGCCTTCTGTTTGACAAAGTAAGAGATTATATCAGAGCATAAAATTTCAAAACCAGACAATTAGATTCAGGATAATAAATTTTGAATTGTCAATTCATATCAGTGACAATTATTTCCTCACTTAGTCACAATTATTTTCGTGCGAAACAGAAACTGCGCAGCCCTGTGAATTTACGCAGAAATCATTCCTACGAATTTTGGTCGCCAGCTCTAAATGGCGGGCCGCGGAGGCTCAGTGGTAAAGTGTTCAGCTCTGATGCTAGGGGTCCCGGGTTCTATCCCAGCCCCCACCAAGTGAACTTTGTGGTGGACAAACACCATGTGCGTTTGTTTTCTCGGGGTTCTCCCGTTTCCTCCCACTTTCTTCATTCCACCATTTCATTCATTTCTCATTATCACCGTCTCCTTTAGCCTAGCCAGCATAAACGTGGGACGTAAAACTCGAAAATTTCATTTCATTTTCAGCTCTAAATGGCGACCTGGCTCGGAAATTTTGCGCCCTGCTTTATTTTTTTGTAATATTATATGGTTATTTTTTACGAAAAGAAAAATGTATATGATTAAATATCTTTGTTGTGTACACAGTACCTCGCTTTATGATGTAGGATTGAGTTATTGGTAAATATTATCGAATCGATTCTGAGATAGAAAGGAAATCTTAAATAAAATAAAATTACAGCCTGGAGTTTTTAAAAACCATACTCCCTGAGTTTATGAACTCTATTAATTTTACAGGAACTATTTACACTTACAAAGATACATATTAATACTATAGAAGTTCATTGCTCGCATTAGTTCATTGCTCAAAAGTTATTTTTTTTTTCGTTTAAAATCAACAATGGACACTTCCTGTATTGTATTGTGTTCTTGAATTTATTGTCCTCTGAAACTTTAAGGATAAAGGAGACGATAAAACATGAATTATGATAATGAACCAAAAAGTGAATGGACAATTGAAATTTTAATTGTCATTGACAAATACCATTGAAATTTTAAAAATTGAAATTAATTTCAATAAATAACCTTTATTGTATGGATTCTCATCCTTTTTCACTGAGGCATCACCATAAATAATATACAGAATGTTAATGGAAAGTTATTCTGGGAAGGCATGATTTCTCAGTCCCGGGGACAAAATTATACATCTATTGACTTATTTTGTAACGAAGTAACAACATTTATTTACTTACCTTATTTCTTAATGCAATTGTATATTGAAAAATCAAATATTTCTTGTTTTGAATCTACTCAATAATGTTTATTATAATATACCATTAGAAAAAAAAAAAGATACAAATTTTACAGCTTTGAGACATCGAAAAGCATGTCAGGAAAGTTCCAAGGCCTAGGTTCGGCTGTAACACATTTCCGTCTTTTTTTCTTAAGCAAGGGAGATTTTCGCACAACCATAGATTGAGGATCCACGTATTGTCAATTAATAATGAAATGAAAACGGTGTGCAAAATGGAAAAGTGTATTGTTGGGAACAAACGGAATGGAAGAAACATGGATAATTAAAGAAATAGTATAAATTGATTCTCAGTAGACATTATAGTTATTATTAGAACCTTCAATTTTAAATGAGAAATTAGTAATTGTAATATGAGCCTTGGTTCTTAAAGTTTTAGTTTACCTTTTTGGTGTTTTGTAAAATGTTACGATAGTTATTATTTAATATTGTATAAATTCACAATTAGATTTTACATTATACAGTTTTGTACCTTAGCACATCATACAAACACAATATATCAATGCGATAGTCGTTGACGTTTACAGTTGGGACAGTAAGTTTACAATATTTCATAAACATTACCACCAACCTACCAGGAATACTATCATACCAAGGATGTTATAAAATAGAGGATTTGCCCATATGTATCTTCATCCTATTAGCTCAATGAAACCCAAAAACAACCGAGCATCTTCACATCTGATTGGCTACTCTCGTTTCCGTCATGAATGTTGTCTCAAAATATTGCGATTTTAGTGGAGCAGGCAGAGTGGGGGCGGCGAAACTGTAGCGTTTGGCTTCACGATTTGGTTGTACAGGCAGATCCTCTATTTTATAACATTCTTGTATCATGCCCTACCAACATTTTTTGCATTTAACTACATTTGTACCTCTTTTCCAACTTCAAAACTGTATCGTTTTATTTAAATATCACAAACTAGCAGCGTTCACCCCGCTTCGCTGCGGTCACCCCGGAACGCAATAAACTTTGTTACTTAGATAATTTTTACTTTTTCGCTTTCAAGTGATATGATAAAAACCATAGAAGATTGCAGTAAATCTTAACATTATATCGCCTGTCATTTATGTTAACCCGCCCCGCTTCGCTGCGGTCATCCCGGTGCTGGCATATTGTAAAAGTGTCTGTAAAAATAAGCAAATCAATTAAAAAATTTTAAACAGAAGATTCAAGCTATTTTCCGCTGTATATCGCCTGTCATTTATGTTAACCCGCCGAGTGACACGGTCATGCGGGTTGCATATAAATACGTTTATTTTTACCTATGATGAACTAATAACAAAGGATTTGTACGTTATGGACACTTGAATGGTCAATTATCTCAAGACACTGGTAATTAAAAATTAAAGTGATATGATAAAAACCATCTAGGGTCCAAATCCTAATAACCCCCCAAAAATGAAAGAAATTGGTTCAGCCGTATTAGCGTGATGAGCGGACAAAGGATTTTGTACGTTCTCTTTTATATATATAGATAGATAATTAAGAGGGCTTTAGCGTAATGAATTGTTACCGGCGAGCCAATTTTACAAATGTTCCCCTACTTTTGTTAACCCATAACTCCACTATTATCCATAAATGCTTACAATGACAAAAATATTCTATACTGACAAATTATATGAATACTACTACTTCTACCTTTGGAACTATGTATAAATTGAAAATGAACTCTGACTAAACGAAAACACTTAGTAACAATGTTATTGCCTTCATCACCTTATCAGTTTGATAAAGGAAATACAAGTACATTTGATAAAGGAAATATTTCCAACAATAAATATGATGAAAGCAATATTACCCATAAAACATGTGATAAAGGTGATATGTTTGATGTCTGATTTAGACAATGTGTCTGATAACATGTCTGATAAAGACACTATATCTGATGAAGGCAATGGCACATTATCGAAATTGTAACACAGATAGTTAATAATAGTTAATAGTGTTTGCTTTGGACAAGCTTCTTTTTTAACTGACAAATCATTTATGTGTAGTAATCACGGACATAATTATATTCTACTTGACTTTCTTAACAATATTGTCGTTAAGATATTTCTCATTAGAATGTTTATTTGATAACGTTTCTGTGTAAAATATTCTTAAGAGCACCATGTTAAGCACTATGAAGGTAAGAAAATTACATATCCAAAATACTGTTGAGAATAAAGGGTCATCTGGAATTCTGCGTTTCTTCTCTGACATCCAAAGGAGACTGCCACCAGTTATGTATCCTGCAGTCTATAAATGATAGAGTGCAAACAGAAAAATAGAAGTAAGTTTTGTAAACTATTAAAAATGCACATATTTTTTTGAAAAAAGAAGTACTATATTAAATTGTCTCAAATTATTTTGTTGGTTTATTGCGTTTCTGAGTATACTTCTAAGATGAACAAAAAGCGCACAGTGCAATGAACAATCATTTGTAAAAGAAATGCATCCTGTAATAAATACATTTCATTAATGTAAACATTTTGACGTTTTGCATTTAATTATGACTTAATAAAATGAAACAAAAGTTTGTTTCAACTTACCACGCTTAAATAAGATTGTCAGAAATCTGATTTTAAAAATGTCCCGTTCTGTTTCTTTTCTTTTAAAATAAATCATTTATTAACGTCAATTTTAAATCTCCTTCTTTCCTTATTACAAAGTGGGAAACTATTTGTACCTTTTAAGATGTTGATGATCTTCCATTCAAAATTTAGCCTATATAATTCATTGTGAAATGATTGGCACAATACTGAACTCGGGTTGCATCGGTCGAAGTTTTGCTACTTTGTGACAACACCCTCAATGTGATAAAATGTGGGTAAATGTTCAAAGTACAATTTGAACACTTCCCGCACATCTACATCACAAGTACAAAAATACTGAAAATACAAAATTGAGGTGAATAAAATAATAAACCCGAAAAATAATTTGGGGGTGTAAAGGTGTTCCATATAAATAACATGGAAAAGATTTTTCAGATCCCTGTAAAACCTCTCTAAAGTTGGAATTTTCTATTTTTACTGATTTACGTAGGTAGTGCTATCGAAAACGTACAAGCATACCGAATTTCAAGTTTTTATTCCAATTCTAAATACCTAAAAATGAGATTATAGGTAAAAAAAATCCCATTTAAATAACATATGGAAATTCTTCATCTCCTCTTTAGACCCCCTAAAAATGAAAAATATTAACGTTTTTCAATTTTCGTGTGGGTTAGTTCCAGAAAACTACAATCATGTCAAATTTAATCATTGTAGCCCTACAGGAAGTACTCAATAATTTATGTCAGTTCATGTAATTTCATATATGGTTAGGATGTGACGTTAAAAATGAAATGAAATCTTTGAGTTTTACGTGCCACAGTTATGCCGGCTAGCCTAAAGGAGACAGTGATAATGAGAAATGAATGAAATGGTGGAATGAAGAAAGTGGGAGGAAATGGGAGGACCTCGAGGAAACCTACGCACACGGTGTTTGTCCACCACAAAGTTCACTTGACGGGAGCTGGGATCGAACCCGGGACTCCAAGTTGAACGCTCTACCACTGAGCCACCGCTGTAACGTTAAGTGAAAGCCCTGATTCTGATACTTCATTTCAGAAATAAACTTGCAGTTAGAATAGGCAATGTAAAAAATAAATAAATAAAAGAAAATAGAGTGCACATTCTGTAGTGTGAAGGTTGTACTTGTTTAACTAAGCACACCTTTTTAATATCTGGGTTTAATTGATTTAACCTTAATCCTTAATTTGATTAAATATTCTAGTTACTCCTTTGCTTGGTTGTTTTTGAGACACACGAAAGACGAAAATCTACATTCAAAAAGATAAGTAATAGGAAACACCAACAGAAATTTTACAGTTTTACCAGATGAAAAACTCCTGGCTGAAATTCATGTGGTTCCGATCCTACATTAAGTTGTGGGTCCACATCCCATATAGCCTCAGACCCGCTGGAATTAATTCATATAGATTGTTCCGCAGTTGCTCCCTCCTCTGGATCCTTTCCTGTATCGGTGGCCGGTTCCTTCCTGCTTTGACCTTTAAGAAGATAACAATATTAAACCAAAGCAAGTCAACCTATTAGATCTTTTGACTTCGACAGACACATATAGAGTTTTGATTACACACATTTGGTAGCACATCAATGTTACATATAAAGTCAGTGTCGCCGTCATTTCTATCACTCTTTTTTTCTATTTAGTACTCAAGGAACTAGCCTAAGCAGGCTATTTGTATAATGTGAGCTATTTTAATCGTTTTAATATTTAAATGATTTTTCCTTTTTGAGTATTACTTGCATTTTAATGGGGAAGGAAAAGTGTATGAACACGTGTTTATTACTAATCTGAAATTTTAAAATGTACAAATCTCACATAGACAAAATGAATAGCAGGGTAATTTAAATATTCAGTAAGAAGTAATATGAGCCAGGGGCGGATCCAGGGGGGGGGCAATCGGGGCGATCGCCCCCCCCCAGGAGAGGAAACTTTCTTATTTTATATATAAATAAACCCATCCATAAAAAGTTGGGAGCTCTTAAAAGTAGCTCTAAGTAGCAGTATTACTACCGACCGCCTCCCCCAGAAGTCCGTCCTGGATCCGACCCTGATATGAGCTTTAAACAGCTGAGTTGTCCGGGGTTCCCGGTATGTTGCATCCTCGATTATTACAATTCTGATATGGAAGTCCTCTTTTAAGTTCTCCAAGGAAAAAAATACTCGCACATCTTAACGAGAAATTGAACATACTCCTTGTGATCATTTGGTGAGTAATTGTAGTCTGAAACACAAACACTGCAGGAAAGTCTCTATATTGTTTTAGATATCCGTAGTTCTCTTATTACAGTTTATTTTAGTCTGCGAGACTCAAGTTCTTTCAAGCTCTTTCGCTTAATAAAATCAGTTTAAAATGGGCTGTAGCCTGTTGCTAACGAAAGCATAGAAGATAATGTATGTATTGGTCCCTACCTTTCAAAAGTTAACATTAAATTTATAATATTCCTGTAAGCGTACATATACCTGTTTAAGATTTTGATTATTCATTTTGAACTTACCATAATATGTCCAATCTTTGACATCCTTTGTTAACAGTATCAAAAGTAAAACAATGAAAGATAAGGTAATTACTGCCAATGCAACAGTGACCAGTTCGTTATTAGTGCTTGAAGTAAAGGTGTGCACGGACCGGAAGTTTTAGCCCAAGCCCGACCCGCCTCGTGAATTTACAATGTGAGGCCCGATCTGAGTCCGAAATATGTTTTAGCATTTAGGCCCGAGCCCGGTCCGAGCTCGTGTGATAATCAAATGAGGCCGAAATAAGCCCGAAATACAAAAATTAACGGAAAATTGTATTTTTATTTATAGCAGTTAGAGGTTTAATTTTGCAGTTGTACTTTAAAAGTTCTCCAGAAAGAACGGTGCAATATATATCGTTGTACAGGATTTACAAAGTTAGACCCGAAAAAGCCCGAGCCCGGTTGTATATTTAAAAATTCACGGCCCGAGCCCGGCCCGGGCCTGAAGTGATATATACTTTGTAGGCCCGAGCCCGGCGCGAATGGGGTCGACCTTAGGCCAGCAGGCTCGGCCCGATCCCGTGCAGACTTCTAGCTTGTAGTAATTATATTACAAACATATGATACTGGAAAGGCCAAAGTATTAATTAGAATCATTACAAGAACATTTATCATGTCTTTATCCATTGTTCTTCAAAGTTGCATCATCTGTGGAAAACGAAAAAAAAAAACTATTGTTTTTCAATACAATTGATAAACATTGACATGAGAACTACAAAGCGAGATGAATGTATTAAGAATGTGTAGCCCAAACATGAATTGAGATAGAAACATCAAACGAAAATTCTATATTTTCTACTATTTTTTACTTGTCGGTCTCACACTTTCTAATCTGTGATTATAAAATGACGTGTTACCATGTTACATTCTTTAATTAACCAGTCATATTGTAATACGTCCATGAGTGTTACAAACACCTAATTCCATTCAGTAGATCCCTTCCCGCTCCTCTTGGTTGGAGGAGCGATGTGGTGATGCATTGCATTGCTAATAAAGAGACAACGCCGTCCGTCGATGCTATGTTCTCAACCGGACTCGTCTCGAAAATGTTTCTGTCTCGACTCAACTCAAATTCGAGACGAGTCCTCTCGAAATTCGAGTCGAGACAAAATATACGAGTTAAAATATACGCACACATCAGCCAGAACATTATGACTACCTACCTAATTCTGAGTATATCCACCTTTGGGACAGATAACAACGGCGACGTGTCTTGGCATGGACGCAATGATCCTTAGTAGGTCGTTGGAGAGAGTTGGCATCACATATGCACACACAGGTCACTTAATTCCCGTAAATTCCGGGGAGGACCCAATGCGATCTGGCGTCACGTTCAATCACATCCAAGATGTGTTCGATTGGGTTCAGATCTAGCGACTTGGGGGCCAAACACATTACTTGGAACTCGCCCCTGTGTTCCTCGAACCACTCCATCACACTCTTGGTCTTGTGCCATAGAGCATTATCTTGTCGAAAAATGCCACTACCGTTCTTAAACATGGTCGTCATGCAAGCAGTATGACGCAGTGTGAGAAACGCCCGGCCATCTTGGTGCCTTGCTCGAGCTCCACTAGACACATGGATGCTCACGTAAATGTTCCTCAAAGCATAATTAGGCCAGCTTGTCTCCGTCCCGCACACATCATCACGTCCATGCCAAGACACATCGCCGTTGTTATCTGTCAAGGCGCTGTTCTCTTGGAACACGACGGATTCGCACCCTAACATCGTCATTATGAAGGAAGTATCAGGATTCAGGAGTCAATGCAACGCTCTGCCACTGCGTCAAAGTCCAATGGCGATGGTCACGTATTCATTTCAGTCTTAATTGCCGATGTCGTGGTGTTAAGGCAGTATCTAACGTTTTGAGCTAAGATCATCAGTCCCTATATGATAACAGGGTGAACTTCTTTCCATAATATTATGAAAACTATTTGTCTTATGCAGTTCAAACTTTTTCCAGATGTCAACCTACCCCAATACTACATGTTCTCCTTTTTATTTTTAAACTAGCTCTTATAGTCCGTTAACATTACTTTTTACAAGGAAATGTGACAACGCTGGAAACAACATTCAGGTATTGCAGAATCAGCACGGTTTGATTTCCTACTCGTGGAGGTGAAGAAATAAACACGCTCTCCTGACCCATTCACATCATTGTTCCTCACTGATCTTCAGAAAGTTAGTAGGGAAGGGAAACAAGTTACGAAATGAGAAAAGGTCGTTCATCTATTAATGTGGAGAATGGATATCTTCAAAGTTATGTTATTTGACAACCTGATTATATGATTCGGAAAAAAACAGGGTTGCGGGAGGCAAGACTGGCCGCTGTCAAAAATGAGACAACGTTATCTTTTTACTTGTATTTTATAACATGACTTGTCAAACAGGGTGAACTTTTCCTATTTTGATTTTTAAACCATTTTTGATCCTAAATTTTGATTTTTGCGAGGTGTAAAACAAAGGAGACACGACTGAAAGGACACAAAATTATTGTAAAAGCATTATCATTAATATTTTGCATTCCAAAATAAGAAAAGTTACTTTAAAAGATAAAACTTATAACTTTAAAAAATATCTGGGAAGATGAAAGAAAAAATCATGGCATTTTAGACGTGTGCGTAACATTAATATACAAAATAAATAAATAAATAAATAAATATTACAATACTTTTGAGAGACTAGATCATTTGGACCAGATATTGGTATTCTAAAAGTAAACAAATGAAATATTTTACTTGATTTTGACTGAAAACGTGATTTACAGAATTTTATATATATAGTTATATATATATATATATATATATATATATATATATATATATATATATATATATATATATATATATATATGTGTGTGTGTGTGTGTGTTATATAGTATTTTGAATCAGTTTCCTGATCAACATTACGTTACTTCTTAGGAATCTACAATTGCGTCACTTTTGAACAAAGAGACGTTTATTCTTGTTTTCCCTACGTAGTTCATAACACTTCATAATTTTAGAGAAAAATACCTGGTAATTCGTATCACTTCCACTCTCCTGATTTATATAAAGAACCAATTACCGGTTGGTCGCAAACTGGAATTATTATTTTCCGCTGAGGAATCTTATCAAACTCTCAATCAAATTTGGTCGACACATGAAAAGTAATGGTCTTGTCCCAAAGTGGAATGAATACAATTTTCACGGAATCAATAAAAATATATCCACAGAAAGCTACATTGGTCCATATTTCCATATTCGTGTATACTTCTATTTTGTAGTTTGACCATTCAATACATTTGTTGATGAAACATCGCAACCAAAATCTCACAGCCCACAATCTCGCCTGACAAAAATTTCGCGGACCAAAATCTCACATAAAGAAAATCTTTTCCCGGACGAAATTGCCTGGCTAGGTCCTCGCGGAATAAAACTTAGCCATCTAAAATCTCGCGCGACCAAACCTTGCAGTAGCGATTTCTCGTGTAAAATAAATTGCAAGACAGAATATAAGTGATTTTATTAATTTTTAAAAGAGGAAAAGAAAGATAGATAAGTAGTTAGTTCCCGGCTTATTAACAGTTGCGTTGAAAACAGATCTTCACATTTCACGTTCACCATATTATTTAATTAAATAGAGAGACAGAACAAGAATGAGGTGGCCACTTTTTTTTGGAAAAAATTACGGATAAAACCTGTTGACTCAGAAACGAAGAACTTATTTATGTAGGCGGATAACTTGTAACTCATGTAACTGAGGTACAGCACTAAAAAGTTTGTTCCATCACCATGATATTGTTCTATATGAACAATGCAATGAACATACGTATTTAGTAAAATTATTAAGGGTAACTTACATATATGGACTAAAAATTATGAAATTATGTTTTGATCATTGGCGTATTTAGGGGCTATCGGGCTAATACCATCATAAATAATTTCATTATTACGTTTTCGCATCATATGAACAACATAAATGATGGTACGAAAGCAATGAAGAGCATTTATCTACGTTTGAAATATCCAAGTCATTACACAATTTACTCCAATAATAAGTGTGGTTTAAATGTTCTTATATCACACCATTCGTGGAACAATCGTGACACGGAACGGCTGTGAAAACTTCTAGTTGAAATTAAGAAAATAATAAGACAAATTTTTTAACATAAGTTAACAAAACGGAGCAATAAAATTTCGAGACAAGAGCAAAAGAAGTCTTTAAGGATCGAGACGAGACGAGACGAGACCTTTAAACTTAGGAGACGAGACGAGAAAACCTTACTTCTCGTCTCGTCTCGTCTCATGAGGAGCATTATCTAAACGAAGCAGATATCATTCTTGCTTGTAGTGACCAGCTGGCAGATGTTGGTGCATTTTTTGCATGAATAATCGATTTTATGTCATATCTCCAAGCATATCTTCAATCTGTACGCTATTACTGGGTATTAGCCAAGAATAGAACGCTGTAGAATGCATTAGGTTATTATTTAGAAATGAAATGAAATCTTTCACTTTTACGTCCCACGGTTATACCGGACGGTTATACCGCTAAAGGAGACTGTGATGATGAGAATGAACGAAATGCTGTAATGAAGGAAGTGGGAGAAACGTGAGAACCCCAAGAAAACCCACGTACATGTCGTTTGTCCATCACAAAGCTCACTTAGCGCGAGCTGAAATCGAGCCTTGGATCCCATACACCAGATGTGAGCACTCTTACCACTGAGCCACGGTGGTCCCCGTTATTCTTCAGGTCATAATAACTGATGTACAGTAAAAGAATTCTTAAAATTCCCATATTCTTAATCTGCACGAAAATAGATTTGATGAAAATATTTCTTCCATCTGGGTTTATTATACTTCCAAACTATGTTATGCATAAGTATCGGAAGTCTAATAGAACGGCTCTGCCTGTTGACAGGTATCAGACCAAAAGCGGTAAGAGATATTGAGAAGGATTTTCCGGAATAGATTTAGTGTCATAAGAATAGGTTCCATCTCCTCCGTCAATCTTCTATACAAATCGGAAGTGATAGAGATCGACTGCTTACGGGTCATAAATCGAAAACTATACTAGCTAGCGACAAGCGAGTTTAGGGAATTGATTCAAAGCCTCTCAAAAATGTACCATTTCTACCTAGTACCTATCTTTCTATAAAAACCGAAACTGGTAGAAATTTACTACTACTTCCAGTTTCAATATTGGTTTTTATAGAGGAAAGACGATAAGATATATCAAGAAGGAGTTTTCTAGAATCCACTCAGCACCCCAAGAATAGGTTCCGTGTCCGTCTCCTCCAACAACCTTCTATTTAAACCATAAGTGGTAAAAATCAACCACAACCAGTTTCAAAATTAATGGTCATAAATCAAAGACGGAAATAACTAGCGACGAGAGGATTTCGCAAATCGATTCAACGTCAAGAAAATTTACCACCTCTACCCCTCTCTCACTATTAAAACCGGAAGTGGTAAAAATTTACTGCTATTTCCGGTTTCAATATTGATTTTTATAGAGCAAAAACTGTCAGAGAACTCGAGAAGTTTTCGGGAATTCCAACAACGTCTCAAGAATAAGCTCCCTTTCTTCCGTTAACCCTGTATTGAAATCAGAGGTGGTAGGAATAAACCGTTTTCGGTTTTAACATTAAACGCCATAAAAATAAATTGGTAGTAGATAGCGCCAGCTTTCGAAAATCGATTGAACATCTCAAGAAAAATACTATCTTCTCTTATCTGTCTCTACTGAAGCCGGAAATGGTAAAACAATTTCACTCTTCCAGTTTCAAATCTCCCTTGGGACTATGTGGATATCATACGCGTCTTTGGCGCGGGAGACCCGGGTTCGATTTCCGGTGGGAACTCGTATGGTTGGTATTCCTTCGCTGTAGGTCCACGTCTCATATAGCCTCGCTGTTGAACGGTACGCTAAGCTGAAATCAAACTAAAACTAAATCCATAGCTCCATAGAGCAAAATCGATAACTGATATCAAGAAGCAATTTTATTATTATTACCCACGATTTTTTTCTGCCTTACCAGGCGAATATCACCACGATGATATACTCCCCGCTTATGCTCTGTCTGATTTCCACACTTCCTTGCCTTTGTTATTAATGTTTCAGTATAAAATGGCCTTTCGGCTCCATTTGACATTTCGTTTTCTAAAATAAATATTAATTGATACATATAAATTTACTCGTCAGTGGTGTGTGTATGTGTCTAACACAGCAGCGGTCTATTTCTCAAAACTACTCGTCTTGTAATATTTTTTGAGAATCCATCAAACATCATGGAAATACTAGAATAATAGTAAAATTCATTTCTAAGTATTATTGCTGACATTTTTAATTTGCCGCTTTTTTTACAGTATATACAAGTGTAAAATATTTGATTTTGAGAAGTTTCATACTTGTATTACAAGACTAGTAGTTTTGAGACGTAGGCCTCTGTAGTCTCAAGTTTGATTTAAAAAAAAAGGAAAAAAATTAGGTTCTCGATGCCATTCAAAACGCAGATATGTAAATAAGATATATATAGTAAAAGAATCGTACGGACCGTTCTTTATTTTTACTCATTTCTAGATTTATTAGACAATTTTGATACGAATATACCTAACAGACAGTAAGTACCAGCATTTAGTATATCGTCCGTTTTTTGTAAGACATCTCTTTGATCTATATGTAAACTTTTGTCAGTTGATGCAACAAATAAGTGAGTTTGCTCTACGCTATACAGTTTGAAACTAATTTTGTACGATGAACAGGCTTCCCTCACTTGAAAACAACATAGACAGATTTTCTGAAACTTTCGTACGTTGTTAGCTGCAATATGACTGTACAGGTAACTATTAGCGGAGATGTTTACGTAGAATCAAGGAAATCTTTACGGTCTATGAAGAGAGAAAACAAACTTTGCTCTTATGTGCTGTCAATCTGCATTCCATTTGTTTCTTTTTTCCGCGGACAACCCTAAGTTCATGCACGTGAACCTAGCGGGGGCAGAGAATGAAAGAAATCTACCTGGTTAGCTTCCTATCTGCTGTTCTGCACTGTTGCAAAATGCGGCCAATATATTAAACAGCTTTTAAGTGGAAGAAAATTAATTTTTAATTAGCGCGCTCTAATACGAGGGTCACTACGAAAGTTTTGAGATACGCATTGTTGTGGCACAGTATTTGAATTCCAACAATTGCATTCGGTAGTGGTATCCGTAGTGAGGAAGCGGGATGGAGCTCGAAAGGGAACATTTTCGGGCAATGATCCTTTACGATTTCAAAAGTGGTTTGAACGAGACACAAAGCCTTGACCGTTTGCAGGGGGCATTTGGGGACCTTGCTCCTTCCCGTGCTACAATTTTGCGGTGGTTTGGTGAATTCAGAAGAGGCGAAGAGGCGACATAGCTTAAAGGCGAAGAGAGAGCTGGACGTCCGGCAACAGCTGTGTCAGATGAAAACATTGCCGCTGTGGAACAAATGATTCGAGAAAATCCTCGAATAACTTTCAAGGACATTGAATCTACAGTGAACATTGGATCGCCAGCAGTAACAAAAATTCTTCATGATCATCTTCGGCTCAGGAAGGTTTCAACTCGTTGGGTGCCTCACACTTTGAACAGCAGAAGCGCATGCGTGCGGAATGGTGTGAAGAAATGCTTGCAAGATTTGATGAAGGCATTTCTCGACGCGTCTCTGACATTGTTACTGGTGAGAGGGCTTGGATCTATCAATTTGACCCTGAAAATAAACGCCAGTCTACAGTTTGGATCTTTCCAGACGAAAATCCACCCACGAAAGTGAAGCGACCGCGAAATGTGGGGAAGAAGATGGTCGCAACTTTCTTCTCAAAATCTGGCCATGTTGCAACTGTTCCACTTGAAGAACAAAGGGCTGTTACTGTTCAGTGATACAACACTGTTTGCCTAACAAAAGTGTTCCAGAAGCTTCGGGAACGGCGTCCAAGAGCTGGATTGCGTGGAATCCTGCTTCATCATGACAACGCGTCCAAACACATACGGCCAACATCACAATTCAGTTTTTAAAATCTACGGAGGTCAAACTTATGACTCATCCCCCGTATAGCATTGACCTGGCCCCGTGTGATTTTTTCTGTTCCCCAGGATCAAAGATCGCATGCATGCGAAGAGATTTTGCAGCCCTGAAGAAGCTGTAGTGGCTTACGAGAATGAATTTTCAACACTTGAAGAAAAAGACTGGCAACACTGCTTCCAAAAGTAGGGATGGCCACAAAGTCCCGGTTCCGGCGGAACCCGTTCCGCGAAGAACCGGTTCCGGACCTGGATCCGAAAATCCGGTTTCAGAACCGGATCTTAGGAACCGGTTCCAGACCTGGATCCGAAAACCCGGTTCCAGAACCGGATCTTAGGAACCGGTTCCAGACCTGGATCCGTAAAGCTGGTTCCAGAACCGGATCTTAACAAGCGGTTCCAGATCTGGATCTGAAAACCCGGTTCCAGAACCGGATCTTAGGAACCGGTTCCAGACCTGGATCCGAAAGTTCCCAAAGACCCGTAGAGGAGGCACAAAGTTCACCTTCAAAAAAATGCAAAGAGGACCATGCGCTTGTGCCTTCCCCGCCCAGACCCGCTTGTGCCCCCAGAAAAAAATTTGGTCGACCAGTGAGTGTTTAGCTAAATGAGTTGGACAGTTTGCCTGTTTAGCCAATGAGTTTGCCAGTTACCCAGTTTATTTAGCCAAATGAGACAAGCTGCCGCCGCCTCGGCGCCTGCCTGTCGCTTCCACCATATCATCTAGCATACTGTTCACAGCCTGCCAGCAGCTCGGGTTTAGCATAGGGATGGTCACAAATTTTCGGTTCCAGCAAAACCGGTTCCTCGAGGAACCGGTTCCGGATCCGGTTCCAGACCTGGATCCGAAGAACCGGTTTCAGACCTGGTTCTGAAGAACCGGTTCTAGACCTGGATTCGAAGAACCGGTTCCAGACCTGGATCCAAAGAACCTGTTCCAGACCTAGATCCGAAAAACCGGTTCCGGAACCGGATCTTCTAGAACAGGATCCGTTCAGACCCGAAAACCGGTTCCACCAGGAACCGGTTCTGGCCATCCCTATCCAAAAGTGGTTTTCGAGGATGCAAAAGTGTGTACAGTGTAATGGTGAATACTTCGAGAAAATGTAAGTGTTAAATTGATTTTAAGTATGTAAGTTATTTCACATCTCAAAACTTTCGTAGTGACCCTCGTATTACCTTAGCAAAAAAAAAAAAAAAAAAAAAGTAAAAGTGAACATGCAATATTAATACTAACAATCATTTGGCCAAATTTTAAACCGTATAAAGTAAATAGTTTTCATAAAATTTTGGAAAGAAACATGCCATGTTATTATATAGGGAAATCCTATAACATTCCGAGTGTTGGACTCAGCCTTAACATTCACACTCGTCGGCTGCGGAGGCCCATCGTTAAGAGTGTTCGGGACATTGTGTGTTCAGACATCCTTGTGCTTTGCCCAGCATTAAAGTCTGATGTTAGTTCCGCCACAGTTCGGTGCCTGTTCTGTTTTGCCAATCTGCTCAGCCTACGACGTCCGACATCTGTAATGAGGTGGGGGCACCCAACCTCTCGACGTCATTTCCCCTTGGTTTGTTGAAGACACCCACCACAGCACTCCGCAAAGTGGTATGAAGTAAGTAGGAAGGAACTAGAAAACCACGAGAAAGTCCACACACACGGTGTTTCCGTGTCACAAAGAACACTTGGCACCAGCTGGAATCGAATCAGAGTACTCACACCAAGAAAAGCGGCCCCGGGGCTAGGTCGAGTCCACTTTACGTTCATAGGTTCTTAATACAAATATGTTACAATTATGAAATAGATTTTCCTTAACGAGCTGCATAAAAACAAAAGCCTACGAAATGCATTAAACAATTAGCGCGATTTGATTCTGAAGTTGTATTAATAGTTTTTGTAAATTTAAAATTGATTACAAACTGAACTCGTAATTTTATTAGGTGAATATAAAATATACTCTCGGCACAAAACAAAACTATCTGGATTTGTCATGAAAAGAAAGAAAGAGAAAAAAGGAAATAGAGTTGCAACCAGAGTAGTAAGTAAATGAAATACATTTCAGACGTGAATTTCATAAAATAAAAATTACTAAACCCATCCTTCCTTCAGCAGTGCGCGGAATCTATGTCTAGTGAATGAACACCTCCATGATAACAGAGAGAAATCGGTGCTAAGTCGATAAGAAAAGAAAGCTAAATAAATTCATATTGAAAATTATATCAGTGTGTAAATACGGATACGCACCAAAGTTCGAAAACTTAACACACTATTACTCCTATATAGTCAGCATGTATCAAGTAATTGTTCAGCTTTCATTTGAGAGGATGGAAATTCAATTTTTCTGAACAACTATGTTACTGGAGTGAAGTGCGGAATGTATTTATCTTTCAGTGAACTGTTTTGATGCTAAGTGGCTTAACTCCGAAATTGAAATTTTCCAGGAGTCAAAGTTGAAGTTCAACATCTCATGAACAATCCATATTTCTTTTATGTTGGGAACCAAAACCATAACTACTGTATGTAGTTTATTGTTTTATAATTTAGTGTTTACAAAAATCCTTTTAAAAATACCTATTTATAGAAATGAAAGGTACCTATCTGTACTAGTTATTGGCATCTAAGCAGTCTGTTTATTGTAATATACTATGTAAAATTTCAACGAGTAAGTAAAATAGTCTTGCATCATAATATGTGATGTACAACTAATGTTACATTATATATTGTCCGTAATTCGTGATATGATGCAACACATTAAAGCCTCAAAATAGTTGCGGAAGCGAATAATCCAGAAATTATGTAGCCCTAACAAACGGGAACGAAAACACAATAATTATAACTATGCTAAATTACTATAGACTGCCAATTGCTCATACAGAGAATTTATGAAGTTAATTTTATAACAATACTTTTATACGAACTAGATATAGGGTACGAATAATAGAGTTATACAAACTAGATAATAAAATATAAGTATATCTGAAGTACAATCAAATATCACGACATTAATTATTAGTTTTAATTAACTGAATTGAGCTGAAAATTAAATCTTGATCTCGAAAGATTAACTATTAAGTTTATGCATTCTGTACCTTTCTAAAGTAATAAATTGCTGGAATTGGTTTCAAGGCTGATTCTGAGTGAATACTTTCTTCAAAATATTAAAAATTATAGAGAGATTTTCGATACATTTGAGTCGAGTCGAGATTTTTATGAGAAGTCTCGACTCGACTCGTGTCTCGACTCGAAAATTCAAGTCGAGAAATACGTTTGTCTTGACTCGTCTCGAATTTTACAAAGTGTGTCTCGACTCGAATCTCAACTCGAATTCGAGTCGAATCGAGTCAAGATTCGAGATATGTATCGACTCGTGCGCATTCCTAGGTATCATACATTGTAATATTTACATTATACCTATTATATCTTTTTCATATACACAGAAATTATGATATTGCCGTTTGATAATGTAAAAAAGAAACAAATATTCTATTTGTTAAGAAAAATTTACTGAAGGACTTTATGTTACTAATCAGAAATTAAACTGGTCATAATAAATATTCTATTTTCAGTTATGTCATTTTACATTTGTAAATCAGACCTAATATTATTGTTAGGAAAGAAATCACAAAAGTGGTATTCAGAGTCTCTGGATTAAGTTAAGAGCAAGTGAATAAACAAGGAAACAAACTTCGTACAAAGTTGATGACAAACTACTCACTCAGAGTATATGACTATTTCTTACGATATCTGAAACCTCCATTAAATGTTTGCATAAATTTATTTCCTGCTTGCAACTACCTTTTGTTTACAGTGAAATACGATTGAATTATGGTGAATAATTTGAAGTTACAGTTCTTATAATGCATAATAGTATTTTTCGTACAAGTTACATTTAATTTTACGTCATATTAAGTTATGCAAAACTGAGTAAATCAGTGAAACTATTAGGATTGAAATGATCGTAAATGTTTTCATAATTAGGAGACTGGATGGGTATGTAAACCCTCTTAACGTAACAATTTACTCACTCACACTCACTCACTCACTCTATGGCCTATGGAACCCGGAGGTTCAGTGCCGCGTTCACAAAAGCTCTCCACTGACTTCTATCCTTAGCTAATTGGATCCAGTTTCTACTTTGTATTCCTATCTCTGCGAGATCCATCTTAATATTATCCTCCCATCTACGCCTAGGTCTTCCTAATGGTCGTTTTCCTATGGGTCTACCAGTCAAGACTTTCAAACCTTTTCTACTTTCTTCCATTCTAGCTACATGACCTGCCCACCTAAGCCTCCTAGACTTGACGACCCTAACAATGTTGGGTAAACCATATACACTATTTACTTGTTTAGAAAATGAAATGAAATTCTTAAGTTTAACGTCCGACGGTTATGCCGATTAGGCTAAAGGAGACGGTGATAATGAGAAATGAATGAAATGGTGGAATGAAGAAAGTTGGAGGAAACGGGAGAACCCCGAGAAAACCACGAGCACGGTGTTTGTCCACCACAAAGTCAATACGGCGCGAGCTGGAATCGAGCCAGGGACCCCAAGCACCGTATTTGATTAGAATTCTGTACTGTGTATGTAGCAAATTACAATGTTAACTAACAAATTGTATGTATTGTTGTTTATCTCTTCCTAACGGTGCCACACATTCTACTTGTAAAATAAATGTCGCTAATAATAGGAATAACGATTAATAACAAAGATTATCTGCCATTATATATATTTTTTTAAAATGTAATCTTTTGTGCTTTATCAACGATCTGGTATCAGCACACTTGCCAGTATTTCACTACAAATTTCCTGAAATATTACTTTCTACGTATACTGATCCTTTGTTACCTTCGACTTCGAGTGTATTGTTGTAACAATAAGAATGAAATAGATCGTTTGTTTGACATGACTTTTTCTTACGTACAGCATTTTCTCACTTTTTTCTTTAAAAAATAACATCACCTTGGAAATGTTACGTTGTTATATAATAAAGTTTTTTATTAAATTGTTCTTGCAGCGCTGCATTCCTCATAGTAATAACCTGTACACATTATATAACAACGGAAAATAATAATCAGGAAGTGCACAGAGATTCTTGTTATTTTTTACTTTAATTTTTTGTTGTTATATTTAGTTTCGGAGGAATTTCCGAGGAAACAAGGGGGTATTATGATGGCAGTAAGAAATCGAACCCAAAGAGATGTGAGGATTATAGAACTATTAGTCTCATATCTCATGCAGCTAAAATTCTGCTCCGAATACTGAACAGAAGGTTATATGAAAGAACAAATAAAGAAGTTGAGGAGGAGCAGTTCGGGTTCAGAAGAGGCAAGGGCACGAGAGATGCAATTGGATTATTAAGGGCAATCGGTGAAAGATTTGTAGAAAAAGGGAAAACGGTGTATGTTATATTTATTGATCTAGAAAAGGCTTTTGACCGCGTGAATTGGGAATTGTTGTTGGGAGTTCTAACGAAGATAGGGTTGGAATGGAAAGATAGAAGATTCATAAGAAACTTATACATGAACAAACAAGTAAGTGTTAGGATAGGGGAAGAACTGACGGAAGAGAGTGCAATTGGAAGGGGAGTTCGACAAGGATGCTGCCTTTCGCCAGCACTATTTAATGTCTATCTAGAAGAGATAGTGAAAAAGAGTTTACATGATTATAATGGCACTTCGGTAGGAGGTAGAATGATTAGGTGCATAAGATTTGCAGGCGATATGGCGCTTGTTGCAGAATCTGAAAAGAAAATCAATAAAATGTTAGAAAAAATGAGAAAGGGCTTTGAAGAATATGGGATGAAAATAAATGTTAGAAAGACAAAAGCCATGGTGATTGGAACGAAGGGGTCTGTGCCAAATATAGAAGTAGGAGGGGAGCAAATAGAACAAGTGAATAGTTTTCGATATGTATGTAGTATTCTTAGTAATAACATGAAGTGCGAACATGGAATAAAAGCAAGGATAGGAATGGCGAAAGAAGCCTTTAGGAGGAAGAAAAGTCTGTTTTGTAGGACCTTGAATAGAGAGTTGAGAAAAAGACTCATAAAATGCTCCGTGTGGAGTGTTATACTGTATGGGGCGGAAATATGGACATTACGTAAAGGTGATGAAAATCGACTGGAAACCTTCGAAATGTGGGTGTGGAGAAGAATGGAAAGAATTAGTTGGGTCGAGCGGAAAACGAATGAGAGAGTGTTAGAAATGGTGGGTGAGAAAAGAACACTTTTAGATATTATTAGGAAAAGGAAGAGAAACTGGTTGGGACATTGCCTAAGAAGAGATTGTATCATGAGGGACGTTCTAGAGGGTATAGTGGCGGAAAAGAGAGGGAGGGAGCGAAGGAGACTACAATTAATGGATGATATTAAAACAGAAAGATCATACGCGAAGACGAAGAAGTTAGCGGAGGACCGTGGAGCATGGAAGCTTCTCAGCTGCGGCAAGTGACCTGCCAATAAAAGTAGAATACCTGTGATGATGATGATATTTGGTTTGTGTGTTTACATATTTTCCAGAAACGTTAGGAATAATGTCTCCTACTTTGTTTCCAGGAATATAAAGTATCTGTAAAGCTAGAAGCTTTTAGATACTAATTTATGCCTAAAAGGTTAGCCTAAAGCCCTTTTAAAATATTTAGCGTTCTTACTTTGGTGCAGAGAAGATCAGGTTCAAATTCCAGTGGGAGTTCATATGATTCGGATCCCACGTTAAACTAAGACCTCAGATATATTCAGTCCTAAAAGGAGATTAAACCCAAAGAAATAAAAGAAAATGAACTTACCGAAAGTAGATGGTAGGTGGCGAGTATTTTTTTTTTTTTGTTTAAAGTCCTACGAATATGCTCCGAGGCTGAGGAAACGGTGATGATGATAATGAATTCAATGATGATATATTTTTTTTTTAAAGTAGAAAGGGACGGGAGAACTCCCATCAAACCCCAAACACATGGATTTTGCACACCACAAAGCTCACTTGGGGCGAACTGAGATAGAAGAAGAGATGTTACACAAGAGTTGAGCGCTCTACTACTGAGCTTTTACATGACAAGTGAGCTACAATCCCCTTTGGGTGGTAGAGATCCTAACATAAGTGCCCGTGTGACATCCTGATAAGAAAATCAGTAACATACCGAACTCGTGGATATGTAAGCATCCCGAGTAACTACAATTAGCAGCTATTCGGGAATGTACTTGGTGATACACATGGAGGACGGATACTAGAATATTCAATTAGTGTTACAAGGGGCAGCAATATCGACTCGCTCATGCATATACAAGAGTCGTTCAATAAGTCACGTGGTTGTATTGTCATAGTCGATCGAAGAAACAAACCTGTAACTTATTTATTTACAAAAATGGAAAGAAATTAGTTTCGTGCTATTATTACTCTAATGAGTTTCGTGCACTTCTACTTAAAAAAATGTTGCCAGATTATGGAGAGGGAAGGAGAGCACTGACTAATAGGGAGTATCACTCTGATAAAAGATAAGAGAGCCTGGTGAGCAAATGGCTCATGAGTACACTGTTAGCAGTACAATGATAATGTTGATAGTGATCTTCTAATCACATATCCAAAGACAATATTTCGTGGGTTCACGAGGTGGAGTTAGATGAATAAAATATGTCGGTAAAGACTTTTAATTTAGAAACTGTTCGAGACTCTTAGTTTTTAACGTTAAGTACGAAAAAGAACTAACTTCCGTATGTAAATCTTCTTAACTTGCCAAAGATAAAAATCAATACACCAGATGTATTGATTTTCACAGGCTTTCGATCTCATTTTACCTGTTCTGAGTGATAATCTCTGATTACTCATAGGCTACACTGAGGATAGCCTTTTTCCTGTCCCCCCCCCTCCTACGTGAAGAAGTATTTTATAACCAACAAATTATAGCTACGCTTCAAATGGCGTGTATTGTCACAGGACTTTGATCCGTTGTAATCCACCACCTGAGAAAAAACCTTACACAAAAATACAACAGAGTATTTCATTGTCTTTAGCACTACCCAGTTACATTACCATTGTATTGGGAGGGAATGCTGCTGAGAAGTAGAATCTCAACAAATTTCCACCGTAAGAATTTATAGAAACATTTATTATTATTATTATTACACGTTGCCTCAATTGAGGCCGAACACAGCTATAACAAAATAAATAAATAAATAAAAATAAGTAATGTAAACTTGAGAACTTTTCTTCTTTTCTAAGTTTTGTAAAAGGGAGTTGCCACGTTAGAAGAACTTGTAGCTGTCATTAGAAAAATCTTAGAACTCAATCTTTCTATTTACTGTGTACATATTACAACTTCTTGAAAGTAAGAAACGTATTTCCACCTATGCAGCACTGCACTCTAGTGGACAAACAGTGAACCTCCTCATTAGAAACGTAAATTTTGGCGCACTCCCCCTCCCTGTCCAAAAGAATCCGTTGTTTCGGAAGCGGCGAAACTGGTTTTTCCTTTGTCAGCGGGAGGACGATAGCATGTAGCAAGCAAGACGTTCCAGAAAGTTGCACACTGTTCAACTCCTTACAAGATGGAAAAAATGTTTTATGACCCTTTCAAGACTACGTGTACAAGACTATGTATTACAAATTCTTCTAACGTGGCAACCCCCTTTAAGTTTATAGTTAATTTAGTGACACGTTGTCACTTTACATAAATCTTGTAGCTGTCATAAAAAATCTTGAAACTCTATAATACGAGGCACGTCCAGAAAGTAAGTTCCGTTTGGTAATAAATTAAATTGTGTACAGATACAGAAAAATTATTTATTGCACAAAATTCTACAATTCTTAAACTACTTTTCCACATAACTGCCGAAATTTTGCAGGCATTTGTCATAGCGTGTCACAAGGTTTTGTATACCTTCTTCATAGAAGTTTGCCGCTTGTGTCTTCAACCAGTTGAAAACAGTTTCTTTCAGCTCGTCGTCATTGTTGAAGTGTTGACCGCCAAGCATACCATATTCCATACCGAGAGCACTAATTGTAAACATGCGGTTTTCCTGGATCTTGTCATCAATCGCTTGAACCAGTTCTTCTGTAACCAAAGATGGACGCCCACTTCGTTCTTCATCGTGCACGTCACTACGTCCTTCATTGAATTGTCATCCCTTCTTCTCACCATTGAATCACTCATCGCATTTTGTCCGTAAACATCGCAAATTTGCTGATAAATTTCACTTTCCTCGCATTCAGAATCACCATTCTGATTTCACAAGCGGCGGGATTTTCAATCAACACCGACATTTTAAACAAGCACAACAAAGCGTACGGGAATGGCTTAAATCTCGAGTGAAAACCAGGTAAAAATAAATTAAATGCCACAGTAAACGCCGTATGATGATTTAGGAGCCTACAAACCTATACTTTTGTTGAAAGAACTGTAAAACCAAGGAGAAATATCAGATTCCGGTGTACAGGACGCCATGTTGCTGCCAAGTTAGAATAGACAGAATGAAAGAGTGATTTTTATGTTCCTTTTCATTTAAAAACCATAAAACTCAATTAGGGATTGGGGAAAATACGACCTGTTTTGTTCATTTTGTTTGTGTATTTGGTAAATGTGATTTTTTTTATTAATCAGTAAGTGCATGTACACAGTAGGTTTCATAGATGTATTATTAAATATCAGAATTGCAGCTTAATCTAACAAAAAGGGCTCCTATTCACTTTTCCGAATTGAACCATTTCTAGCTGGGGGATGGGTTAGTTATTGTTTGTTTTAGGGCCTTTTTCCTTCTCAGGGGAAAGGTCCCTCAATAAACCTTGTTAAGGTGCCCCCAGGGCTTCAAACTCTAGTAAACATGTTTTAAATAATTGGACCTAGGGTTACCCTTCTCATTTTGTCCCCCTAAAGTTCAATAGAGCCAACTTTATATACCGACAAGGGAGTAATGTGTTTTAAGTCTAATATATCAGGTACTTGCCTCTAATATGCATATAATAAATGGGGCTTGTTTAGTTGGTCGTTTTTATGTGTAGCACTTATAGTGTTGTATGTAGTTAGTAGTTCTGTGTGAGTGCGTGATTTTTACTGTGAGGACAGTGTATTTACCATGCGTTAACTTAGTACCATTTGTCTAATTCGAAGTATACTAAACAAGAGTAAATATTAGAGTTCTGATTAATAAGTGTAAGGGTATATTTTAGTACACAGTAAAATATTTCTCTAATGCAGCTCCATCGTGTTCGTTTTCGGAAATCAGTTGTTTGTTGACATTACGTCATTGCATGAGTTAGCGATCTAGGTTGTTTGATTTTGGCCCCTTATTCTTAAATTACATCCAGTGGACATTTTTTTCCGTTTATATGAGTGTACGTTTCGATGAAATAGCATAAGATTTTGTAGTATTGAAAATTACAGCTCGTTACCTCAATTAGAAACCTAAATATCCGCCGAAATCAAGAATGCATATTTTCTTAATAGAAGAAGCCTGCATGATGTTACTGTTTGTTACGAAATGTAATATTAAATTCTCTTTTCCCGTTGCTGTAGAGAAATTCCATTGTTGCTTTACTTCTATCAGCAAATCAGAAATAAAATAATCGTGGACAATTTAACTTTCAGTGAATACACGTATGAATTTTTTTCAAAACTGCGAAGTAAATATAATTTGGTGTTTCGGAACAACGAGTCCGTGGTTCGATGAATGTTATCGTGTAGCAGTTTAAACGTGACGGATTGTGATAATTATAGGTTTATTAGTGCATAATGTAATATGTGTATGGCCTGCATGTAAATGTATGCAATAGGGTGTCTGTAAAATATTACTTCGCGTGAAAATTAGTAAATAATAAATAAAAGTAACGATATATTAATAATACGATTATGATATAAAATGAATGAGATGATAGGACACCTGTACTTAAATGGATAGGCCCAATGTATATTATATATTGAGAATATGAATATGTTTATTGAAAATCTCTCGCGTTTTGATTTCTACACCGATTAATTAATCCAACCGAGTTTGCTATTGAATAGTAGTGTGTAGTTGGGATTTATATGTTACTTCACATTTAAGTATCTCATACTAACAGCTCCGATTCTTAAGAATTTCATCAGATAGGGTAGCATCATGTAGGAATTACCTTTGAAGGTTTACGGAAATGATAATTAAGGAAAATAAATGCTATCTCCTGGAATCACCGGAAAGTAGAGGTTTGGTCAGTTGTACCTTTAACATTCATTGACTCTCCGAGATTTTTTTCTACGTTGCTTACATTATTTATTGTGGAGTGTTCATATAGCTAATAGATCGGATGTTGCTATCCAATTAAATCAACCGCTTCTAAATTAATATCTAGGTCCATTACGTACTCGGATGTCGACCCCTGACCCTCTTAAGTATTTTCGTTTCTTTTCTTAGTTTAATTAGATGATGATGGAAATTAATCGACGTCCCAGACTTTGGCATGTCTGCGCAGGGTAGCCATCAGTCATGTTTGGTCACTGAAATCACCGATCCAAAATTCAGTTTATTTAATTTATTTTGGCAAATTACTAGTTAGGATATCTGAGCCATTATTTTACTCTACTTTCATTAGTATGCTGGACTTTCTTAGTTTTCTGAGAGGTCGGATGGTTTTTTTGAAAAAAATCCAAATTAAGATTCTGCACCAACCTTCCGGTATGGCAGGGTTTTCCAAGAACTCAACCGGATACAGCGAGGAGGGGGATTTCCTTAAAGCTTTCGCCTTTTTGAAAATTCCCTTGCGGGCACAGACTCGTTGTGGGCTTGGAGATAACTTTCGAGACTACGTATTTAAGTAGCCACCCTCTTTGGGCGGCATATGTGAACATTTTTGGCTGTGAGTTGTTATATATTTAAATTCGATCACTCGTCTGTGTAGTGGGTAGTACCTCAATCTTCTATCTTTCGTTGGCGCCACTTCCTCTATCTTGTTTCTTTCTTCCTTCTTACTTCAAATTTTTTAATTTTTTTTGAACTTTCTCCCCGGTTCTGAAACTCATGAAAAAAATACAATGTTCATATTACTTATTTCGAACATATGTACTAACTGAGACATCGAGGGATACAATTCGTGGAGGTATTTCCGGTATTTCAGAACAACTTACTATCGTTTTTCAAGATACTCAACCCACCAGGGGAGGGACTGACTTGAGGTACACTACGATTTCAGATTCCCAGAAACTTGATTATTGTTCATTGATCATACAAACTATCATTGATTACTGACTTCTGGTTTCTTTCTATTGATTGGCTATATGGTGTGTATGTATTAGTAATTTGGACTCACTAACTTCAAATAATCTTGATTTTTTTCTTTCTCTGTATATACATTTATATATGTATGCTTTGAAAAGTTACGTGCCTGTTGTAATTCCACGTCTTGTGTCAACTTATGAAATAATATCAACCATTTCTCTATACGCGGATCTTAGTAAATTGAATTATTATTGATTGTCGGGTTTATATTTACATTTCAATATTGCAACCTTACTAAAAGAAAATAATTTTTGTTAGTTAGGCTTTTTTGTGTTTTGTTTTGAGCCAAGAAAATGTGAATACTTATTAAATATGAAAAGGTTATGTAGAAAATTAAGTGTCGACGAAATACTAAGATTGACATTAGAATAAAATTTATTATATTGAGTTATATATATATATATATATGAGCGAATATATATGTAAAGGGCTCGGTACTTACCCTGGTTGTTTTTGGTTGCCATAGATTTTGACACCCGATATTGACCAACTAGTTGTGATTGTAGAGTATTACTGCGTAACTTGTAATAAATAACACCTTACGGATTTGTTATTAATGTTCGTAACTATTAAATTTTAATACTATGTTAAATGTTGCATGTAAATAGAACAAGTAACAGGTCATAAAAACAACCCTAATCTGTACCTAAAGTTATTTTGTGAAACCACAACGAAATCAGTGAATTATGAAACAGTGTACCCCAAGTCATTCCCCTACGACCGGAAACATAACTATCTGTCATTCGCAAGTTCAGTGAATAGAATCTCTTGACTCCACGATCTAGACCAAGAATAAAATTCAATGAACTGAATGTGGTTAATAATTTAGTAATGTAAATACAGGACCTAGGATAGGTCCAGAGACCTAGATATATGGAAATATCATATAATAGAAAGATGTTCCTAATGCTTGGGACTAGATTTACTATTTTAAATCTCAAGAAATTTGGAATTTCATACCAAGTGCGTTAAGTTACTAAATGGAATATATACATATATATAATGTGAAGCAACTATTTTTTGTCTGTAGTTAAGACAAACGACTAACTACTCTCATGGACGCCAATCATAGTGCATAAAGAGAGTTGATAAAGGAGTTATTATCGACGTGAGAAAAGGACTCATAAATTTGTCGACATTTCCCCTCTTGGGATAGAGACTCAATAAAAAGCTACTAAAGTTTTTTTTTCCAAATGATTAACCAATTATATTTTTCCTTTCTTCTTTCCCATTGATATGTATTCTTTGTACTGAATCTTAAATATGTTCAATGTTGACCTTTGATTTTTTCTCCTCTTCTTCTTTCGTTTTGTCGATGTTTTTGTAACGTAGTCCAACTCTTAATATATCTGCAAAGAGAAATGTGTTATTCGATATTGTTGAAAAGTAACAAATTTCTGTGCATGCCGATGAACCATATTATTACTATTATTATTTTCTTTTCATGTATCGAAATTTTTTCGCTGTTCTGTCAAATTATGTTCTTTTGAATGTAATAAATGTCTATAGAAATGTAGTTGACATATATGTGTGACTTACTGTAATTAATGATAGTTAACAATTAAAGTCATTGAGAAGTCAATACTAACTCAATTAAGTTGGCTATGAAAAGGAAGTAAAAGGGGCAGAAATAGCCTGAACAAACGATCATCATGGGGGAACTTTGAAAGTTAAAATCTTCCATAAATATGTGTGTTACTTTGATTTTTTTGTTCTCTGTGGTCAATTCTAGCATGCCGTCCACTTCATCATTTATACTTCAAGTACTGGATACTCGTCAAGAATTTTCGGAAATATTGAATAAACTATTAAACTAAACTTTCTTCATCTTCTCACTATTCTTCATTTCCTTACTTTCCCTTTTTCTTTTCTTTCTTTCTTCCTACCCCATCTTTCTCTTCTCTTCTTTACTTCTTCTTCTATTTTTAATAAAACTGAAAAGGGGGTCGTGACTGGGGATTCTATATATAATAAACACGGTCATGTATTTATTTATTTTTCTTCGGAAGTCCGATATAAAAGTCTTCTCATTTTGATTGAACCTTGTATGTTCGAAAGTAAGAAATGGATTATATATATTCCTATATAATTAGACATAAGCTGATAGTTTCATGAATATCCCCCCACCAGGGGTGAAGGGTTCCCGCTCACGACTTACTCCATGCATCTCATTTGCACGATACAGGGCTTCCCCCCTTCTTTCGTTACGAGCTTTCTTTCTTTCTTTCTTTTTCCTTCTTTTCTTCTTCGCCCTTTTCATACATATAGCAATATACTGAACATTGTACATAGAAGAAATTGTTCTGACGAAATTTTATACTGACATTTTTTCTTTTATTTAGGCCACGTGATATTTTCAACCGCGAGTTTTTGGCCACGCGATATTTTAGTTAAGGTGAAATTTTATGATGCGAGGTTTCCGGCAGCGATATTTTATTCAGGCGAGGTATTGGCCCGTGAGGTTTTGGACGGCGACGTTTTAGTCTACAGGGTTTTAACCGAGAGGTTTTGTACCCAAACTGATTCAGCATCCCTAGAATAAGTCCTCTCTCCTCCCTTAAACCTCTGTTCAAACTGAGTTTTCAATTTACTATTTTTGCTGTAAACCTGTGTCGTCATAGAACAGAAATAGTAAGGGATAGCGAGTAATGGCTTTTTATATGGATTCGGCGTCCGACGAATAGGTTCTATCTTTGATCTTACTACTAAATTGCACCCAGTAGTAATAGATATATCACTTCAAGTTTGAGTATTGAATTAATGTAGTTTGGAAGTTTTAGTTTCATACCATGAAACAATACTCACGTGTTTAACTTGCGTATTAGTACTGTACTTATAGCTTTTGTAATACATGCCACCAGGTTGATACTCTTAGTCATAGATTAGAACTTTCTAGCAATGTAACAGGAATTTGACAGAAGATACATGAATTGTTAAGAAAAATATACCGCCTTCATCTTTCGTCCCTCAGTACCATCAATTTATTACTTTGTCCTGATTTTAACTATTATACTACTACTAAGAACAATGCTATTATTTGGTTTCTCGTTCAGACATTGATATATGTTTTATCCACGCCAAATCTTTACCATTTCGACATTTACCTTGCATACCTTACACATTCTGATAACAACCTATCCTTGTTCATAAACGTAAAGATTTTCTACCATGAAAAAAGTTGTGAAAGCTATTTGCAGAAACTAGCAGAAATCTCTTGATAATTTACTCGAGACTCCTTCTCTTTGAGAAGTTATAATAATTCCTCACAATACTTGTGAGCCTGGAAGTAAAGATAAAAGCGCCAAGGACGTTGGTAAACAAAATAGGATGAGAACTAGTGCGCAATTTTACACCAAATCTGGGACATTCAACGCCGGATCGAATTTAGATATTCCTGAAATATTCTGTGCTATGTGTGTAGTTAAGGTTTCATCCTGGAAAACATCAATCAAGATGACGGGTAGCGGGTAATACCACAGGATCAGAATAGCACGGTTTTATGTTTTCATGTATATATGATTTACTCAAGTTTCAACATTTCGTTGACTTTGTGGGATTTCTAGAGTGTAGTTGTAAATTTGTTTCACTGACACAGAACCATACAATTTTAAGGCTGCTGAACCAACTACTTGAGTTGTTGAATATGTATTTAATTTGTAAGTGATGTAGGCAACTTTGAATATGATCGGACTGATGATGAAGGAGTGAATTGATGGAATGTACAGAGTGCGAGGAGACCTGAGAACCTTGAAAAAATACACCATCAGGGTTTTTGTCTACCATAAGTCCAAATTGTATGAGCAGGGATCGAACCGATTATACATATCACCAGAGGTGAGCTCTACCGTTGAGTCACTACGACCCCACACAGAAATCGTCTAAGATACACATCGTTATTGATGGAATTTTTAAATTTATTTATGGCCTTTAAGCAATTCATCCATAACGAAAATGTTGAGGGGTCACTGTAAGCTCTCCAAATGAACGAGGAATTTTAGGAAAATCGACCTAACAAATTAGAAGGAAGTAGAGACTTGGCACAATTCTTTATTAGCTCATACTAATGAAAATTCTACAAGTCCTCTATAATCCAACTTGTGCTCCGGCCGCCATCTTGGATAATGGATGCCAAATTTATTATTTTTGGGAATTATTTGAAAACCGTTATAGATATCAAAAACTTCCAAGAGTCAAAGTTATTCTTCATGAAAATACAAACATTTTTATACATAACATTTTTCTGTACTATGAAAAATAAAACAGTAAGTTACACAAGATTGAAGACAAACAATTTCGAATGTCATTGAGGATATGCAAAATTCAGATAGATTTTTCTAGTAGAATTGCTATTATTATAAAATATTTTCCTTACCAGGTTAATTTAGTCCTCACTCGAATCAAATTCTCGCAATTTGTTCCCAGGTACTGTTCACACATCGCTGACCACAACAATCTTGAGTGTACACACTTGCATCTTTTGGTACACTCCGCATCAAAGAATTGCGACAGCTAACGTTGGGCAGTTAGTCCACCCAATATACACTTTCTTATTCTATAATCGAGTCAGATAAAGAGACCCCCTCTCTCTCTTCCTCTCTTCTCTCCCATTCGAAAATTATCTAACAACATGAGCATAATTCTAATTTCAAACTACACAACTATTAGTTTCGATAAAATGAATTAACAAAACCGAGAAGAAACAAGGTTCATAAGTTGATGTAGGAAGAAACTGAAACACACACAATGAAAAATTGAAACCAATGGATGTCGATTACACAGAGATTCAGAAATGAGGCAGAGAGAGAGAGAGAGAGAGAGAGAGAGAGAGAGAGAGAGAGAGAAAGATTGATAGAGACAGAGAAGAGGAGAGAACAGGAAAAAGAAAAAGGAAGAACACATAAAACTGTGAAACTCAAACGTAGTAAGAAAAGAATCTAATATTATAAAGTTCCGTTTCCAGGAGAAATCGAACAGTAATATAGAAATAACGTTTGTTTTTACATATTTTTCAGAACTATTCGAACATATAGAGGATGCTTTAAACATTCATTATGTCATTTTCATAATTGTTAGCATACTCAATTTCAAGTAGAACTATAGATCTCCGAGACATATCGAGGATAATGTCAAAAGTTTAACACACATGCTTTGTTTCCGTGTGGTTTGATTGCAAATTTGGTAGTGTTTATTGGGCGTACCTATCCGAAATACATTCTAATATACTCACAAGTAAACCTTACGTTTGGGTGAATCGAGTTGCTGACTGAGACACATATGAGAAAGTAGTACTAAATGTGGTCAGTATTTCAGTGAAGTTGTAAGTGCGAAGCTCCAGGGGTTTAGGAGATATAGCTACCAGAACATCACATCGAAGTACAGAATAGTCTTCATACAGTTGGAGGTAAAAGCTCTGTAAGACCACTTGTAACGACAAAAGGTGAATAACAAATATATGGGTACATATTAGGACTAGGGGAAAGTCATATAGTAAGGGTATACCTGACGGCGGCCATCTTAAAATCCGCCATTTTGAATTAAGGTTAAGTTTTTAAAATAGGAATAGAGTCATGTGATACATGATTTAAGGTGCAAATTTAATCACAAGAACAATGGTGGCGTTAATTTTGATTTACGCGCAATTGGTAAAAAGTTACAGGGAAATTAAGTATTGTTGCAGCATACGTATTAGTCCTTTACCCCACCTTGTAAATGTTGTGTTAATGATAATAATTAAATAAAAAGCAGGTGGATAAATATTAGGCCTATTGCAAGAGTTGCCTTGATGGCGGCCATGATCAAATCCGCCATTTTGAATCAGACAAAAGTTTTATACAAAACGCAAACATTGACATCTTATTAATAGCAAATTTTACCATAACTCCAACGGTATAACCATTTTTGCTTTATCATTAACCAGCATTTGTTATCACATAAACAAGTTGCTGATTTAAGGAAAAACGACCAAAGTGGAATTGAGTTATGATTGAACTTGGGTCTTTCTTCCAGAAAAGTCCTCAATTAGTACAATCAATATGTAGTTCAGAAAAGAGTGCATGACTTGCACAAATGCTCTGCTCACAGTGAGCACACCTGACAAAGGCAATCGAGTTACACTTGACACATTTGTCGTTAACAACTCCGTCAAAGCAGTAGTCGTAAGGAGCGAGCCATTTAATTTTGTGCTGGTTAATGATAAAGCAAAAATGGTCATACCGTTGGAGTTATGGTAAAATTTGCTATTAATAAGGTGTCACTGTTATGCGTTTTGTATAAAACTTTTGTCTGATTCAAAATGGCGGATTTGAACATGACCACCATCAAGGCAACTCTTACCATAGACCTAATATTTATCCACCTGCTTTTTATTTAATTATTATCATTAACACAACATTTACAAGGTGGGGTAAAGGACTAATACGTATGCTGCAACAATATTTAATTTCCCTGTAACTTTTTACCAATTGCGCGTAAAACAAAATTAACGTCACCATTGTTCTTGTGATTAAATTTGCACCTTAAATCATGTATCACATGACTCTATTCCTATTTTAAAAACTTAACCTTAATTCAAAATGGCGGATTTTAAGATGGCCGCCGTCAGGTATACCCTTACTATATGACTTTCCCCTAGTCCTAATATGTACCCATATATTTGTTATTCACCTTTTGTCGTTACAAGTGGTCTTACAGAGCTTTTACCTCCAACCGTATGAAGACTATTCTGTACTTCGATGTGATGTTCTGGTAGCTATATCTCCTAAACCCCTGGAGCTTCGCACCTACAACTTCACTGAAATACTGACCACATTTAGTACTACTTTCTCATATGTGTCTCAGTCAGCATCTCGATTCACCCAAAAGTAAGGTTTACTTGTCAGTAGATAGCATTGGCCATATCCTCCATTTCAGACTACTAATGAAAACTGAACAGAAAAAAAAAAATGAAACAAAAAGATTAAGAAAGAAAGAAAGAGAAAATTGAAGAGTGCTATTCTACTGTTAAATTTCTATCAGAAATACCCTATATTAAAAGTCCAAACTGTATCGTAATGAAAAGTTCAAATGTTCGATAGGAAAAATTTATGCTCCTCGTTGATGTAGCATGTTTCAAATTTCAATGGAATAAAACACATTGAATTATAGGATGGAAACAAATTTTCTGTCGAACTAGTATAAATAAAATTTTGTTTTCAAATAACCGAAGAGGTTACCACTTTCTAGTCTTTTCCGAAGATTATCTGTTCCTAACATCCAACATCGATTTCATCTCTTGCTTATATAACTTAATTTGCACAAATAGAATGAACACGCTAAGAGCTCAAACGGATCATCGTGTCAGTCGCATGATATTGGTTAGGTCATAGAACACCAGTGTAGTGCAGTCAAATTAGCAAAAAGTAAAGAACAAATTAGTAACAAGCTGAAAATTGGTACAGATGTTGAGAATGATGCTCTAAACAACATATTAAAAGTCCGCTGAAATCCCAGGTGACCTTCGCCGCCATATTTGAAAATGGCCGCTGGAAGTCTCAAATGAACAATACACAGATAAAATAGCAATATATTCGCTTTTGTTGAACATAAAGGGACAATCTTAGTGTCCTTTTATAGAACATAGATAACAATATTTTTTTAAAGAGAAACAATTTTTCGTAAAACGCATACTTTTACAGTTGTTTAGCTCTAAATTCTAAAATTCCGAAAACTTCCGTCAAACTGATTTACAATTTTATTGAACTTAGGAAGTAAACATTAACAAGTTAAAATTTGACATAGATGTTGATAAGATTGTTTAAATGACATACTAAAATCCCACAATTTCTTCGTTCGCCATGTTAGAAAATGTCAAAATGTCCGAAGTAATTGAAAGATAATATTTTGTTAAGTGAAATATAAAATCTGGACCGGGCTAAATATTTGAGAAACTGTAAATGCAGTGGATCCGAAGTTAATTGCGATCAATGGTGGTGCAAATGGAGGAAACATTATGACGTATTTAACGTTGTCCTCCGCCATCTTGTTGACCGCCATCTTGGAATCAACTTGTTTATTTTAAATGACAACATGGTCATGTGACATATTAAACATCATCGTTCGAAGAGAAATTCAATGGGAAAATTATTTTTCCAAAACCTGCATCAGTTTTGAAGTTGTGAATAGATTTATGATATACTATATGTAAAATGCTCTGAAATGCGCTGTGCGAAGTTTCGAATTGAAAGATAAAAAAAAAAGCTTTGTAACATCTCACATTACGTATTCTTTAATAACCAGGAAAAGAGAGAGCTAACACACATAAGACAATTACAATCACATGACATTTTCAGCATGCTTACCGTTCTGTTCTATGCATACCCTTAACCGTGAGACCCAGTGCTTGTGCAATCTGCGAAGCATGGTTGGTGATATTTATTCACAGGCCGTAATGATTCTCCTTTTCTGATAGCCAATGTCAATAATTTAACACTTTTAGACAATAGCCCTAGTGTCCTTATCCCTGGAGATAGAAATCCAAAGGAGGTAGGTCGGGGGACCTTGCTGGCCCTCAACTGGTCAATGCCGACCTAACCAACAACCGGGAAAGTGTTCATTGAATCATCGACTACATTACCACCATAATGCGGCGGTGCCCGTCTACAGCGATATATCCCTATTATAATTAATCTGTACCTATATTATCAACATTGATCAGAGGCGCAATAATTAAGCATATAGCTTAGATATAATTAAAAGAAAGAACGCTGTTATTGACAGGACATGTTGTCATGAGTAAGATTATTAGTTTGTTATTGATAGAACATGTTGTTATTGTCGAGATTATTAGTTGCTATGGGAAAGCTCTTTACGGAGATATACACACGAAATTAGAGGATACGTATACGAAAGATATGGTTGCTGTTGATATTTAATGTACGTATAAAACAGAAGAATAAATCGACGATATCTGGATGCAATTTATGGTTAGTAATTAGTAGCTGATATGTTTATTATAATAACATGATAATTTAAAGATACGTAAAACGAATCAGGGCTAAAGCGAAGTATTTATATATATTTCGTTTTATCTGGTGCCGTAGACCCGTGAATATACTGAAAACCTTTAGTTCTGAAGGATAGTAAGAACTGAGTTTATGTGTATACATATATATAACTTTTATGAGTTTCACTACTTTGAGAAGTGGGAGGAAAATCCAAAGAATTGGCAATATGCAGGATTCCGAGATTGAAGAAGTACCCAGTACTTTAGATGAAACCATGTCTGGAACTGCCGTAACTGTGTCCGAACGTTCCCATTCTAATCTTATTGATATGATTAGTCAACTACTAGATGCTAAATCCGAACAATACAATAAAAAGCTAGAACAGATACAGAAATGGAATGATGAGAAGCTGGAGCATATGAAGAAATCGAATGATGAGAAGCTGGAGCATATGAAGAAATCAAATGATGAAAAGTTCGAGCAAATATTGACCCAACACAAGTCTCTTGCAGATAGAGTTCAGGGTATCCATGAAAATTTCGATCGGTTACAGCATAATTTGAAAGAGGACTTGCAAGTGTTGATTGAAAAAGTGAATGGTACTGGTGTGAATATGAAAGTAGAACCGGAAGAAGGTCAGAAGAAGGTCGATGGACGAAATGAAAATATTGAAGAACAGGATGTAAACGAAACAACTGAACCTGTGGTGAATTGGGATGCGGAAGATGCTGCAATTAAAGAAGAACCATCATCTCCGGCCAAGGAGACCACCACCACTACTACTACAGACGTATTCAAAATTGAAGTGAATACAGGCGTATTCAAAATTGAAGTGAAAGGTCTGCCGAGATTATACAGGTTAGGGGAATTGAAGAAATTGTTGACAGACGATTTGAAGTTGGGAAGCCATACTATTAGGTCACCGAAAAGAGCGAGTTCTTGGATTTATTTGATCTTCAAAACTGAAGAAGACCAACAGAAGGCAGTAAAGACCTTGAATGGATACAGTTGGAAGAAGCGAGTTCTTTCAGCCGAAGTTGCCGGAACTGATCAACGTAAGCGAAAATTGGAAAAGTCTAATGACAAGGATTCTAAAAAGGCGAAAGTTGTGTTACCTGTAGAAGATAGAATAAAGCAGGCTACAATACCTTTGTGGGATGTTACTTATAAAGAACAATTGAAGAAGAAGACTGAAGAAATAAAATCTCTCACCCGACTGACGGATTTGCTGCTGAGAAGGAATCTGAATTTAGCAGGTTGGGTAGAAGAAAGAAAGGAGAAGAATGAAGGACTTGCAGACTTTCTGAGGCATTTGCCTATAGGAAAGATTACGGATGATTTGAAAGATTATTTCCAAAACAGAGAAGGTAACAGCTTGAATGTAACATCGCTCTATTTCCAGATCTTCACTGAAAAGGAAGAAGATGAGAAATCTCCACCACTGCAGCTGTTATTCGGAAAAGAATATGTGAAAGAAACTATTTGTGACATGAGTTTCCGAGTATCTCCAGATTCTTATTTTCAAATGAATACTTCGGGAGCCGATCAGCTTTATACTTCGGTCGCGGAAATGGTTGAAGTTGAAGAAACTTCCTTGATAGATGCGTGTTGTGCCATTGGAGGAATTGGATTTATTTTTGCTAAGAGTTGTGCTCAAATTCTTAGCATAGATGTAGTTGAAGATGGCTGTATTCCCGTTTGTGACTTATCGTTTAGCTTGATTGAATCTTTTGGCCATGTAACTTAGATTTGAGTTACGGATGGATAACAATCCCTAATTTATTCTCTCAGATGTTATGAGTTGTGTTATGAATACTTCATTTGGACTTTATATTTGAGCAACATGTTATGATGTGATTAATTTATTTTATCTTTGTACTAACTTTGAGTGTTATGTTTACCTTTATTTTACTTTACATGTTCAAAAGAGATTTGATTGTGTTAACTTGAAATTTATGACATTGATCTTAAATTGAAGCTTTTAAATGTAATTATTGCCTTCTGATCTTGTTGTCGTTTTGATATGATGATGATCTTAATTATAAATAATGTTGTTTGTATACAGATGTCATTCGCTCAATGTCAAAGGGAACCTTTAATTGATAATTCAATATAACCCACTAGTTAGTTATAATTTTGAATAGACCCATAAATGATATTTATAATGAATCGACGTTTTATGATACGTAATTAGTAATAAAAGAAAAATGTTGTTATAAATGAATTGATATATATATGGAGAAAGAAGAGAAAAGAAAAATATTTATATTGATGTAATAATAATAATTAATACGAGGATTGATGTAATAATAATTAGTACGAGGGCTATTCAAAAAGTGAATGTTTTGAAAATATACAGGGTTCTTTCCTTCTCTGTAATACTGTTACGGAATTCCCGTTCTGGGCGACATCTACAGCGATATATCCCTATTATAATTAATCTGTACCTATATTATCAACATTGATCAGAGGCGCAATAATTAAGCATATAGCTTAGATATAATTAAAAGAAAGAACGCTGTTATTGACAGGACATGTTGTCATGAGTAAGATTATTAGTTTGTTATTGATAGAACATGTTGTTATTGTCGAGATTATTAGTTGCTATGGGAAAGCTCTTTACGGAGATATACACACGAAATTAGAGGATACGTATACGAAAGATATGGTTGCTGTTGATATTTAATGTACGTATAAAACAGAAGAATAAATCGACGATATCTGGATGCAATTTATGGTTAGTAATTAGTAGCTGATATGTTTATTATAATAACATGATAATTTAAAGATACGTAAAACGAATCAGGGCTAAAGCGAAGTATTTATATATATTTCGTTTTACGTCTTGTTGCCAATATTGATGAAATCATCCTTCCTCTTCCAGTAAAATCAAAAGTGGCATAAAAGTGTTTTCAAGCGTATCTCCATATTTCGCAGCATCCTAGGTTCCATCAATGAAAACAGGTCCAATACGTTTTCGACCCATACTCCACACAACACTATTACCTTAGCTGCATCTTGCATCTTTGATGCATCTATCTAGTTAGAATTTGTATTGGCTCTGTACCGAACATTTGCCCAATACCGAGAAATCCTATGGCAAAGCTTTTTTTTTTAAAAAAAAAAAAAATCTGCAATGGTTTTGAAATTGTAAATTAATTTAAGCTAGAATATGTTATCATTTTAGACTTAAATTTTGTTGTGTGGAACATTGTATAGATGGGTACCGACTGTCTCTTTTTCTTTTTTCTTGTAAGTAGGACAGGGTGGTAACTCGAGAGGAAAGAATCGAAATTTTCTTCCTGGCCGGATGACAGTTCAGCAACAACATCCGTCTTCAAAGACCGACATCCTAATCGCGAGCCGGTGATTCATGGCAAAGGGAAATGTTGATGATTTACTTCTATCAGGACGACCACGAAATGCAACTGATCCAGACACATCAGCAGTTGTGTTGGGGTGTACTAGTGAAAAGTCCTATGAAGAGTTTGCAACGACAATCAAGTGAACATAATGTTAGTGTCAAAAGTGTTCAAGGGATATTAAAAAGGGCATCCTTAAATATTAAAGTTGAAACAAAGAATACCAGAGGATGATTTAGATAGACCAATGGAGTTTTATGAGTAGGCGTTGGCCCAGATAGCTCGTGACCCAGTGTTTCCTAATAACATTGTTTATAGTACTGATGCAAATTTCTATGTAACAGGTGAGATTAACAACCAAAATGTCCGATACTGGTATAATACAAATCTTAATTGGATAGATGCATCAAAGATGCAAGATGCAGCTAAGGTAATGGTGTAATGTGTTATTTGGGGCGAAAATTTATTGGACCTGTTTTCATTGATTGAACCTGGGATGCTGCACAATATGGAAATATACTTGAAAACATTGTTATGACACTTTTGTTGGAAGAGGAAGGGTGATTCGTCAATATTGGCAACAAGGTGGGGCACCGCCGCATTTTGGTGGTAATGTAATTGATGGTTCAATGAACACTTTCCCGGTTGTTGGATAGGTCAGCATGAACCAGATGAGTGGCCAGCAAGGTCCCCCGACCTACTACCTTTGGATTTCTATCTTTACGGACACTTTAAACCTATTGTTTAAAAGTGTTAAATTATTGACGTTGGCTACCAGAAAAGGAGAATCATTACGGGCTGTGAATAAATATCACTAACCATGCTTCGCAGAATGCACAAGCACTGGGTCTCACGGCTAAGGGTATGCATAGAACAGAACGGTGAGCATGCTGAAAATGTCATGTGATTGTAATTGTCTTATGTGTGTTAGCTCTCTCTTTTCCTGGTTATTAAAGAATACGTAATGTGAGATGTTACAAAGCTTGTTTTTTAGTTTATCTTTCAATTGGAAACTTCGCACAGCACATTTCACAGCTTTTTACATATAACATATCCTTAATCTATTAACAACTTCAAAACTAATGCAGGGTTTGGAAAAATAATTTTCCCATTGAATTTCTCTTCGAACGAGGATGTTGTTTAATATGTCACATGATCATGTTGTCATTTAAAATAAACAAGTTGATTCCATGATGGCGGTCAACAAGATAGTGGAGGACAACCTTAAACACGTCATAATATTTCCCCCTTTGCATCACCATTGATCGCAATTAACTTCGGATCGATTGCATTTACAGTTTCTCAAATATTTAGCCCGGTTCAAATTTTGTATTTCACTTAACAAAATATTATCTTTCAATTACTTTGGACATTTTGACATTTTGCAATATGGCGAACGAAGAAGTTATGAGATTTTAGTATGTCATTTAAATAATCTTTATCAACATCTACGTCAAATTTAAACTTGTTAATGTTGACTTCCTAAGTTCAATAAAAATTGTAAATCAGTTTGACGGTAGTTTTCGGAATTTTAGAATTTAGAGCTAAACAACTGTAAAAGTATGCGTTTTATGAAAAATTGTTTCCCTTTAAAAATATTGTGTTATCTATGTTCTATAAAAGGACACTAAGATTGTCCCTTTATGTTCAACAATAGCGAATATATTGCTATTTTTATCTGTGTATTGTTCATTTGAGACTTCCAGCCGCCATTTTCGAATATGGCGGCGAATGTCACCTAGTATTTCAGGGGACTTTTAGTATGTTGTTTGGATCGTTATTCCCAACATCTGTACCAATTTTCAGCTTGTTACTAATTTCTTCCTTTCTTCATTAAATTTTGTGCTTCGTTTACTGCACTAACTGGGTTGAAGATTGAAATCCGTAGTGACCCGGTAATTCGACTGAGACCCGGTAACCCAGAATATTAAAAAAAGATGTTACTTATTCGATTGTCTTTAAATACTATTTCTGTCAGAGATGACCAGGACTGGAGATGTTACACCAGAGCACGAAAAACTTGACGCCGAAGTTCCCAGTTAATTAGATTCTCTCGTACAAGTATATCGGGCTCTTGCTTCATTTTAACATTGGAACATGAAGTGCGTGTGTGTGAGAGAGAGGAAGAGAGGGGGAGAAGTGAAAGATGCAAAGACAGGATATGGAAGCGCCAAGAAAGAGAGAGAGGGGGACGAATATAAATATGAAACATACTTATCATTTCAGAGTATGATGTAGAACGCACACACAGTTTACTCGAAGTATCGCCAGTGATGCCTTGTAATTTCTCCATCAGAAGATGTATCTTTGTTTTCAGTCACTATTTTATGCGAAAATCATACTACCTGATGGAGAATCGAACCAATGTTTCCCATTTGGAAGTGTAGTACGTTATGACTACACCACCGATTGCTTTAGCCAAATTTTGTTTAAAAAACGGTATAGTGTTTCTTTCTGAGAATGATAACACGAGAAGTGTATACTGCAGATCAATGATGTGTTTGGAATGTTTTGATAATTCCCTTGCACTTTCCCAACTAACATTCGTAAATCGTTTCTCCCAGTGATGAATTCTCACAATTTCTTCTCTAGTACAGTTCACACATCGCTGAGCACAACAATCCTGAGTGTACTCCTTTGCATCTTTTTGTACACTCCGTATCGAAAAATTGCGACAGCTAACCTCGTGCAGTTAGTCCACCCAATATACTACTTCTTATCCCATAACCTTCTCAGGTAAAGACACTCAGTCTCTCTCCTCCTTTTTTCTATCCCGTACTAAAATTAGCCAACAACGAGAGCGGAATTTTCATTTCAAACTACACATGTATTAGTTTCGATAAAATGAAATAACAAAACCGAGACGAAACAAGATTCGTAAGTTGATGTAAGTAGAAACTGAAACACACACAAAGAAAAATTGAAACCAATGGATGTCTATTACACAGAGAGAGATTCAGAAATGGGGCAGAGAGAGACAGACAGAGAGAGAGAGAGAGAAGAGGAGGCGAGATTAGAGAAGAAGGAAACAAAGAGGGAGAACAGATAAAAATGTGGAACATAAATGTGGTAAGAAAAGAACCTTACATTATAAGGTTCCGTTTCCAGAAATCTAACAGTAATATTCTCTGGTGCTTGTAATCCTGGGTTCGATCCCAGCCTCCGCGAAGTGAGCTTTGTGGTGGACAAACACCGTGTGCGTGGGTTTTCTCGGGGTTCTCCCGTTTCCTCCCACTTTCTTCATTACACCATTTCACACATTACTCATCATCACCGTCTCCTTTACCCAAACCGGCATAAACGTGGGACGTAAAACTGAAAGATTTCATTTCATTTCATTTCAATTTCCAGCACAACTGTGGATCTCCGAGACACATCTAGGATAATGTCAAAAGTTTAACACACATGCTTTGCTTCCTCGTGGCTCGATTGCAAATTCAGTAGTGTTCATTGGACGTTCAGATCCAAAATACATTCTAATATACTCAGTAGATAGCATTGGTCATATCCTCCATTTCAGACTACTAATGAAAACTGAACAGAAAAAAATGAAACAAAAAGATTAAGAAAGAAAGAAAGAGAAAATTGAAGAGTGCTATTTTACTGTTACATTTATATCAGAAATACCCTATATTAAAAGTCCAAACTGTATCGTAATGAAAAGGTTATGTTCGAAAGGAAATGTTTATGCTCCTCATTGATGTAGCATGTTTCAAATTTCAACGTGAATAAAACACATTGAATTATAGGATGGAAACAAATTTTCTGTCGAACTAGTATAAATAAATTTTTGTTTTTAAATAACCAAAGAGGTTACCATTTTCTTGTCTTTTTCGAAGATTTATCTCTTCAAAACATCCAGCATCGATTTCATCTCTTGCGAATATAACGTAATTTGCACAGATAGAATGAACACTGCAGAGCTCAAACGGATCATCGCGTCATTGGGATGATGTTGGTTATGTTACGGACTACCACTGGGTCGAGGATTCAAATCCGTAGTAACCCTTCAATTCGACCGAGACTCGGTAACCCAGAGGATAAAAAAGAGATTTTACTTATTCTCTTGCGTTTATATAGTATTTATGTAATAGATGACCAGGAGTGGAGATGTTATCCCCAGAACACGAAAAACACGACTCCAAAGTTCTCAGTTAATTCGATTTTCCAGACCATGTATATTGGACTGTTTCTCCGTTTTAACTTTGGAACACGCACAAGCACATGAAATGCGTGTATGTTTGTGAGAGAGGGGGAGAAGTGAAAGATGCAAAAACAGGATAGAGAAACGTCAAGGAAGAGAGAGAGAGGGGGGACGAATATAAATATGAAACATACTTATCAATTCAGTGTATGATGTAGAAGGCACACACTGTTTACTCGAATTGTCGCCAGTGATGCCTTGTAAGTTCCCCAACAGAAGAAGAATAATTATTTTATTCGAAAAAACTTACTACCTGATGGGGAATCGAATCATGATTTTCCGTGTGGAAGTCTAGCACTTTACTATTACACAACCGATTTCTTTACCGAAACTTAATTTAACAAATGGTGTAGTGTTTCTTTCTGAGAACGGTAACACGTAAAGTATATACTGCAGATCAATGATGTGTATGGAATGTCCTGGCAATTCTTTTGCCCTTTGCCAACCAACATTCGTAAATCGTCTCTGTTGTGATGCAGGTATTAGCTTGCACATTCTTACGTATTGCTTGTCCAGTATGATAGGTTTATTCTTCACAATCGCTTTGTAAAAAATCAACTATGGCGTGAACAGGATTTGAATCTATGTCAGATAGCTGTATAACTCATAAGGTCGCAACGTTACCCCTACTACACTATCATGCCACCTAAAATTACAAGACAAATATTACTTACTTTAGCCCTGATGTTTGGAACGAACCGTGTTGTTCCTGTAAGGTTATTTGCACCAAAGTGCACGACGAAATCCAGTTATTTGCTTGCCTAGAGAAAAATTAGTGCCCACTAATAAAGGAAAAAACATACAGTTCAATATAAATTACAGAAACAAAACATATTTTGCATTAATTTCGCCTGTATAATAATGCTAAAACTTTCTGATTTCGTTCATGATAAAATAGGTCGAGTAAAGTCTTATGCAGAAAGAATAGTCCAGAGAAGTCAAATTTAAATTGACAACTCATATGTATAGAGGCGCTGCCGTATGTTCTCGCCTCGGCCGCTGATTTTTCACGGCACGGCATTGGATAGATACTTATATTGATGGGAATCTGGTGTTTCAGTGCACTAGATTATTTTTTTTAAAGTTAACTAATTTAACAAACCTTTCTCAGTACCTTGTTTGTTATTTTGACGCGTTTTACTCACTTTTACAGCTTTTCCACAAACTGTTTAAGAACAGGGACAAAAACACAGAAGCATGGAGGACAGTAAAAATCACAAATACTAGTCTCGCGTTCTTCCCTTGACTGAAGTAAAACAATAAAATATTGCGAATATGTAATTTTTGGTCTTCCATTTTCTGTTGCGTGAAATCCAGAGTTGGAGTGGGTGATACGGATCGAGTTTTTTGAGTGGGTCAATGGGTCGTGGGCCAACACCATGTGACCCACTGCGACCCATCATCCACCCTGACCCATGCGACCCACCGCTGCTATGACCCACTCTGACACACCGACCAACTCTGCTCAATGAATTGTGGACAGCATATTCTGAACAGCATATTTTTTCACCCTAGACCCTAGCCATGTAAATTAAAAACACTTTTCTGATTGGTTACAGCTAGCGATTGTCTAAACCTTCGTGTGAATGTATTGTGCATTATAATAGTAATAAAAGAACATTGTCACTTTGTTGGAATTGAAGAAGCAGTTTAGGTTGAATTTATATCATGGCAGTCAAGGAGGAACAGAACGAGCCCTGCGGGGCTTCTAACCCGCTCCTCCTTCTCCTCCTGCTACTACTACTACATATACTGTGGACTCGTATAGCATACCTGCACACGTAACGCAATCATTTTTGAGTATTGTTTTCATCTTATTTTAATGAAGAAAAAGGTTTTGAAAATTTTAAAAACAAAAGAACTTGCCTTGGCCCGGGTTTGAGTCTACACCAAAAGCAATCATAATTACTAACCCATTGCGCTAGTACTTTCGGCCGCGAAGACCGCCGGAAACGGATAGTTCATTTTTGCTATATTTCTGCTACGTGACGAGAAACAGATAACTCCAACTTACAAGAACCGCGTATTTGGCTAATATGAGTAATGTCGAGCGTAATTTAAAAATATGATTCTGAACACTGGTCACTTTGTATACGTTTTATTTTCAAGAGCTCCTTTTCTCCTTTTCAATTGTTTCTGTTCACTTTCCTGAGATGAGTATATCTAAGTGAAGAAAGAACTTGAGGCATTTTTGGATATTGATATTTGTAAAAGTAATAATAGTAATAGGACTATACTACTACTTGGATTTCGAGAGACACTGCCTTTGAGTTTTAGTAGAGCTAACTATTGGAAAAAGTACATTTCTGAATCACTGTAATATATAAAATATTATATAAAAAATTGAATGTAACTGTGTGTGCCTAATCATCACTGCCAAATTGCAGTCAAATAAATTGATTTTAGGTATATAGTTATATTCAAAGTAAGGATCCGAAAATTTGCGAAAAAATGGAGTATCTCTCAAGCCGTTAAACTTACGGAGCTGAAATTCAGTATATTAACTCTTTATTGAAAATGAACAGAACGTCTTCTAGCATTTTTTAACATCTTCCTTTATGGGGAGGGGTGCACTTTCTACATATTGTAAATAGGTAGTGGGTTAGTTTGTAAAAAAGAATCGAAAATGATCCATAATAGTTGAGAAAGAAGTTGAGAAAGAAGAAACACAGCCTGGTGCTATTCCCGGCGGTAGCTCATGTGGTTCGGATTCACGTACCTCATCCGTAAGCGTCGGTGGACCACTGATAGGCAACTAGCGACATCTATCCAAAAAGTGGCGGCTCCGCAGAGACGATCCGCGGTGGCCCTTCTTCCGTTTTTAAAATTATACCACCAGTGGCCCACCAGTAACAGAGACGCGACAAAACGCTAATGAACCACAAAATTACTACCCAAAATTTGTTAAGTCACCTATATGTGTGATTTGTTTACATTAAGATGAGGCTAAAAACACTTAAAAGTACCAAAAATATACCCCAGAGGGGGTTCGAACCACCAACCCTATGATTACTAAGTGGGTGTTCTTCCGACTTCGCCACGGAGGCGATGAAGGAAACGTCACTTGTAAAGGGATAAATCGTTCAGATTTTTTAAATTTGGTCAATCAGAGTGCTCCTTTAACAGTGTATATCAGGCGATAACTGTTTGGGATTAGATAAAATGCGTTCGCCATGTAATTTTGTAACAAAAGGATGCCTGTCTACTTTTTTTATTTCATAGTTCTCCCATACTCACTTTCCAATTACCGACGACATTTGCCATCTAAATTCATACAATTATCGCACTTATCTCAAGACTTTTCACTTCATGATGTTGAGGCAGAGATTATTCTTCACTCCCGGAGTTCACTTTAGAAACAATTCGTCAGGAAAATATATATATATATATATAATAACCGCATGCACATGACTGGCGATAGTTCATTTTGGTCCCTTTGTGATTCTCCGCGACGAATCGAAGGAGCGCGGACCAAAACGAAGTCTTCGCTGCTACGCAGTGGTAGCTTCAACACCCCGAATCGAGATATCTGTTCCGGTTCGACGAGACCGTGCCGCCAGTAGGACGCTAGCGCCAATTCTTCGACTTGTCGCTATATTGACGATCGACGTTTTCCCCACTGCGTGGACCACTAGGTGTTGGCGATGTTTACGGCATGGGGTAGGTCTACGTCTTATATAGTCTCGCTGCTGAAAGGGACGTTAAACTCAAAATCAACTCAACTCAACAGAAAATAGAGTGCTTCGCATCATATATCCACATATGCTTACCGTGCGATTTATAATAATTGCTGAAGGTTGTTTTTAAGTATATGGAGCGCTTAGAGCACAGGGCAATCAACCATAAAGTTGTGAGAAGAAGGACATAAAATTAATAATGTAAGCTTCTGTATTTTGGTCTACTTACCTTGATTTTGAAGTTTCAAATTTTATCCCTTTTTCCACTAAAAATCATCAATAATTCAACAAGGAAATAATTAGACCATAATAATGTAATTGGAATTCATCCTAATTTTGCCCATGACAAACACTACCATTTTATATCGTAAAGGTCAGATTCATCGTTATAACAGAAAGGTGCTTGAGCGATTGACCATAGAAATTCAAACTCCGATTAGTTAGAATTTCACAACCTGGTTTTAATACAAGTATAAACTCTTTAGTCGGTAGAGAAGAGGCCGTGGATCATATGTCATAGTTGATGACTATGTGTTTTGGTGGGTCAGTGATCCATGGTGGGTGGTGGGTCGGAGTGGTCATGGTGGGTAGTGGGTCAGAGTGGGCTACGGTGGGTGGTGGATCATGGGTCAACGTGGGTCAAGTTTTCATTGACCCACGCCTTCTCTGATCAAATCTGTAAAACCAAATTAAACAAAGAGCAATATTAATACACAAAATGCTCAACCTCTTAGTTATTCATGACATAACTATTGCCTGATCCGAATAGCTCCCGTATATCCACAAATCATCATTTGTCATACTTTACTGAAATACGTCATGACTTTTCCGACAACCTGATACTTTAAATGTTGTTAATACGCAAAGTTCATTGATCTCATCACTTATTCACTTACTCTCTTATGATCATCAAAACCTTTAGGGTACTTCCCGTAGACATAGAAAGGTGAAATGTAGTATCCCGGCTTGGTGTAGCGTGCAAGTAAACAAATGAAAAGCAACAGGATAATATTTCCCTCCCCCAAACCCCCTAAAGTGGAGCGTGTTGATTATTCAACAAGGAGACTTGAAATCCAATCAGAAAATTCATAAAATATAAAATATGTAGCCAAGTCTCGACTTTGCAATAATAATAATAATAATAATAATAATAATAATAATAATAATAATAATAATAATAATAATAATAATAATAATAATAATAATAATAATAATAATAAAGAAATAACAAATTACAAAATCAATTAGGTGAACAATACCTTCCAATTAAGATAAAAATGATTGCCACGACGCAGGGCCGTAACGCGTGGGAGACAGGGGGCCACTGCACCCAAAGTAGCTCCCCACCATTCGAGGGGGCCATTTTGAGGCAAAATATTCTTACTAAATATACGATACGGACATGAAATTATAAGTGAAGCATCAAACAGGTTCACTACATTCCATAAACAGAACAGCTCACAAAAGGTAAATAAAACAAAAATGAGTCGTGCGCCCATTTCAGTACAAAATGTACTATTAGGGAACCTAGAAATAATAGATATTCGTATATTATTGTCAATTTTTTAATATTGTCAACTTAATTTATTTATCGTGTATGGAACGGTCCCAGAGGCGTAAGTAACGACCCCGCAGACCATTCTGTGCGGGAATGCCCACAGACTCCGGGGGCCCATAAAGAGTAAGAGAGGGGTGGAAAGAGGGGGCCCAAGAATTAGGAAAATGATTTTTTCTAAGGGACGCAAATATGCGTATTAATGCTTGCCCCACCCCCAGAAAAAACTATAAGTTACGGCGCTGCCACAACGGAATTCGAACCCGTGTCCCTGCCATACGAGTTTCATAATTTGCCAATCTACCAGAAGTTCCTCATACAAGGATAAAACAATAAATTAGTAGTTACGGAAGATAAAAATAGAACTTTCTTTTTCTACACGTGTTCATGCAATTCAAAGAATGCGAAAATAATGTCTGCCGCAGGCACGTAGCCAAGGGGTGGGTCCGGGGGTACGGATCCCCTTGGAGACCAGAAATAAAAAAAATAAGGAAAGATGAAACAAAAAGAAACGAGAAAAAGAAGAATCAGCGGTAAAAATGTAAAGCTACAGCAAACGTTTTGTTACTCTTTCTTATTAGAAGCTTTGTGTGGGGGAAACAGGGGGGGAGTCAAGTTAAAAATGGATATTATTGTAACGGAGCATTCTGAATTTCATCTAGCTCCATGCTAACACTATGGTCTACAAATGACAATCAGATAGACTCTCACGTAGAACTTAAGAAATACCAATAATCCCTAACAATATGAGCCTGGTAACATAAATTCTAGTGACACTTGATAAAGAAATTTTGAATTTCGCGGCAACACTAATCCATTTCGCGGAAGGATGTTTTCACTGCCGAGATCTCGTTGCTATCCTTAACGGCGTTAAACAAAGACAAGGAACGAAGAAGAAAAGACAGGAAGAACCTAGTTCGAAAGACCTCGGAAGACTATATCTTTTGATTTTTTTTATTTTTTTTTTACTCGAAATTTCTTTAGAGTTTGTTTTTAAAATACTTACTAACATATCCTCATTTTATTGTCCTAACAAACCAAAATGAGTACGTTGTCAGTAAATTAGTTTAGATTGATCGAGATTTTGTTGGTAACCACAATATTCATGTCTGGCCCTCTACATTACAAAATCATGGCTAAATTAACCGAAATATTTTACCAGTAAAATAACACTGTTCAACAACGAAAATGTAAATTGAACAAAATCTGCTAATTCTTATTGACTTTGTGGTGCTGATCACGAATTTGAAAGTTATTTTCGAATATTAGCTCTACTTTTTGTTTTACAGGCATGTCTAATAATAACGCTTTAAAAATAAATATATTTGCTTCGTTTGGGGTAAAATGTTACACTGATCCGGCAACACTGCAGAAACTATATGAACGCTTGGTTTCATTGTGTTCCTTATCTCAGTAGTGTTCTGCTATTGTTAGAAAAGACAGGTTTAGTGCAGTTATCAGCGTTTTGGGTGTGACGTTTGTGTAGTGCAGGACATAAAAATACAATTACAAGCACGCAAAAATACTGGTATTTCGAATGTATATTTTTAAATAGTTGTCGGAACTATTTCAAGTGACATTTTGAGGATTTCAATAAACAAAAATGGCGCGAAATTGTGTAAACAGTGCGGATAGCTTCTGCTAGTGACTGGGGAAGTGACATTTTCCTCACAAAAGCAGACTATAACACCACTAATAAGAAAAGCCTAACAATATTACTTTGGTTGTAAAATTGGAGACCAAGATAAATCTTGGGCACCCCACATTGTGTGTAACACTTGTGCCAGCAATCTAAGAAATTGGATTAATGGGAAGGGGCGCTCAATGCCTTTTGCAGTGCCCATGATTTGGAGGGAGCCAAGCGACCACATCAGATTCTGTTATTTTTGTATGGTTCCTTCCGTCAAGAAGGGAATTTCCACGAAGAAGAGTCGGGCCTTGATCTATCCTAACATTCCTTCTGCAATGCGCCCTGTTCCACATGGAGGACTACCTGTTGCTGACCCACCTAAAGAGTACGATCTTTTTTCTAATGATGATCAAGAAGCTGAAGCTCCTGAATCAAGTACTTCGAAGGACCCTACGTTTGTTGTAGAAGAACCTAAATGTGAACCACATAGACTTACTCAAGAGGAACTAAGTGATCTAATCAGAGACTTGGACCTCTCGAAAAGCAAAGCCGAAATGTTAGCGTCACTCTTAAAGCAATGGAATTTATTGCAGGAAAAAGTAAATATTTCAGTGTATCGGAATAGGGAGATGATGTTCAGTTCATTTTTTACTATGGAAGACACACTTGTGGCATGTACAGATGTAAATGGTCTCATGAGGGCACTTAAAATTAATTACGAACATACGGAGTGGAGGCTCTTTATCGATTCGTCCAAGGTGAGTTTAAAGGCAGTGCTTTTACATATTGGAAATTAACTTCCTTCAATTCCTGTAGGTTGTCACAATTCTTGGTATCGCGGTCAGAATGTTTCCTGTATCTATTAGCTATGTCTGGTGACAGTTCTGTGGATAAGGCTGAAAAACTCCCCACTTTGTCTGAAGTACACAATTTGTTACTATCAATCAAAAAGGAAGTCGACGAAATTAAAGGCTCTAATAAAAGACTGGAGGATGAGTTAGGTGCTTCCTTAAACACCATCCATGGAAAACTAGACGAGAATTGTAACCTCATCAAATATCAAACTGAGGAATTGAATAAATGCATGAATATAATTGACGAATTAAAGAATCAAAAACTATCGTTAAAAAAACAAATTGACAAATTAAAAGTTCAAGTAGATGAATTGGACCAGTATAGTAGAAGGAACACAATTGAAATACAAGGTATACCTGTCTTACCAAATGAAGATGTTAATAATATAATTAAGAGAGTAGGTACAGCATTGGACATAAGTGTTACTAATGATATGATAGATGTATGTCATAGGTTGAAGAAATCTCCCAGCCAACCTGAACAAGGTATTATTGTTTGATTTGTTAGGAGATTAGATAAGGATAAATTTATTGCAAAAAGAAAAGTGAAAAGAAATCTCAGTTGTAAAGACCTGGGTCTGTCAGTGGGTGGGACTATTTATGTCAACCAGAGTTTAACATTGCACCGTAGAATAATCTTTAGTGAGGCCAGGAAAGTTAAGAGAGAGAAAAACTTTGCTTTCCTCTGGGTTGACTATGCGGGTAATATCAAATTAAGGAAAAAGGCTGATGACTCCTTTGTATATACCCTCACTACTATTGATGAAGTCAGAAGTTTAACGTAAAATATGAACAGCAATGATCAGACGTTATTTTTAAATTATCAAAATGTTAGGGGTATTCGAACCAAATTACATAAACTGTACACGGGTATTGCGGCCACTAATTTCGACATAATACTTTTGACCGAAACTTGGTTGTGTGACGGTATATATAATAATGAATTTATTGATGAAAGGTATAATGTATTTAGATATGATAGAATTCACAAAGATGGAGGAGGTGCACTTATAGCAATTTTAAAGAACTATAGTGTTACTGAAATTCCAATTGTTATAAATTATGTTGAAGCATCATGTATAAAAGTTAAAATAGCAACTAAATATATTTATGTCATTGTTGTATACATTCCACCGAATACTAAAGTGGAAAAATATCTGGAATTCTTTGAAAAAATTGAACAAATAGTTGATATACAATTTCATAATATTGTTATAGTTGGTGATTTTAATATTCCTTCAATTATAGACTGCTCGTTTGATTTGTTAGATGGTGACGTTATCTGTAAGTCCTTGGCAAACTTTATCTCATTTCATAATTTAAGATCAATGAACTCAGTAAAGAATGCGTATGGTAAAACTCTTGACTTAGTTCTCTCTAGTGTTGAGTTGGAAGTTAAAGTATCTAGAAATATGTATCCCTTATTAGAAGAAGATAAACATCATCCCTCATTACATTGTCAACTGTACCTGAATAACACTATTTCGCGTATCAAACATACTACTAGTATTGCATATAATTTTAGTAAAGCTAATTTCCTTAATTTATATAGTTCTTTAAGGCAACAAAACTGGTCAGAGTTACTTGCTATAAAAGATGTTAATCTAGCAGTGAATTACTTTTATAATATTTTAAATGTTATTATCGATAGTAATGTGCCCAAGAAGAAAATATTCAAAAGGCACCGTCACCCCTGCTGGTTTACGCAGGAAATTGTTAGTATACTTAAAGAAAAAAATTACTATAGAAAACATATGCATGTTTCAGTTTATAATTTGAATAAATTTAAGGAGCTACGAAAACAAGCTAAAAATCTTATTAATAGGGCTTACGAACTTTATATAAGGAAATCAGAAAATGACTTAAGGAGAAACCCTAAATGCTTTTGGAATTACCTTAAGAGCAAAAAGAGTAATAATTTAGAAGTCAGTCATATGGTATATAACAATCAAATACTTACTTCTGATTCTGCCATTGCCAATAATTTTGCTCAATATTTCAAAAGCGTTTACTCTTCATGTCGTCCAAATTATAATGGGTATTATTCTCCCATCCTAAATGTTAATAACTGTCTTGTGATCAATTCCATTACTGAACAAGATTATGTGAATGCCATTAAAAAGTTAAAATCATCTAAATCCTCTGGTCCTGACTTAATTCCTTCGTACATTGTTAAGGGATGTGGGGAAGTTCTGAAGATACCTCTATGTCACATCTATAATCTCATATTAAAAACTTCTCTCTATCCTGATGTTTGGAAAATTAGCAAAGTCAGTCCTATATTAACCCTTTCCAGCCCAATGATGCCATTTGGAATCACAAAATTTTTATAATCATAAATCTAATATAAATTCATGCAATTTCCCCATGTAATCATAACACTTTTCTTTCGGGTCAATCTCATACTTTGGTATCTCTACTTACTCGCGTTGAAGCAAAACCGAGGATCTATGATGTGGCATCATTGCAATAGGGAATACTGTGTACATATGTTTCTCCAAAACACAAAAAAATTCGGGCTGGAAAGGGTTAAAGAAGGGTAATCCTACAGCAATAGAAAATTATAGACCAATCTCATTAATTTCTACAATAGCTAAAGTTTTTGAACACATCCTTTATAATAAAATTTTTAATCATGTTAAACCGTATATATCAATTTATCAACATGGTTTTTATCCCAGGAGATCAACAGTTACAAATCTTGTTACTTTCGTTCAGTATATATCAGATTCCCTCAATAATAATCATTCAGTTGATACAATTTATACAGATTTTTCAAAAGCTTTCGACAAATTGGATCACGATATATTAATTATGAAGTTGTCTAGTTTTGGATTTTCAGAACAATTGCTTCTATTGATTTCATCTTACCTAAAAGACAGAAAACAATATGTGGTGTTCAATAATCAAAGATCTACTTTATTTGATGTTTACTCAGGTGTGCCACAAGGATCTAACTTGGGACCTTTGTTTTTTGTATTATTTATCAATGATTTGCCGTCTGTTCTCCAAAATTCAAATTGCTTATTGTACGCAGATGATATGAAACTGTATAGACAAATAAGAGAACCTAATGATGTTTGGAAGCTTCAAGATGATTTAAATAGCTGTTATAACTGGAGTCTTAAAAATAAACTGCATTTCAATATCAATAAATGTACTGCAATAACCTTTTCAAGAAAAATAATCCCACTTATTTTGATTATAAGATTAATAACTTAAATATCAAAAGATGCCAAGAGGTAAATGATTTGGGAATTATTATCAATAATAGGATGTCTTTTAATGTACATATTGAGAAAGTATGTAATGAGACTTTTAAGCTTTTGGGATTTGTAATGAGGAACACTAGAGACTTCCACAATGTGGATGCTTTAATAACTATATTTAATACCCTTGTTAGAAGTAGATTTGATTACGCTTCTATAGTCTGGGCTCCTTATTACAAAAACTATATTAACAAGGTTGAACGTATCCAAAATAAATTTTTGAGATATCTGTATTATAAGGTTTTTAATATTAATTCTTACGAAGCAAAGGTATCGTACAAATCTCTTTTGAGTATTTTTGGTTGTAGCTCATTGGCAACTAGACATGAGCGCACGCAGCTAATTTTCCTCTACAAATTAGTGAACGGAATTGTCGACAGTTCAGAGTGCCTAAAGCTATTGAATTTTAATATAAAATGTAAAAAATTAAGAAATCGATTACCTTTTATCTGCAACAGGTCTCAAACTATGGCACATTTAAACTCACCTATTACGAGAATTTGTCGATTATACAACAAGCTGATACAGGAGAATGTCGACTTAGATTTTGCTATGCCTTTTTCAGTTTATGTAAAAACTCTTAAATATAAGTTTTGATTAAGAGAGATTTTCAATTCGAACCTGACATTGATTATGGTATTTTGAAATTAAAAGAGTATTTCTATTAAATGAAAACATTTCTGCTTCTTGACAGAAATCTTATTTCAACATTTATATTTTGGATATTTATATTTTTGTTATGTTATGTTTGTATTTCAATCATTTTTTTGTCACGAAGGGCTGATATCATAGTCTTTACTAGGTTCTATTTCTATGTTTGCATTTCTTATTGAAGGAATTAATACAATTATATCTCTTACTTGTATTTTCTCATGTTCCTGATGTTAATTGCATGTTTATTTTATTTTTTCTTTTTGTTGTGTGTTTCAATATTTATAAAGCTTGTAATTATGTAAGCCTATTGTAAATGGGAATATTCTTTTCCTGTAATAGGTGTCCAATAAATAAATAAATAAATAAATAAATAACAGTTAAAAAGGAAACTAAATGTGACCTCGAGTGACTTAACCACACCTAATTGGACAAATCCTGAGTAGTTGTAGACAAACTTCTACACCCGAAAGCAAGAATGTTAACGGTACTTTACGTAATAATGATGTTCTAACATGGTTCTTTAATGGATGTTGTCAGAGGGTGACGTGTATGTCATTATGGGTTGATGACCTGCTTACGTGTGTTGGAAAGTTGTTATATTTTTGTTTTTAGTTGTGATGACATGTCTGTATTGTTGGAAAAGGTCATGTACTCTTTTTCGAGTGTGTATACGTGTCTGTAGAGACTCTATACTGGTTATTTTTAAAAATAATAATGGAAATTTGAATTGGTTTGATTTGAATTAAATCTGTTGATATGATTAAATTAATAATATTGAATATATTACACGAACAATATGTGAGAGAGAATAAAAAGATATTCTCCTAATAATTTAGTCGGAACAAATAAGATGTTCGAACAATGTGTGAGAGAGAATAAAAAGATATTCTCCTAATAATTTAGTCGGAACAAATAAGATGTTCGAACAATATGTGTGAGAGAATAAAAGATTACACGAGCAATATGTGAGAGAGAATAAAAAGATATTTTCCTAATATATTTTATGGATTGATTTCTATGAAATCTCATAAAGTGGGAGGAAACCATTTTATTAGAAGGTGAGAACACTTATAATGTGTGATACGTATTGGTATCGAACCCGGGACCCTTAACACCAGAGGTGTACACTGTATTGTACTGAAAATGAACCTGGTACCCTTAACATTATTGGTGAACGTTGCATTGTACTGGAATTGAACCCCTGGTCCTTAGCAACAGAGGTGAACGCTGCATTGTACTGAAAATGAACTTGGGACCCCCAAGCACCAGAGGTGAATGTTGTATTGTACTGAAAATGAACCTGGTACCCTCAGCACCAGAGGTGAATGCTGTATTGTATTGGAATTGAACCAGTGGTCCTTAACACCAGAGGTGTACACTGTATTGTACTGAAAATGAACCTGGTACCCTTAACATTATTGGTGAACGTTGCATTGTACTGGAATTGAACCCCTGGTCCTTAGCAACAGAGGTGAACGCTGCATTGTACTGAAAATGAACTTGGGACCCCCAAGCACCAGAGGTGAATGTTGTATTGTACTGAAAATGAACCTGGTACCCTTAGCACCAGAGGTGAATGCTGTATTGTATTGGAATTGAACCAGTGGTCCTTGGCAACAGAGGTGAACGTTGCATTGTACGGGGATTAAACCCGGGACCCTTAACATTATTGGTGAACGTTGCATTGTATTGGAATTGAACCCGTGGCCCTTAGCACCAGAGGTGAACGCTGTATTGTACTGAGAATTATTGCAATCCTTACATGTAAATTGGCGAGAAAAAAAACATATGGAAAATACGATGTGTGTGTGTGATTTGAATGGTTTATTTATTTATTTAATATTCATCGTTTTTTATTCCTTATAGTTAACTCCGTGTTTACAGTCAAGTTTGAAATACGGAGCGAATGATTGTTGTTCCGTCTCTTACAGAAGACTAGCTTAGAATGAACAGAGTTTTATTTTTGTAATTGCCATTATTTCCGGGTCGATGCCTTACACGCTTTCTCCTTGCTCCCGATAGAACTATGACTTGTGACACGCATATATAGAGTGTCAATGCACTTTCTAATTTTATTTCCGATTGTACTGGAATAACCTTAGACGCTTTCCCCTTGCTTGTTGGAACTTTGACTGATGACATACTGAAATATTTTTCCATTAACGATGATTGTCACGGCGATACTTATCGGCAGTGATGAAGAAGACAGATAGAAATTCGATGTTTCTTCCCCCTTTAGAAGATGTTTTGGACAAACACGTAAATGTATTTTTGTGGCAATATCTGATTTTTGGCAGAATATCTAATATCTGATGAAAGTTTAACATGTAAACATTTTCCTTAATTAGATGAGATCCGTACATTGGTAGAAGACTTAAATGTTGATACCATGTCTGAATGAGATTTCTCCAGCGGTTGAGGAACTTGAAAATAAGAAATTTTTAGATTTTTCGCTGTGGCAATGAATGAATAAACGATGTTAGCGGATATGATGATTTTATTTATTTATAATTAATGAAATCGGGTTGAAAACATGATGCTTGGGGGAGGGACATAATGAAATCCTTATATATATATATATATATATATATATATATATATATATATATATATATATATATATATAGTATTGAAATAAAGTTTGTTATTATTGTTTTACACAGTTCCATAGTGTGTGTGTGTGTGTGTTGATCTTTTGTGTGTTGAACTTTTTCGTCAGTGATTTTAACAAAACGAACTCTGATTTTTAAGGTGAGAACTTTTTTAAATGCTAAAGTGATATGTATTATTCACTTAATTATAATAATGAGTTTTTTTTTAATAATTATTGAAAAACTACACGAGTTGCTTTTGAGAAAGATTATCGGGGAATAAACTTACGACCATGTAAGACGGACAAGATTTCAAGTGTTTGCAATTTATTATTATTATTATTATTATTATTATTATTATTATTTCATTATTTCGCTTCTTATTTTTTTATTGGTTCGTATCTTATTTTTATAATCTCCTTTCTTATAGAAAGTCGTAATAGCAGCTACGCTGCGAACATTTTATTCGTTCGTGTTATTTATAACACTCGTTATTAAAATTGGTTCGTGTTATTTTATTTTATTGGTTCATTTGCTTTTTTTTTGTTCAATCACTTCATTAGAAGTTCCGTGTTAATTATTGGATTGTATGCTAAAACATACTCCTAAGAACAGGTACCCTGTGAACCTACAAATAATTTAAAAATTGCGAACATATTAAAAAAATGTGAACCTACAAATAATTTAAAAATTGCGAACATATTGAAAAAAATGTGAACCTACAAATAATTTAAAAATTGCGAACATATTAAAAATGTGAACCTACAAATAATTTAAAAATTGCGAACATATTAAAAATGTGAACCTACAAATAAAAGGCCTAAAGACGGACCATTTACTTGTAGAGTTTTATTTGCTTAATTATAGGATGCTTAATTACAATATGTTTGATTCATTTGTTACGATTTTTTAACTGTTATATCGATTACTTTAAAATCAGTTATACCTAATATATATATATGTATGTTGTACAGATGGGACTTGAACTGTTTAAGTAAGCTCATTTGCTAATAGATGGCATAAAAGTACGCTTTGGTAACATAGCTGATAATCTTTTAGGAAGGCAAATGTTTGAACTAAGACGAGTATTTGCAGAAAGAAAGAAATGTTTTAGTCTTGGGGGGAGCACTTTTCCCCTAACATTATTGTGTTTTAATAGTAAATATTACTGAATGTTAGCCACATAACGCATACAATAGCTTTAATGTTAAGAAAGAAAATTTACGGACCCCCCCTTAAGTACATTGGTTATTGAACATTGTCTTTTGATTTGAAAGCTTGTTGTGTATCCGCGAAGCAAAATGAAATTATATAGTCCTATTTGTACTATATTCCTCCAACTAACTGGCTTTTGCCTTTTAGATAGATTGCTTAGATTTTAAAAGTATTATAGCAAAAGGAAATTAGGTACTCCTATTTGTAGCATGATCCTCAATGAAGGGGCTTTTGCCTTTCAGATAGATTGCCTAGATTTTAACAGTATTATAGCAAAAGTAAAATCACGTACCTATAACTGGCGGGCGACATTTCCCCATTAGTTATAGGTGCCCCTAATTTAAACAGTATTGTATTACAAGGAAGCAAAATGAAATTATGTAGTCCTATTTGTAGCATGTTCCTCAATGAAGGGGCTTTTGCCTCTTAGATAGACATCCATAGATTTAAACAGTATTGTATTACAAGGAAGCAAAATGAAATTATGTAGTCCTATTTGTAGCATGTTCCTCAATGAAGGGGCTTTTGTCTCTTAGATAGACCAACATAGATTTAAACAGTATTGTATTACAAGGAAGCTAATTGAAATTATGTAGTCCTATTTGTAGCATGTTCCTTAATGAAGGGGCATTTCCCTCTCAGATAGACCAACATAGATTTAAACAGTATTGTATTAGAAGGAAGCAAAATGAAATTATGTAGTCCTATTTGTACTATATCCATCCAACTAAGTAGCTTTACCCTCTCAGATAGATTGCCTAGATTTTAACAGTATTATAGCAAAAGGAAATTAGGTACTCCTATTTGTAGTATAACCGTATAACTGGCGGGTGCATTTGCCTTTCAGATAGATTGCCTAGATTTAAACAGTATTATATTATAGCAAAAAGAGAATTATGTACGGCTATTTCTATTATATACGTTGATATGCGTTAAAGTTTTCCATTAGTTAGTTTCTATAATTGCGGGTTTTTCTGAATAGGTAATAACATGATGATAATTATGTTCAACTGAAGGGTCATATGTGTTGGTGGGTCCCCCTTAGGGATTTGTAATATAATGAACGTTTGGTGGTTTTACTGATAGAAGAATCAACTATGCCCTCACAAATTATGTTTTATTAACAGAACACAACTGCGAGAAGGGTTCTTGGTACTTATTTAATGCTATTAGTAGTATTTTACGGATAAAAAGAAATATATATCATACTGTACCTTTAAAATATAAATATATATTTAGGACTAATAATAAATACGTCAACACGACGCACAGGCTAAAGTAAACTAAACTTAATTTAAAAGTTTTCCGACAGATGTCACTGTTAGTGGTGGGGGAGGGAGAACACTTGATAGAACATGATATAACATGTATTTGATGTGTACGATTATCATTTTTTCTTACGTCGGCGTGCGTTAAAGATCACAGAGAAAGCTTCCTGATTATTAAACCTATTTTAATAGTATTAAATAAAGTATACAGGATTACCACTCTATTTATTGAGACCTGTTTTATTACAGACATTGAAGCTGTGCTAAGCGTTGTGGTGCTAGCAATTAATTAAAAGTACCAACTATCCCAGCTGAGATTTCTTCTTTTTTCTTTTTGTGGATTGTGAGCGGAGAACTAAGCCTTGAAAGGTATGTATTTCTTATGGTTATTATGATTTTTTAAATTGTATTTGACTTGTATTTAACCAATATTAATGAACAAAGAGAGATTCTCTCTCTCTCTCTCTCTCTCTTTTTTCTCCTTCTGTGTGTGTTTGTGGATATTTTTAATAGAATAGTTTACAATTCAATATAAGTGAATATATATTTACTGATTTTTCATAAAGTAACTTGATTGATTTCTATTTACATATCAATAATTAACTAAAAATGATGATTATTTTTTTTCTTTTTATATGATATTATCATGTGAGCGTTGCTTAAAAGAAGTATTTATTTGATCTTTTTTTATTATTATTATTAAACTGTAGTTGATTACTCAAAATAGTTTTTCTTTGTTTTATTTTTTAGATGGATTTCTTTTGCCCGACTGAAGAATTTAACATGATTGATGAGATCTACCTGCAAGAGGTTTTGCGCGGTCTCAACGAGTACCCTAGGGTTTTTAGTACGTGGAAAGCCATTATGGAATTAAGCAGACTTGGCCATAGGGGATCGGTGAGATGCGAAGCCCTATTGCGGACCCTTCGTGTCTTTGAAGGTAATGATACACTAATTCTCCAGCACTGTGTAAGCAGTGCTGACGTACTGGATTTGTTTGTGTACGGTTTTTTCCGTAGTAAAGAATCATATGAATTGGCTCTAGATAAACTTATGTATTTATTAGCTTGTGGGGAAGGTCAGGTAGATAGGATAAATGATAGAGTTATCTGAGTTTTTTGATTTTGGCTCGCGATTTGTTTTGGAACCATGCTTAATCCCATCTGAAAATAATAATAATGCCATAGTCATGACCCCTCAAGAAACTCATAACTTGAGTCCTAATAATTTATATTTGTTATCAAATGAAGATTTAGCTTTCCTAAATGATAAAGCAGATGGGATTGGCAATTTAAATTCCGTTGAATTACCAATTGAAGAAGAAATGAGGAGATTGGTTGAAAATGAGGACAATGCTGTGGTTATACCCACGCAACAGGTCCAGGGAGAAAATCCTGTATACAATACAACTCAATATTGTGTACAGGATAATCATGACTATGGGAACCAAATGATTTTTTCTCCTCAGCCTGGACCGTCATCTGCTAGTGTCCCACCAATGGTTGGACATGGCAACATAAATAAGAATAGTACAAGTAGTACTACTGGTAGTTATAATAGTGGTAGTACAAGTGGTAGTAGTAGTGATAATAGTCATGGCGGGGATAATCAAAGCAATAGTAATTTCGAAGTTGTAAGACAAAGCAGACAAAGGTTTCGTAAGTTTCATCTTACGGGCCATGAATTTGTCGTCAGACCTGTGGATGATGAAAGGAATATTAATAACCCAGAGGCCTATATCGAGAGTTTAATCGATTTTGCGTTGGAACATGTGATCTCCAATGCACGCCCCATGGACTACATTGGTTTATACGTTGAAAGTAGTAATAGTACTAATAACAAACCAGTGTATGTACCGTTTAGAAGAAAGGACAATTTCACTGCTAGAACAGTCCTCACTTCAATCGAACGAGTACTAAATTCGAATGAAGTGTTCCTTTTAGGGGAAGAAGTATTGTTTCGATTCCATATAGCTGAAAATTTGCACGGACAAGGAAGACCTAATGCAATGAGTGCTGTCCAAAAATATTGCAAATACCAAGATTACTTGGAAAAGCGATTAATTTGCATTGAAAATAAGAATATGTACTGCCTCCCCATGGCCATAATATATGGAATAACAAAACATACCGCAAGTAGTCAAGTTTTATGTAATTTAAAAACAAGAGACTATGATAATTGGATTCTTAAAGCAGAAGTTCTCTGCGAAATGGCAGGAGTTAACGTTCAAAGTAAGCAAGGTTGTGACATCTCTGATTTGGAACTCTTTCAAGCATATTTGAAAGGGGAATATCAAATCGTTGTTTATGAGGAGGTTGAAAAGAATAATCGGGAATATGTAGTACGTTACCCGGGAGAACACGCAGAAAATAAGATTTTTATCCTATATCAAAGAGGTAACACTATTGGTCATTTTGAACCCATTCGTAATATTACAAGTTTTCTTAGCAAACGGAAGTATTGTTATTATTGTTTGGAAGGTTATGATGAAAGATATCGCGCACACAAGTGTAAAACTCGTTGTACTTTTTGCGAACATACTCACGAACGGGACTATACTGCAAACAGAATTAAATGTAATGCATGCAATAGAGAATTTGCTGAGGGTATTTGTTTTGACAACCATCTGACACATAATAAAGCGGCTAAATCCGTATGTGATAATGTAAAGCTCTGCATTGATTGTGGTATCATCTTTGATAAGAGGGGGCGAAAATCTGAACACATGTGTGGTGAACATTTTTGTTCAACATGCCGCGCGTATGTTAATACAAATCATACATGTTTTGTTCAGAGACAGCAACCTGTTCATACGAAAAGGTTTATGTACATCACCTATGATGTAGAGACGATGTTGAAGGCGCCGAATGAGCGCGGTGAAAGGGAACATGAAGTTGTACTGGTGTGTTGTCATCATGTATGTCACGTCTGTATAAGGAAAGGTATCGATGAGCCTTGTAAAACGTGCGGTGATAATATTGGAAATCGTTCGTTTTCTTTTAAGACAATGACGGATTTTATTAACCACGTGTTAGTAGAACGTCCTGTCTTTCAGAAAATCCTGGTGATCGCTCATAATGCATCCAGATACGATGGCCTCTTCTGTCTTAGAACTCTAATAGAAGACCAGCATATTGTACCTAGTGTTCTTATTCAGGGTCAAAAGATTTTTAATATTAACATAGGTAACCGTATTTTTTTTCGCGACTTTTTCCTCTATATTGGTGCTAAATTATCCAAATTACCGAAAACGTTAGGCGTTAGTCAAAATTTAAAGAAGGGAGATTTCCCATATTTGTTTAATACTGAAGAGAATCAAAATTATGTCGGTCCCTACCCTCCGCTTAAGTACTATGACCCTGAGGGACGAAGCACAGAAGAAAGAAAACAATTGGAAGCCTGGCACCAAGAACGTGCGGAAAGTGGCGAGGAGTTTAACCTGCAGAAGGATATGTTGGCTTATTGTAAAAATGATGTTAGAATTCTAACAGAAGCGGTCATCAAATTTAGCGATATTATTGAAGAGAAAACGGAGGGTTTGCAATGTTTCATAACATCATCAACCATTGCAAGTCTTGCAATGCGTACATATCGTACCTTGCACTTACCGGAAAATACTATTCCTATCATTCCCGCGTTGGGATTCCATCATAAGACCAAGTATAGTACGAAAGCTATGCAATGGCTTATGTATATGGAAGACCAATTAGGGATAGAAATCCAGCATGCTAGGAGAGCTGGGGAAAAGTATATTGGTAGGTACAAGGTCGATGGATGGCACGAAGGACTCAACGCTGCCTTCGAGTATTACGGATGTTTTTTCCATGCCTGCCGCCATTGTTTTCCCTTTAACCGTGACGCGGTTTTGCACGATGCACAAGATTCGTACAATACGATGGAAAAACGATATGAGCAAACCATGCGCCGCCGTAAGTACCTGAAAAGTATAGGTGTAAACCTATATGAAATATGGGAATGTTCTTGGGATAATAAGATAAAGACGGACAAGGAAGTGCAAAAGTTTGTTCAAGAACGTTGTACTAATCTACCTGATTTTCTTATTCCTAAGAACTGTTACAACGGTGGTCGCACGGAGGTCTTTCGTTCTTACGTCAATTGTACGAGTGATGAGCGTATATCTTATGCCGATGTAAATAGCCTTTACCCATGGGTAATGGCACGTAAACCTATGCCGGTTAAATCACCTAAGATTCACACGGGACCGGACTTTCCAGATGTGGAAAGTATTCACGGTGTAGTCAAATGCACAATTGTCCCTGCAAAGGACCTCTATTTTCCGATCTTACCATACGTTGCGGGAGGTCGATTACTTTTCGGCCTTTGCCGCACATGTATGGAAGAAGAAAACACTAATGAATGTACTCATAGTGATGCTGAGTGTGCTCTCACAGGAACATTTTGTACTCCAGAGTTACACCTTGCTCTTAAAAAAGGTTACAAAATAATCGATATACATGAGATATGGGAATTTGACTCTTAGATCCTGAAGAGGGAAATTCAGGTGGGCTGTTCGGGACCTATGTGAATTCCTTCCTTCAGATGAAGCAGGAAGCCTCTGGTTTTCCTGCTTACTGTACCACTGAAGAAGACAAACATAAATATATCGAAGAATATTATGCACATGAAGGCATACAATTAAATTATGATAATATTAGGACGAACCCTGGATTGAGGCAATGTGCGAAACTATACCTCAATTCATTGTATGGAAAGTGGGGGCAACGCACAGATATGTCACAGAGTATAATTGTTAGTGATGAGGTCACATTTCTTAGGTATTTAACTACGGCAAGGTATGAAATTCAAAGTGTGATACCAATTGATGATGACCATCTCATTGTCACATACAGAGACATTGAAAACGAAAACGTTCCGTTAGCGTTTTCTAATGTGATACTAGCCGCATTTATTACTTCGTGGGCTAGACTTAGACTTTACGAATTACTGACGACTGTAGGACCTGACAGAGCAATCTACTGTGACACTGACAGTATCATGTATCTACAGAAAAAAGATGAGGAACCCTTGTTACCGCTCGGAAACTATTTGGGTGATCTTACAAATGAAATTCCTGAAGGTTGGGAGTTTACAACCTTTATAGGTCTTGGCTGTAAAAACTACGCAATGCGGCTAACAAATGCCCAAGGGGATGTTCGCGATATATTCAAAATTAGGGGGATAACACTAAACGATAGAACCTCTCAAAAAATTAACTTTGAGAGTTTCTATAAATTAGTGTCTGGACAATTAGAGTCCACAGTAATAGAAAACCCAAACAGTATCGTTCGTAGACCGGGGTTCCGTATCTTTAGCTGTAGAGAGACAAAGACACACCGTGAGGTCAACAAAAAACGAAAACGTATTGACGAACCTGACGTAACTGACGATGAACCAGTACAAAAACGTGCAAGTGTACCTTACGGTTATAGACCCACGAATGAATGAATGTGAGTTGTATGAATGTCTCTTTTTTAAACCGGCTCGTATGCACAGCATAACCGTTCTTAAAATATTTATTTATTTTTAATTTATTCCTAATTTATTTTAATTTATTCTTAATTTTTTTTTCATTTCAAGCTTTAATTTTATATCCCAGTGATTTTTTTTAATGGTTCGTATGCCAGAGCAGCTACGCTGTAAACTTGTAAATAATTCGTTTGCTGTGCAATTTTAGTTGGTACGCTTCTTGTAGAAGCTCATTTTATTTAAATTTTCGTTTCGAAATTCAAGCTTTAATCTTATATCCCAGTGATTTTTTATCCGTTTCATTAGTATGTATACTCCGAACAATCAACGATTGTGAAAATATTAAAATTCACATGTTTGAAAATATGTGAATGTATGAGTGTGAGTGTGTATATAAAGCAGAGTCTCTATTGTATGCATTCATTTGATTACAATATGTTAAAGTTTCAACATCCCTCTACTGTTTTAATTGCTGGTCCTTCAAGGGCTGGTAAAACTTGTTTTGTAAATCGTTTACTTAATGAATGTGATCAAATGTTTAGTATAAAATTTAATGATATTGTTTGGTGTTATGGTGCAGTAATACCAAAATTAGATGCAAATGCAAAAATACGTTTTGTAGAGGGAATACCTGACATGAATAATTTTGAAATTAAAGAAAATTCATTATTAATACTTGATGATTTAATGTCGGAAACTAATGGCGATGTTGCTAATTTATTTACAAAGTATGCACATCATAAAAAGTTAACTGTAATATTTATTATTCAAAATTTATTTCCAAAAGGAAAACATGCACGTGATATTAGTTTAAATGCACATTATATTATAGTATTTAAAAATCCACGTGATAAATTACAAATACAATATTTAGCAAGGCAAATTATGCCTCGGTATAGTAAAGAAGTCGTGAGTGTGTTCGAAGAAGTAACACGGGAGCCTCACACTTATTTATTATTTGACTTGACACAAAAAACAAACGATGCATTGCGAATACGTACAAATATTTTTCCGAATGAAATCATGCATGTGTACGCTAACGTAAAAGACATGCATACAGAAATTTTTGTTTAGTTTGCATCAAGATGTTGAAGGTGAAACAACACTACATAACTCTCCGTGCTCTGTGCAAATGCAAAAATGCAAAACGAAAACAAATTTTACAAAATGCTTCAGGGGATTTAATAAGAACAATATCACAAGTAGCTAAAAACACAATAAAAGGGAACATTCCTTTAAATTCTCGTCAGAAGCAACGTTTACGTAGACATAAAAAGATCTTACGTGCTTTTTTTCAGCAGCGTACTGCATTGAATAAAAAGAAGAAGTTGTTACTACAAAAAGGTGGTGCGCTTTTACCGTTAATCTTGGGACCACTTCTTGCAGCAGTAGGAAGTAGTATTTTCAGTCGTTAAATATGTCAGAGTTACGTAAAATGATTTTAGTTCCTGAAAATGCTGTACATGAAATTCAATCAAATCTTAAATCCATAGATTCACATCAGTCACGTTTAGATGAAGAAATGAATAATATCTTAAAACGTCATGATCTTAGTGTACAACAAAAGTGGAAATTATATCAACAAGCTTTGCATCGTTATTTACAGTATACATCTTCTTCACATAAGCCTATTACTTTACCTATCATTCAAGAAGAAGAAGAAGAAAAATTATCATCAAGTTCCAAACAAAATAGCAATACTTCTATTTTACCATTTGTATCAGACATTTTACAATCAGTACCGAAAACACTTCGTAGGAAAACAGATCTATTATTAAAACAGTTGACAAGTTCTGATAAAATTCAGTGGGATAAGTCTGGCATTGTACGTATTCAAGGAAAAACAATACCAGGTTCAAATATTATAGATTTAGTAAATGATGTTGTTCGTACAAGAAAATATTCAAGAAATCCTTTAGGTATTCATGAATTTAAAAATTTATTAGAAGATCTTAATGTTCCTAAAGAATTTATTGGTACACCTATTAGCACACCAACATCAAAAGTGAATAGTAGTAGTAGTAGACAACGTATTCGTAAAGTAAGAAAATCTACTAGTCCTGCAGTAGTTGCTAATTTATTTAAACAGTGGAAAGAATATAGTATGTAAAAAATGACAAAATTATCAAAAATATATTATGATTATTCAAATCCTGATTCTTTATCAAGTATACAAACATTACAACGCAAAACAAAGTTATCTAAAAAGAAAATTAAAAATTGGTTAGCTTCTCAAGATGCTTATACATTACATGCACCAGCTCGTAAAGTTTTTGAACGTAAAAAGTATTATGTTAGTGCACCAAATGAAACATTACAAATGGATTTAGCAGATATGCAAAATATTGCAAAGTATAATAATAATTATAAATATATATTATGTTGTATTGATATTTTTTCACGTTATGCATATTGTGTTCCGTTAAAAACAAAGAAAGGTCCTGAAATGGTAAAAGCAATAACAAAAATTTTTAAAAATTTCAAGTTACCCGTGTTTAACGTACAAACAGATTTAGGCGGTGAATTTTATAATCGTCATGTAAAACAATTGTTTAAAAAATATGAAATTAATCATTATAGTGTTCATTCCGAAATTAAATGCGCGTTAGCAGAACGTTTTATACGTACATTAAAAGATAGATTGTATCGTTATTTTACTGCAAAGAATACTTATCGTTATATTAATGTATTAGATCAAATTGTAAAAAATTATAATCATTCATACCATTCAAGTATTAAAATGGCACCTGCACAAGTAAATGATTCCAATGTGAATCAAGTGTGGGAAACATTATACGGAAATAAAAATAATAGAAAGAATATAACATGTAAATTTAATCCGGGTGATTATGTACGTGTTAGTAAGTATAAACATGTATTAGAAAAAGGATATTTACCTAAATGGTCACAAGAAATATTTATTGTTGACAAATGTATTAAGTCAGATCCTGTCACTTACAAATTAAAAGATTGGAACGGTGAAGAAATTAAAGGAATATTTTATGCACAAGAATTACAAAAAGTAATTATAAATTCAAAGAAAACATATCTCATTGAAAAAGTATTAAAACGTAAAAAAGGGTGGATGTATGTAAAATGGTTAGGATATCCATCAAGTATGAATTCGTGGATTAGATCAGATTCTATTCAGTCTGCAAAATGAATTCGAACTTTACACACGACTTTTACGTTACTCTTCCTTCAAATGCAAGTAGCAATCTTTTTAATAATAATACCACATCATCGTTTCGAGTTAAATTGGCACAACCTATTGATTTAAGTGATGGGGAATGGGGTGTTGCATTAACACAAATTAATATTCCGTGGAGTTTTTACAATGTTGGTGAAAATGAAGAAATTATAATTACTAGTGTTATCGATGGTAAAGTTGAACGCTGCCATGTTCCAATAACACCTGGATATTATTCATCAATTGAATCAATTCTACAATTAATTCCTGAAAATGTTCGTGTTACACTATTTACAAAATAAAAATCAAGTTGTTATTAAACATTCTTTAAAATTAGAAGATCAATGTATGATTGGTGTTACACCAGGTTTACAACAGATTTTTGGATTTATTAATGAAAATACGCTTGATGTTAAAAATGTTATATACACAAAAGTTAAAAATGTTGATTTAATATTAGCACGTGGAAAATTTCCATGTGATTTAGATTATAATATTCCCAATACAATTAATGTTTGCATTGATATTGTAAAACAACAACAAAATATAGGTCCATTAGTTCGAAAACTTAGTGTATATAATGTACAACACGGTCATGTAAAATCTTTTGTATTTCACACACCACATTATGTTAAAGTTGAAAAGAAATATTTTGATACAATAGAAGTAAACTTAAAAGATGAACACAAGTTAAAATTACCATTTCGTTTTGGAACTTCAAACCTACCACTTCACTTTAAACGAAAATGATTTCTGAAAGTATTGATGATAGTTTTTACATTACATTAGTTTCAAATGCTAGTGCTAATGTATATCCTACAAATAGTCCAACACATTTTATTAATCAATTAAAAAATAATATTCGTTTATCAGAATCCGATTGGTATGTAGGATTAAGTGAAGTACATATTCCATTAACATGTTATAATGTTACTGCGGGTGAAAACGTTATATGGTACAAATTTAAAAATGCAGAACCTATGAAAAGTAAAATTCTTGTTGGATATTATCCATCCATTCATCATTTACTAGAAGAATTAAACGCAATATCGAGTTTTATAAGATTTAGTTTTTCAAATGTTGTACATGTTGAATGTGATGAACATGTAGAATCAGTTACATTGTCGCCTACATTAGCTTTACAATTAGTTTTTTCTGAAAAATCAGATCTTGTAAAAGAATCTCATGTATTCAAACAACCATACATAGATATCGGATATCCACATCAAATTTTTATTTATACAGATATTATACAATATCAATTTTTAGGTGATACAAAAGCACCATTATTACGTATAGCAACAATCTCTGATATTAAATATGGAAAAGTTCAAACAATTACATTTGAAAATATTCATTATATGCCACTTGCAAAATTTTGTTTTAATACAATTGAAATACTATTAAAAGATCATGCAGGGCGAAATTTGCCATTTCGTTCTGGGACACTGACCGTAACACTACATTTTAAACGCTCTCCGGCATCTTCTAAATAATAATAATAATAATAATAATAATAAATGAGAGCAAGACGTGTTACTTATCATCGTGGGCGCGGAATACCATATTTTTCAGGACCTGTATATCAAAGGGGACATGGTATAGGTAGTTTATTTAAAGGATTATTTCGTTTTGCTTTACCATTTCTTAAACAAGGTGCAAAAACTGTAGGATGTCAAGCATTACAAACCGGTATGCAAGTTGCGGGTGATGTATTAGAAAATCGACCATTTAAAGAATCGGTTCGTGCACGTGTAAAAGAAGCTGGTAATAGTTTAAAGACAAAAGCAATTAATAAAGTTGGGCAGTTGCTAACTGGTAACGGCAAGAGACGGTCACGCAAGAGGAAAGCTCCTGCAATTGTAAAGTTTGGACCACCAACAAAACGTAAACATATACAGGACATCTTTTCATAATGGCGTTCCTAAATTCAAATAGTTTTGAATGTTGTACCAATGAATTTGATTTCTTTTCTATACCAATGACACAAACATCTATTGAAGCAACTACAAATGCTGAATATCGTCCTATTTCTACATTAACCTCAGAAGGACCTATTGAATTTGTTATTCCGGGAGAAACAGGTGAATTTATTCATCCTGCATATCTATATCTTTATGTACGTTGTAAAATTACTAAAGCTGATGGTACAACTTTGGCTGACGATGATGATGTCGCACCCGTAAATAATTTCTTACATTCTTTATTTAGTCAAATTGATATTTCGTTAAATGATAAATTAATTAGTTCTTCATCAGGATCTTATCCTTATCGTGCATACATTGAAACATTATTAAATTATTCTCATGATGCTTCTCAAACACATTTAGCATGTGCCATGTGGCATAAAGATACTGCAAAAAATTTTAATAAATTAGAAAATACAAATGCTGGTTTTCAAAAACGTGCTAATATGGTGAAAAATAGTAAATCTTTTGAAATGTATGGACGTCTTCATACTGATATTGTAAGTTTAGATCGTATGCTTCCTAACAAAGTAAGTTTGCGTGTAAAACTACATCGTAGTAAAGATAATTTTTGCTTAATGTCTGCTGAAAATACAAGTTATAAAGTTGCACTTGAGGAAATTATTCTTCATGTACGTCGTATTGATGTAGCTGCAGATTTAGCTATGCAATTAAATACACGAATGGGTTCGGAAACAGCCAAGTTACCTCTGACGAGAGTGGAAACAAGATCTTATACTATACCTGCACAAGTAAAGTCTTACAGCCTTGATAATCTTTTCCTGGGTAATGTTCCTAAAGGCCTGATTATTGGTTTCATCTCCAACACAGCCTTCAATGGGAAATCACATCTTAATCCCTTTGAATTTCGAAACTTTAACGTTAACAAACTGCAATTACAAGTCGGTTCAAATCATTTCCTCCCAACCCCCTCACACCTGATTTTAATAATAATTTATACCTTCTAAGTTACTATACTTTGATTTCAGGTACTGGTATATATTATCAAAATTATTCACATACTGTTACTCTTGATGAGTATCCAAACGGATATGCTCTGTATGCATTTATTCTATCTCCAACAGGAACTTTAGATGATAACACGTGGGATGTAGTACGCGATTCCCCTGTAAATTTGAAAGTATCATTTTCAGAAACTTTAACTGAACCTGTTACATGCATTGTGTACGCACAATTCGATTCTTTAGCACAAGTAGACAAAGACAGAAATATTTATACTGATAACACCTTCTAATTTATTTAGTTGAGTACAATGCGGGTTGTTGTTCACTTCTCGGCGTATCATGATAACGAAGATGAGTTTATTATAAAAGAGCTAGCCATTGTAAATCCTGACGTTCCCTTTTTTCAAAATTGGGTTTTTAAACCACCATTTCCTTTAAATAACTTATCTGAGCCAATCATAAGCACAAACAAATATCTAGGTGAGAATGTGTATGGCATTACCTGGCACGAAGGGGATGTAGAATATTCACATCTTAAGGAAATACTTCAAACATATTGTTCAAATACTACAACCATATACACATACGGAATAAATAGAAAGTGTTTTCTTCAAGAAATTCTACAAAGAGAAGTTACAAATTTGGAAGAAATAAACTGTCCAAAGTATACTGCATTAAATTTTCACGTTCATCGGTGTGCACATAATAAGCATCGTTTCGGACAATATAGATGTACTGTTCATGAAGCATTACTGTATAGTGAATATGTGAAAGTGTATGATTATGTGTTACATGTGAATAACAGTGATAATTACATACCTACTACAATTAAAAATAATCTTTATCATGTATAGTGATGAATTATTAAAAGTGTTACTAACTGATAAAGTGACTGGTGCAAGTGTTACTGGAATTTACCCTATTGACAAACTTCCTGTAACGGTAAAACCTCCTGCAGCACTTGTGATTAATCTTGATACATCTGATTCTGCTGGTTCCCAATGGGTTGCAGTGTACATCAATAAGAAAAAACATGGATACTACTTTGATAGTCTTGGTATGGACATTCCCAAGGAAATAAAAAACTTTTTGTCGAAAAATAATAAAATGTACTTTACAAATATTCAACAATATCAACATGATAATTCTGTGTTATGTGGTTATTTTGTCTTATATTTTCTGCATCATATTATTCGCACTCAATCATTTGAAAAGTGTTTAAAATTGTTTAACAAGAAAATTTTGAAAAAGAGAGATGCTATTGTTTATAAACATGTAAACAAATTTTTAAAAAGAAAACACAAATAATTTTTTTTAAAATTTTTTTATTTATTTATTTATTTTAAATTTACATTTTTAATTTACAATAAATTTTTTAAACTTACAACCATGCATTTTATTTACAATTCCTCATTACAATCTTGATAATGCATTAGTTAATGCTGTTGATCTTTCATATTTCCACCAATAATTCAACTGTTGTGCATTACGATATGCACATCCTGATTTCTTTACAATACTTGTGTGAAAAGAACAATATTCATTAAATGTATTTCCACATAATTCATTTAATGAAGGACAATGTTTTGTTTCTAAATCAATGACATTATCTAATGCAAATATTCTTTTAATCCAAAGAGATTTCTCTAAACCTTTACAATAAAAGGTTGAATTCTTTGCGCATAATTGATATACAAGGTTTCGTATGCATGATACAGTATATCCAGTTTTGCTATTCCATTTCAATCCATGCAAATTTAATGTTAACCAGTCAATTTGTTTTTGACATCCTAGTGATAATAAATTATATTCAACTGGTGATTTTACCAAGCAATGGAAATTTACTGTATCATCGCATGCAGTTAAGCAAAACTCACGAATAATAAATTCGTTATCAGACATTTTAAAACCTTGAATATCAATAATATACTGATTTACACATGGTGAAATTTCATTTGTATGAAAAATAAAAAACGGAATTATCTGTCCAACAAATTCTGTATTTTGTAAAAGATCACACGTTTTATGCATAAAACATAGAAATGAGATTTCACTATGTTCTTGTTCAAACACTTCAAAGAGTTCACTAAGAGGATTGTCAAGAGATAAATACTTCACTGCAAATGATCCAGTATTATGAAAATGTCTACATTCATGAGGAAGATGTAACCTGCATTCCACGCATTCCAATGGATTATTGTTGTGTAAGTATACTTTTATAGTTTTTAATACACAGTTCACATTAATGTTTTCACCATTACATAACACACATGAAACACTAGCACTATTCAAATACATTTTTTCAATCTGAAATATTCGCTTTCCGTTTGTCTTTTCTTATGAAGATCTCTAGTAATTCCGGTAAATAGTTTGTATCACTTAATAATTCCACATAGGCGTCATAAAATTTTCTCTAGTTAATAGTCTGATAATATGCGTGTTTGCGTACAAATAAAACACATCATCTTCAACACTAGGACTTGCTATAATATTCCAAGCACGGATTTCCAATAATTCTGGACGCGTCGTCATACAATCATGATCAAAATCATGATTAGATCCTGTCGTACACCCATCACATATTAGTGTTTCATTAAAATTCCATTTTTCAATAGCCTTCTTTATACATTCGCGATCCACTTTTTCACTATTACAACAACAATCTAAAGCCCAAAATCGTGATGTTCTTGATAATACAATTGGAGATGATGGCGGTGTTGATGAAACTGTTAGCGCTGGTGAATCTATTGCATCAAAATCAAATTCTTCATCTGACGATGATTCGTATATTTCTGTTTCAGCATCAGATATTGCTTCAATATTGCTATTGCAAAGATCCTTCTTCTCATACGACTGCATCATGTATCTTTATATATTTTGTCTCTTATAACCTGTATTTAAAGTATTTTCATAACCGCAAGGTAATCACGTGTTCGGCATTCCCAACATTAAAGTTATTTTTATTAGTTTGTCCCCAATTTGTGATGTTTATCTCCCACGTCTGCAATCTTCCTTTTGTTCACCTACCGCGGCGCCAAAGTTATTTCTATCAGTCTGGCGGTATTCTGTAATGGTTACCAAACGTGTCAGCAATCTTCCTTTGTATTAAAATTCAAGTTTTAGCAACGCCCTGCAAGCACACATCATCACTCTTACCCAACCGGGTTTCCAAAAGCGCGGGAAAAGTTCAGTTCATGTCTTAAGTTCACCAGCAAAAGACGTACGGAAACCACGCTCTGTATATGTACCAGCATAGTATATCATGCCAAAGTATACATATTTTATACACGACATCTTTCAGATTATTACCAACGAGTAATATTTTACATATTACGAATGAGTAAAAAGTCAGGCATGAATAAATATTTCCCTCCCATCATACAGTATTCAGCTCCAATGATAAGGGTCCCGGGTTCGATCCCAATACGTATCACACATTATAAGTGTTCTCACCTTCTAATAAAATGGTTTCCTCCCACTTTATGAGATTTCATAGAAATCAATCCATAAAATATATTAGGAAAATATCTTTTTATTCTGTCTCACATATTGTTCGAACATCTTATTTGTTCCGACTAAATTATTAGGAGAATATCTTTTTATTCTCTCTCACATATTGTTCGTGTAATATATTCAATATTATTAATTTAATCATATCAACAGATTTAATTCAAATCAAACCAATTCAAATTTCCATTATTATTTTTAAAAATAACCAGTATAGAGTCTCTACAGACACGTATACACACTCGAAAAAGAGTACATGACCTATTCCAACAATACAGACATGTCATCACAACTAAAAACAAAAATATAACAACTTTCCAACACACGTAAGCAGGTCATCAACCCATAATGACATACACGTCACCCTCTGACAACATCCATTAAAGAACCATGTTAGAACATCATTATTACGTAAAGTACCGTTAACATTCTTGCTTTCGGGTGTAGAAGTTTGTCTACAACTACTATCCTGTAATAAAGATATTATTAAGGCAAGTAAATTACAACTAGGTATCATTCACACCAGCACACAATCTTAATACCTAAAGTGAGTGAAGGTGGGTGAGTAAAGTTATAGATTTTATTGAAAGAAATTCCAAAAATGTTAAATTAAAATATTTAATGAAATTCAGATTTTCTTCAACACAATAATAACAAATGATTGAGTTCCAAAATTATTTCATCAAATCCTTAATAGGTCCTGAATTTCGAAGGTGGTGTTCAAAAATTTAATAGAAAAACCTTTACTCTAAGAATTTCAGTTAATTTTCGCAAGACAGAGATCATTTACAGTAATTTAGATCAAGAATGAATACAACACTATCAAAACTCTCAAATCATTAAATATTAAATGTTAAATTGAATTCTATAATTCAAAAACAGCAAAGGTAACAACCACGTCAATTAATTTATCTCACTGTAACAAACAGGTATCGTGACTTTCGAAGTAGCCTCGTATATTTATTAACAATTTAGTTCTGAACTATTTATTATTATTTCTCTCTGTATTTCTTAATTAAGGAATATACGCAGTGATCGTGCTACTAAGCTACTATTCAACTAACTACAATACTTCTAATTAGCATTAATACTTCACACTTACCATAACTCAGCAGGAAATAATAGTTACAGAAAGGCAGAGGTAGTTACCATTCTCATCTCCAGATCCTCTTTGGTTTTAGCGACTGTTCCATTACAATACCAAACCATACAGTGCAGTGCACGCGAATATTGCAATCATTACAAAATTTAAGAAAAAATTTATTCGGACGAACGGTATGTTCTAAAGTTTAATCAAAATTTATTCATTTATTTCAAATTTACATTCGAAACCTAGCCAAAAATTCCAGGACAACTAATATAACAGTAAATGCATTGAAAAGCAATTAATTAGTTAATTAGCTAACTAATGAAGTTTTCATTAACAGCACTGTAAGAATATTAAACTATTTCCACAGCATGAATTACCTATTTATATTTTACTTTAGTTCTTAAGAAACTATTACACTTTTAAAAAAGGAAACACAGATTAATTTAAACCCTATCTTAATTACGGTAATTACGGTAATTAACAAACATTTGTACTAAATTACTTTAGTCCTTCAATAATTATAATCACGTTATTAGAGACGGTTTAGATTTTAAAATTTAATTGACTATTTTCAAAATTAACGAAAAACTGGAGTAATTAGGAATTTAAATTACCGTTAATTAGCAACGAAGTTTAATAATGAACAAAAAGAAGTTACGAAATTCCTTCTTATATTAGTTACCACGAGAGTATGCAATTTAAGGGTGGAATTTTAACACTTGAATTTACATTTTACTTTTTTGTCCCATTTATAGTTGCCCAGTTAAATTTCTCACTCGACCTTCAATGGCACAACGAAAGCAAGAAAGGCATTAGACACGTTGACGTATCACTCGTGTTCCGTCTCTGACATAACTGCATTTGGAAAGTTAACGTATTTTCCAGCTTTTAAAAGGGTTTAATACGGAAGTATTATTAAAAGGAATTAGACCTTTTTAATATCATTTCATTCACTTGCAAAATACGTCTTGTTTAACACTACTTCACACACTAGAAACACGGAAATACCAGTAACTTTTTCACTTTTAAACTGATTCAACTTTATAGAACTTAATTAGACACATAAATTAAATTAAGCCTTTTAAAACTATCAGTAATTTAGCACTAAATTTAGAAGCACTGTTATAGTTAAGGCACTCTTCACGAAGAAATACAAGGCACAGCTATATCGAACACATCGACCACGTTTTTCTTCTTTCTAAAAAGAACAACTTTCGGCGCGAAGTAATGTAAGTCAAATACTTGAGTCCAACCCGTGTTGGCTCAATAAACTACGAAACAGTTATGAGGCGCAGCCGATCAGAATGGCATATATAAGATCAAGACTCTCGCTACTGCGCAGAGCCCAACTCATTACATACGTCACTCTAGAATACTGCGCTAAAGTGAAGTGGTTGTGAATGTTAAAAAAAAGAGAATTGATTCTCTGCCGTATTACAAGTATTACTAAGCTAACATATAGACATATATACATCATTTTAAAGCTTTTTTAACGATCTTTGCAACGAAAATATTCTCAATTCAATATAACAATGTATAACAAAATTATTCTTCAAAAACAAATTTTGTAAACTTTCTTACTTTTTTAAAAAAAAGAAAACAAAAAGAGTAATTTTCATAATGAAACTATTAACAAAAATGTAACGATTTTGCAATCGTTACAAACACCACCTCCTTGTTAAATATAAAATTTTAAGGCAGAACAAAATTTTATATACAATATACAATTCCATTTTAAACTTCCATTATTTTTATATTTTATATCATTCCTTTCACAATAATTTCTCAAAAGTCCTTTCTTTTAAATTTTAGTTACTTCAGATATTTTTTGTTTTTATTTCGGACTTTTTTGTCACTTCTGTAGGATTTTCCATTCCATAGTTTGATGCAACTTTCCACTCAAATGCAGACCAATTCTCCACGTCTGGGTTTAAGAACAGCTAGCCAAATATGAGATTTCCAAATTTCCAAGTTTACAGCTTTCGTTCCATTTTAGACCATAAACCATTCTACAGAAGGCGTTGACCATCTTGACATGTCTCCATAAAAATACATCAATGTAAGGAAATACAAAAGGCAATCTTAAAATATAAATAGAAACGTTAATTCAGGCAATTAAAAGATGTTAGCCCTGTAAAGTAACAAAAGATTTAATTTCAAAATGAGAGCAAGATCTTCGCGTTTTTCCCTTTCACATGTAGAATATTTTATCCAGATGTAACACATTTCAACTATCAATTACACTTTAAATGATATAAATCTATACTAATGCATGATTTACAAATGAAATTTTAATGAACATTAAATAAAATGAACGTGAAACGACTATGATCACTATCCTAATTCTACATGACATCTTAATTCCTACATTAACCTACTTCTACACCTAACTTAAATCTAAATTTTCTTAATCTAACCTTACATAACTAATTATAGTTTAATTTCTTCTAGTTTAATTCTACATGTGTAGGATTCTCATTTTCATTTGTTCAGTTGGTGTTTGCTCCATTTCTTCTTACAAAGTATTTTTTAAGATCACTTACATGAGCTCTCTTAGTATTGTTACCATTTTTTACATCTTCTAATAATACGGAATTATAAGTTAAGAATTTCACAATTTTGAATGGACCAATCCAATGGTACGTTAAACTCTTGGTTACTTTATCTTTCAGAGATGATTTTTCGTGGTTTTTAACTAATACAAGATCATCTACAACCAAATTTACATCTTTTCGTTTACTTTCAAAGAGTTTACGACGTTTCTCCCAAGATTTTACCATATTATCCATTGCATTTTTCCGTACATCTTGACTATTGAGACCTTTAAGATCAGCATCCATAACTTTCCATTTGATCTCTAGGGGACTATTTAACTCTTTACCAAAAAATAACTCTGAGGGTACAGCATTTAGTTCTTCGTGCTCACAAAAATTAAGATTAAACTGGAGCTCACGAATAACCTTACTCCATTTGTTTTGTCTCTCAGCAAAATAAGATTTCAAAGAGTATTTCAGAGTTTTTATGAAACTTTCTGCAATATTTGCCTCCGGATGGTATGGGCTCAGTTTTATATGCTTATTACCCAAACTATACATAAATCCCTGAAAATACTCAGATGTAAATACTGAGGCGTTATCACTAGATATTGATTCTACAAAACCGTAACGGGAGAACAAATCATACAATTTGTCACAAATTATTTTTTAAGATAATCTCCTTAGTTTTTCAAGCATACAATATCTAGAACAATTATCCACTGCTATTAGAAGATAAGTATACCCTTCAGAAGAAGGTAAAGGCCCTATGGTATCAATCATCCAATTTGAATTTACCCTTTGAGTCACATGAGACCCTAGTCGATCATATTTCTTAGTATTTAAGGGTTTAGCTTTTTGACATTCTGGACAAGATCTAACAAAATCCTTTACGTACTCTATTAAACCATCAAATGTAAATCGCTTCATAATTTTACGTAAAGTTTTATATATTACTGAATGACCACCTGTAAGATATTCTAAATGATAGTATTCGACCAGACTTCTTCTAAGATCTTTTGGAACAACGATTTTCCACTCATTGTTCTTTGCCCTAGTCTTTTTTTTAACAAACACCCATGTTTGATCTGATACTCATTACTATTCTCACCACCTTCTACCTTAACGATTAGCTCATTTATTTCAGGATCTTTACGTTGTAACTCAATCAATGGTCACTTAGAAAAGGTAATTTCCAAAGATTTGTCAAAACTAAATAGGTTTTATCATTAGTTTCTTTGACTTTAACACTATGGTCAAAATTAAACACATCGTACTGCCTAGATAGGAAATCTGCTACTTTATTCTCATTAGTTTTCAGATGGTGGATTTTAAATGAGAACTGGGAAAGTTGTTCTATAAGTGAACCGTACTTTAATAGTCTTTTAGAGTTATTAATTATCCAACTTAAAGCCTTGTTATCAGCATACAAATCAAATTCATTAAACAAAAAGTGTTTGAATCTTACTATGGTTTTAACTAGGCTTAAAAATTCAATCTCGTAGATTGATCTATGCCGGTCGGCCTCGCTTAGTTTCTTCGAATAGAAACCCATAGGAATTAAGTCTCCATTATCATTTCTCTGTGAAATTACGCCTCCTAAGCCTCGCGAGGACCCATCCACGTGAACTACGAACCTCTTTGAAAGATCAGGCGTTTTTAGAATAAGCTCTTCCGAGAAAATTGTTTTTATTTCTAAAAAGGCGTTATTTTGGGCTTCCTCCCACTCAAACTTCTTCTTAATAGATCTTAATTCAGATATAGGACCAATAATTTCTTGAAATCCAGGTATGAACCTCGAATAAAAATTAACTACTCCACAGAATCGCTGAACGGTCTTTCTGCTCTTAGGTGGTGGGAGATTAAGAATAGACTCAACTCGTTTAGGATCCATGGTGATATTATTCCCATCGACTATAAAACCTAAATATTTAATCCTTTTTTTTAAAGAAAAACTCTTATCAGGAGATATAGTCAAACCATATTCTTTAAACCTATTTAACACCATTCTAATCGCCTTTTTATGTGACTTCTTATCCCTATTTGCGATTAAAATGTCATCAAAGTATACTTGAACACCATACGGTTCAAGGTCACCAAGTATATATTTCATACATTTAGATAAAAGACTACTTCCAACCTCAATTCCAGCTGGGAGCTTCTTATACTGGAAGGTACCAATCGGAGTCACTATAGTAGTTAAATCTCTACTAGCTTCATCAAGCTCCAGCTGAAAATAAGCCTTCTTTAGATCACACAATGATATATAGGGGCATCCAGATAAGTTACTTAAACATTCTTCCATGTGAGGTGTCGGAAAAACATAATCTGACAACATACTATTTAATTTTACAAAGTTGGCAACTAATCGGTATGAGCCATCTCGGTTTTTCACAATGAAACATGTGCTACCAAAGTTTGAATGATCAGTTTCAACTAACACATCTTGTTCTATTAATTCTCTTATAACATTCTCAAAAATCTGTCTCTTTTCCCTAGGTATGGGAAAAGGTTTTTCTCGGAAATATTTTTGCTCTCGAAGGTTCAATTTACATTTAAAACCTTTGAGGCAGCCCACCTTCTCACTCACAACATCAGGATAATCCTGTTTGAGAGATCGCACAAATGACTCTATATCTGGATCAATCCAATAGTCACTGTCATCTTCCGAAGTACTACCAGTAGGATATTCATCCTCAGGTTCATGAAGTTCTTTTCTATCCAATTTAGTTTCAGTTTCTTCAAATGGTGTTTTCTCACAAACTATTATATCACTCGAAGATTCCAGTCCAAGTTGTTGTTTTAACTTCTTAAATCTTTCGCTAAATTCTTCTTCAAAGGATTCACTCCACTCGTTAGTATTTTTGGTTTCACCTGAATCTACAAGTTCTAACACTCCATCCTTATCGGCGTACACTTCACCAGTTGCTAAGACGATCTTAGATATTTGGTTATTTCTAGTATGATCACGAAGTCCATTTACACGTCCAAGTTGATCCACAAGACCAGAAACTGATGTTGGAATAGTGTTAACTAATGCATCTTCAGGTTCCAGGTAGTTCAAGTTAGGAACTGGTTCACACTGAATACCGATCTCCCTAGAATCAGACACCACTGAATGTACTGAAGTAATAAAGTTGTTTCGACGACGGAAGCCATGTAGATAAATACAAACAGGCTTCAGACCCTCATCTTTCAAACAGCTCGAACCGTGGATGCCATCTGCTTCAAAGAAATTTTTTAAAGTCTCCATCGATCTCAGAGGAACGTATCTTCTTTGGTTTCGAAAATAGTTTATTTCCAAGTACATCAAGCATGGCACCAGTTGAACGAAAAACGGAGTACCCAAGATAGCATCACAGGGTAATGAAGCTATCACTACGAAGTCCACTTCAAATTTGAATCCACCTAAGTTCAAGTCCACAGTGACTTCTCTAGGTTCTGTCACATTAGAACACATCATAGAATTCATTTTCATCGACGGAATCGATCGTTGCCTCTTAATCAGATGACTAATTTGATTAATTAGAGTCGACGATGTTAAATTTACAGAACTTCCGCTGTCAATACAAAGAGGAAGTCTCTTATCACTAATGGACCCAATCACAAAGGTTGCAGAACAATTATCCCCACTAGAAGGCACTCTGTACGTAGGAGAAGCATTTACACTATTTCTGTCATTTATGGATTTCCCAGGACTTCCTGTGTTGAGACTGAGTTGGTTAGACTTACCTGAGTACAACCTCACATTATTACCACTTACAAATTTCTTACCATACTCGGAATCCAAGTTTTTCTTATTGACATTTTTTGAAATTTTATTTTCAGACACTTTTTTAGAATCACTGTTATGTCTAGAATTCATAGTATCCTTCAACCTATTCCCACTATTAGGATTAATAGGCTTAAATCTATTGCCTTTATAAGCATTCTTAACTGATGGAACAGTACTGGCCACCCTTACCTCCTGATCCTCATTTGCAACAAAACAAGTTTTTAAGTTTCTGTTTTTAGACGAATTAATTTCTAAGTATTCCCTTTTTGATCTTTTGTACAAATCAAGTTGCTCAATTATATTTTTCATTTCAGTAATGTTTCGTGGAATCCTATCTGAAAAACATTTGTACCTATACACATGATTCAAACCATGAATGATAACTTCCAAGATTTCAAACTCGCTTGACCCTACATTTAAGACCTTGGCTGAATTGTACACATCGTCTATAAATTGCATCACATGTTCACTAGGTTTCATGGGCCTATATACTTTAACTCCTATTAAATATCCCCTAACGTTTAAAGAAATAAATTTATTCAACAAAGTCATCCTTAATTCAGGCCAAGTTTTATTTAATGTAAGACCATTCATTATTTCTGTATACAACAACCCTGAAGTTTTAACAGAAACTGCATACAAAATCATTCTTAAAGAGAAGTTGTAATTTAAAACAAGATAATCTAATATAAGCATCAATTCAAATACTTGAAAACTGTCATTACCATCAATCTTTTTCAAAGAACCAAGTTTAGTGTCAATAAGAATACTAATCTTATTGAAAACATACTTATCTATTAAAGGATTGAAAGATTTCCAATTGTCCCCACAGTTTGTTACCACCGGAAGTCTTTCAGGAACACTGTATGTGTTTAAAGGCATAAAGGCTCTAGGAGGTTCACAATATTGAGACCTTACTGATTCTTGACTATGTCCATACGTATTATGAATACCATCAAACACTTGAGCTCCCACACTATCTACATAGCCTACTGTGGAGGTTGTTCAAAGTTCCCTGAATTTTGTTGGTCAAGTAGTCTTTTCTTTACTTCAGTTTCAATTTCAGAGTCCTTTTTACAAATATTGTGAATACTAGATTTCATTTGAGACCTAACGTCTCTTACCTTAGGGATAGCACCCTTATAATACAAGGGAGGAGGTGGAACAATAAATTTTCTATCATTTCCCTGACTTTCCTGATTTAAATTTTCAATTTTTATCTCTTTCTTATTTAAACGCTGATTCTGATCTGGCATGTGACAATGGTCATTTACTCCTAAACCACTAAACACCACTGGTATGTTAGGATTATCTAAATTATGATCTTCAACATATGGTTCTTGATTACTAACTTCGAACGACCTACCAGGCTCTAACCTTACCGCCTGTTCGCTTCTATGACTATGATATTTATCAATAAAGTTAGGTTGTATTGTAAAATTTCTATTCGCATAACGATGAGAACCGACAACTCGACTAAACGGTCCAGAATTTTGCGGTAATTTACTGGAAGCACCTAATCCTGCAAAACATCTGTTTGCACCTTTACTATTACCCCCATTTTCTATTTTCAGTTTATCCAATTCATCGCTCAATTGGTAAACAATATCATTTTCGAATCTAGGTGGCGCTACAATATTCTCCTGTAGAAACTGAGTCGACATGTCAGATACTTCAACTACTTCTATCATAGGATCATCAATATTAATTGAAGTAGCATTTGAAAGAACAGATCGATTGTCAAATTCCATGTTTAAACCACGATAAATAAACAAAATGTAAATTAAACACACAGTACAATTTGAATAAGGAAGTGGTAACACAGAAATAAATTCAACTGTTAAAATATATAAATACTACAATTTAGCTACGCTACAACTACTTCTACAATCAAACTCATTCATTCAATCTCTAGCACGCAAACCAATACAAATAAAGGTTAACAAAATTTTTATTAAATTTCACTTTATTTAACAACAAATATAAATAGAAAGCATCCACAGCTGACAGCTTGTGTAGTTGCAAGTCACTCGTGTTTTTATTATTGGAGCTATGAAAAACTTCAAACTGTTTTTCCAAAAGATCTAACTCTGATAATTTTTACTAAATTCCAACTAATTACTCTTAAATTTTCAAACTCTATACAAGCAAACCCAATTTTTAGCAAAAATTTAGTTGCAATCATCAACTGAACTGAGTTTATTCAACAATGACTTCAAAAAAAGAAACGCGGAGATTAATATTAATTTAGGACCTAAAAATCCTATCCCCAAATCAAAATACCGGAAACGACTCCCACAATGAAATATCCTACACACCTTAACTTTTAAACAACTCTCGTACATTCGAAATTTCACTTCAATCACGAAAATATTAACAATTACTGTAATCCTATTTAAAATAGTCGGTGACCTTACAAAAGACTTAATCTACAGGCTAAGTTATGATTCACCGAAACCAAAACATAACTGTTTCGTAGTTTATCTTTTTTGTCACAATTCTCGGTATCGCAGTCAGAATGTTTCCTGTATCTATTAGCTATAATAGTTAAAAAGGAAACTGAATGTGACCTCGAGTGACTTAACCACACCTAATTGGACAAATCCTGTAATAAAGATATTATTAAGGCAAGTAAATTACAACTAGGTATCATTCACACCAGCACACAATCTTAATACCTAAAGTGAGTGAAGGTGGGTGATTAAAGTTATAGATTTTATTGAAAGAAATTCCAAAAATGTTAAATTAAAATATTTAATGAAATTCAGATTTTCTTCAACACAATAATAACAAATGATTGAGTTCCAAAATTATTTCATCAAATCCTTAATAGGTCCTGAATTTCGAAGGTGGTGTTCAAAAATTTAATAGAAAAACCTTTACTCTAAGAATTTCAGTTAATTTTCGCAAGACAGAGATCATTTACAGTAATTTAGATCAAGAATGAAGACAACACTATCAAATCTCTCAAATCATTAAATATTAAATGTTAAATTGAATTCTATAATTCAAAAACAGCAAAGGTAACAACCACGTCAATTAATTTATCTCACTGTAACAAACAGGTATCGTGACTTTCGAAGTAGCCTCGTATATTTATTAACAATTTAGTTCTGAACTATTTATTATTATTTCTCTCTGTATTTCTTAATTAAGGAATATACGCAGTGATCGTGCTACTAAGCTACTATTCAACTAACTACAATACTTCTAATTAGCATTAATACTTCACACTTACCATAACTCAGCAGGAAATAATAGTTACAGAAAGGCAGAGGTAGTTACCATTCTCATCTCCAGATCCTCTTTGGTTTTAGCGACTGTTCCATTACAATACCAAACCATACAGTGCAGTGCACGCGAATATTGCAATCATTACAAAATTTAAGAAAAAATTTATTCGGACGAACGGTATGTTCTAAAGTTTAATCAAAATTTATCCATTTACTTCAAATTTACATTCGTACCTAGCCAAAAATTCCAGGACAACTAATATAACAGTAAATGCATTGAAAAGCAATTAATTAGTTAATTAGCTAACTAATGAAGTTTTCATTAACAGCACTGTAAGAATATTAAACTATTTCCACAGCATGAATTACCTATTTATATTTTACTTTAGTTCTTAAGAAACTATTACACTTTTAAAAAAGGAAACACAGATTAATTTAAACCCTATCTTAATTACGGTAATTACGGTAATTAACAAACATTTGTACTAAATTACTTTAGTCCTTCAATAATTATAATCACGTTATTAGAGACGGTTTAGATTTTAAAATTTAATTGACTATTTTCAAAATTAACGAAAAACTGGAGTAATTAGGAATTTAAATTACCGTTAATTAGCAACGAAGTTTAATAATGAACAAAAAGAAGTTACGAAATTCCTTCTTATATTAGTTACCACGAGAGTATGCAATTTAAGGGTGGAATTTTAACACTTGAATTTACATTTTACTTTTTTGTCCCATTTATAGTTGCCCAGTTAAATTTCTCACTCGACCTTCAATGGCACAACGAAAGCAAGAAAGGCATTAGACACGTTGACGTATCACTCGTGTTTCGTCTCTCACATAACTGCATTTGGAAAGTTAACGTATTTTCCAGCTTTTAAAAGGGTTTAATACGGAAGTATTATTAAAAGGAATTAGACCTTTTTAATTTCATTTCATTCACTTGCAAGATACGTCTTGTTTAACACTACTTCACACACTAGAAACACGGAAATACCAGTAACTTTTTCACTTTTAAACTGATTCAACTTTATAGAACTTAATTAGACACATAAATTAAATTAAGCCTTTTAAAACTATCAGTAATTTAGCACTAAATTTAGAAGCACTGTTATAGTTAAGGCACTCTTCACGAAGAAATACAAGGCACAGCTATATCGAACACATCGACCACGTTTTTCTTCTTTCTAAAAAGAACAACTTTCGGCGCGAAGTAATGTAAGTCAAATACTTGAGTCCAACCCGTGTTGGCTCAATAAACTACGAAACAGTTATGAGGCGCAGCCGATCAGAATGGTATATATAAGACCAAGACTCTCGCTACTGCGCAGAGCCCAACTCATTACATACGTCACTCTAGAATACTGCGCTAAACTGAAGTGGTTGTGAATGTTAAAAAAAAGAGAATTGATTCTCTGCCGTATTACAAGTATTACTAAGCTAACATATAGACATATATACATCATTTTAAAGCTTTTTTTAACGATCTTTGCAATGAAAATATTCTCAATTCAATATAACAATGTATAACAAAATTATTCTTCAAAAACAAATTTTGTAAACTTTCTTACTTTTTTAAAAAAAAAGAAAACAAAAAGAGTAATTTTCATAATGAAACTATTAACAAAAATGTAACGATTTTGCAATCGTTACAAGGTTACGCGGTTCATATGAAGGAATCTTATGAAAACTTGAAACGTTTACTTCAAGCCATTAAATATTACGATTTTCAGTGGCTCATTTGTGGTGACCTTAAAGTAATAGCACTGTTGCTAGGTATGCAGTTAGGGTATACAAAGTATTGTTGCTTTATATGTGAATGGGGCAGTAGAGATCGTGGATCTCATTACCGCAAAAGTGATTGGATTACCAGAGAAACTCTTCAGCCGGGAGTGAAAAATGTGCAGCATGAACCACTGGTAGATTGTAACCGAATTTTGCTTCCCTTCCCCCTCTACATATTAAATTAGGTCTTATGAAAAGTTTTGTTAAGAGCATGAACTAAGAGGATGAGGCCTATAAGTACCTAAGAGGACAATTCCCTCAATTAAGTGATGCCAAAGTTAAAGAGGGTGTTTTCATAGGGCCACAGATTAGGCAACTATTGAAAGATCACTAGTTCTACGAAATTCTCCAAGGTGAGGAGAAAGCTGCGTGGGAAAGCTTGAAGAGTGTTTGTTTACAGTTCTTGGGAAGACACCGAGCAACAAATTACAAACAACTGGTAGCAAAGTTGTTATTGTGCTACGAAAATCTTGGTTGCAATATGTCTCTGAAACTCCACTTTCTTCATTCACATCTAGACTTCTTTCCGAAGATTGTGGAGCAGTAAGTGACGAACATGGTGAGCGTTTCCATCAAGATATTGCAGCCATGGAGAAGAGATATGAGGGAAAGTGGAGTTCTAACATATTGGCCGACTACTGTTGGACTATTGCAAGGGATGCTCCAGATGTAACCTACAAAAGGCAAGCCAAGCGAAGACGCTCAAAATAAAATAAACATAATCCTGTACAAGGGATCACTTGAAACTTTTGTCTACATTGCAGTGTAGTTCTTGCACAAAAAGGTATTTGTACATATTTTTCATGTTTTGATGTTAATACTGATTTTTATTACGGAATTGTTAATGTTTAACTTGACCACGGTTACTTTATTTTCTGTATCGCTGTGAAACTGGTATTTGCGCAATTTTGAAAAAGGAAGTTCAAGGGTACAGAAAGCTATAGGTTAGGGTACTTCTTAACTCCCCAGCTTATCACATCACAGTGAAATAGATAAAAAAAAGTGAAATGTAGGTTTTTACAAGGATTTTGCTTAAATGTTCTATAAGTATTTATACATTTGTATATATACAGCTACTGTTGTACAAGGGCGTTTTTTTTACAACCTGAGTTAAGAAAATTCTTCTATTATCATTTCCTTTCATATTATGCTCAAATGAATGTAAAAATCGCAATTTCAAAGAATTTACATACTTTCGATCAAAATTTGTTGAACAGTGTAATTAGTTTAGAATGACTCAGCCCCTGCAGGCCCCTGGTGTGATAACCTCAATATTTAATCACGGACCCCGCTGTAACGAAATCCTGGCTACGTATTCGTCTGCCGGCTTGCATTTTAGCGGATTCCAAGCATTTTAGATATCCTCTGATCTTATTGGCCGATACAGATAGGACATCAAGAGTCATGACTTACATACAGCAGAAATTAAGGAAAACTGCTGTCGGCCCTCGCGGGCGACCTTACTAGGGAAACACTCTAGTAATGAAAATAGTTTTTAGCCTGGGTTCGAACACTGCCCAAGGATTTTTTAAATTTTCATAACACTTTTTTCATTAAAATAGGCTTGCAGTTTTACTACACGGATCCATAGTAAAAGTAATAATAATAATAATAATAATAATAATAATAATAATAATAATAATAATGATAATGATAATATAATAATAATAATAATAATAATAATAATAATAATAATAATAATAGTAATGGTAGTAGTAGTACGAACGGGTTAGAAGCCCCGCAGGGGTTGGCTAAGTTCTGTTCTCTTGTTCAAATCTTTCTGTACATTTTACATGACCAACTTCAAACAGCTGGAGGGGCCGCGGTGGCTCAGTGGTAGAGCGTTCACCTCTGGTGCTTGGGGTCCCGGATTCGATCCCAGCCCCGCCAAGTGAACTTTGTGGTGGACAAACACCGTGTCCGTGGGTTTTCTTGGGGTTCTCCCGTTTCGTCCCAGTTTCTTCATTCCACCATTTCATTCGTTTCTCATAATCACCGTCTCCTTTAGCCTAACCGGTATAATCGTGGGACGTAAAAGTCAAATATTTCAATTTCATTTTTTGAAACAGCTGGCTAGGGTAGTGCGCGAATACTGAAACTCTTGGGATCGGCGTAAATGCTGCCAGCTTTTCTTCTTTGGAAATTAGAAGTTACGATGAGGAAGAATAGTAGTAATGTAAATCGGAAGCAGTTAAAAACTACGGTAGTCTCAACTTGAAGTACATTTCGTGATATTTTCCTCATTGACGATGGTCTATATAACTTGTTTTTGAGTTAAAGAATGAAATCTAGAGTAAGTCACTGTGATACTCATAACGAACGTCTTCTTCTACGAGCATTAGTATTTTGTATAGTCTTACATGGAACGATTTTAACTATCTAAAAGTTTAGATAAAAGGTGAACTGACGCTGTAGGTAAGTGGTTAGCGTATTGAACTTCTGTTTGGCGGACCCGATTTCGAATTCCGGCAAGATTGGAATTTTTTTTAAATTTCAATTTCAATACATACTTAGTGTGACAAGGAAGATCTTCTGTCCTCCAGAAAGAAAATGATGTTGAAATGAGAAGAATTGGAGAAGGTCTCAATGGAGGCAGTCATTTACAAACTTATTTCCAGCAGTTGTTTGTTCTAGATTTGATATTTTCGGCTACTTTCAAGCATTTCCTGATAAATGAATAGTCAATATTTTTATTTGTCTAAATATACAGTATATAAAGAAATAATACATTACATACACAGCAATATTGAGATTAATATATTGTGTTCTTTTATAACAAAATACTTTGGATTGAGTAATAATTACCTGTACCTTGGGCAGAAAGTGCTCATACATGTGCACTATACTTAGTAGAATGTTAATTTCATATTAACAGAAGAAGAATGTTTTTAAGATATGTAAAGTATTATTATGGGATAGTTGTTGCTATGTACATGTTTATGGATACCTAGTCAGCAAGTTTGTGTGCTTGACAGTTTTAAGGAAAAGATATTATAAAGTATATCAACTAATAAACCATTTTTAACACCGTTCACCGACTTTATGATTCTAATAGTAAAGGTGAGAATAATAATATATAATTATAATTATTGAAGCTAATTTTTACAGGCAAAGAAATACTACCACTCGAAATTTGTATATCTTACTTAGCCGAACCAGGTTAACGACTATTCTTGATAAGAACGTTCGTTAAAAATTTTGGTGCCGAAACCCGGGATATACTGTAAATTCTCATCCCGAAGCATAGTAGGAGTGAATTTACTTTTTTTAGTTAATGAATACGAATTTCACCATATTGAGAAGTGGTAGAATAATTGTAAGAAAAATGGACAATGAAACAATGGAGCATGAATCAAATAATAGTGACAACGGTGAAACTAGTGTAACACCAGGATTGACATCGGAAGACCGAATCTTGTTAGCTTTACAGCGACAATTGATTCAGATGTCTACCGAGATAAAGCAGACCATAGAACAGAACTCCGAAAAATCCAATAAGCAATACGAAGAATTAAAGCAGACGATAGAACATAACTCTGAAGAATTAAGTAGACGAATAGAACAGAAGTCTGATGAATCTAACAAGCAATATGAAGAATTAAGTAGACGAATGGAACAGAAGTTCGACGAATCTAACAGGCAATATGAAGAATTAAGTAGACGGATAGAACAGAAGTCAGATGAAACGAAACAGACAATTGTCCAGGTGGTGAATGACATATCCTCACAGTTCGAGGAAAAGTTAAAAAGAATATCCGATGATTGTCAGGAAAAGCACAATCACCAAAACCAAGAAATCAGTGCTGTAAAAAAAGATTTAGAAGTAATAGAATCTTCCGTCCAACAGCAAAAGATCCAGATCATCAACAATTCTAACAACATACGTGTAAATACGCAATTGTTAGCTACTATACAGGAAGAGATTAGAACGCTACAGGTTAAGGACAACACATACCGTAATAACTTGGGTAGTGATCGCTTGGGGTTTCCCCACTCACCAGTGATGAACTCACCTTCGCCGGGGTCTGATGAGGATATTATATTGGACGAAATACATCCGAAGAGTACAGATGGGCGAAACATAGATGGTGTAACAACACATCACGTAATGGATAGGAACTATCACTCAACAAGTACACGGAATGATAAAAGGAAGGTAAAATTAAGTGTTAAGATGAGTGAAATACGAGCTATGAGCAAATTCAGTGGTAAGTGTAACGAGAATGCTACTTCTTTCTTAGAGAAATTCCAGGATGAGTGCAATATTATGTGTATAGATAGATCACAATATATGAAACTAATCCCTCATGTATTACTCCCACCTTGTTCATTATGGTTTAAAGCAGTACGTGATCACATCAGTACTTATGAAGAATTCAAAGCGGCACTAATCGCAAATTATGAAAATGACTTTTTGCTTGCGAATAGAGATGCCACCATTAGAAATCAACACTTCAATCCTCGATTGCATAAATCTGTTGTAGAATTTGTTGTCAATACATACAACGAATTAAAGGTTGTTAATCCATTGCAATCGGAATCGAGAATAATAGCATCGATTCGAAATTTGCTTCCATTTAAGTTACAACAGATCTTATTTTCCACCCAGTGTATGAGTTTCAACCATTTATTAATGCTTGTCCAATGCTATGAAACTCAATACCATGCTATGAATCAACAAGCCGGAATGGGTAAAAATAAGAATAATTCAGATCATTTTGTGCCAGTTCGGAATTTAGATATCCGAAGTGTGAATAATACGAAACCTAACCTAAGCCGAGTATATTCTAGCAATCAAAACGCGCAAAATAGACAAAGTTATGTAGGGAATCCGCCTAACCTAACTAATCATGGTAATCATGATGTCAGATCACCCAACAGCAGTAGATATAAAAACAATCGAAGTACTGAGCGAAATTACAGGAATACAACGAACTACGTGGATAGACGTAATTGGAGAACAAGAGATGGCATTTCATATCAAAATCAGAATCACGACGTAATACATGTACAAAATAGTACGGAACCTAATCATGATTGCGCAGTACAATGTACTTTATTAGAATCGTATGCAACTACGAATGTAACCTGATTACCGTTAATGAAATTTGGTTAAACCGATATCAGCTATAGATTTTCATGAACATTTATTTTATTTTTAATCAATTTAATTCTCTTTAATTCTCATTAATCAATGATAATTCTCAAATGTTTTTAATATATGTAAGAATTATAATTTAATTCATAAATGATTAAAAGCAAAGATTATTTATATTAGATTGATTTGTGTTGAAAACTTAATTGTCAAAGATTATGTTAAGAATAAGATCCATTCTATAAAACTAATTATTCAACGACTATCTTGAATGAGATTCTTCTATGTTTTGATACCTTAGGAATCCAATGTTTATTTTGAAACATCTAACTTATTTATTATATAATGCGCCCTGACTATTTGTAACTCATGTTTGTCCTTTACGATTTTTGAATTCGCACCCTTCAACGATTAATTAAATGAGCGACGATATTTTAATAAGAAAATATAATAATAATATAGTGAATAATAATGAAATAAATATAATTATTGTAATAAAAGATAAGTATTGATGAAGTGTAAGATTTGTTAAAAATATATATATGTGAAATGTAATGAAGAGATATACGAGGTGCGATCAAAATGTGATGGACATATGCAATGTAAGAACACTATTGTAAACGGACCAGTGGTTCTTGAAGATAAAAGCCAAGCTCACTCATGACTTTTATATTCAGTCCATTTGTCGGGCGACATTTTATATAACAAAATACTTTGGATTGAGTAATAATTACCTGTACCTTGGGCAGAAAGTGCTCATACATGTGCACTATACTTAGTAGAATGTTAATTTCATATTAACAGAAGAAGAATGTTTTTAAGATATGTAAAGTATTATTATGGGATAGTTGTTGCTATGTACATGTTTATGGATACCTAGTCAGCAAGTTTGTGTGCTTGACAGTTTTAAGGAAAAGATATTATAAAGTATATCAACTAATAAACCATTTTTAACACCGTTCACCGACTTTATGATTCTAATAGTAAAGGTGAGAATAATAATATATAATTATAATTATTGAAGCTAATTTTTACAGGCAAAGAAATACTACCACTCGAAATTTGTATATCTTACTTAGCCGAACCAGGTTAACGACTATTATTGATAAGAACGTTCGTTAAACTTTGGAAAACACTATCCGAACCATAGAGATTCATGTTAAAATGGAGAACTGTTTCGTTAGTCACCTACTTTACAATTTTACCTGCATAAACACATGGATCAGGTCTACCAACTGCTGTCAGTGTCGAGAAAAGTTACGTATAAGTTCGGTTGCATCTGTCTAGGCGTTCTCACAACTACAATTGACCTGGCTCGTAAGTAATGTAGTTGAGTTGAGTTGAGTTTAGTTTAACGTCCCTTTTCAGCAGCGAGGCTATATGAGACGTGGACCTACTGATTTATGTGGAATCCGAACCACATGAGCTCCCGCCGGGAATCGGACCCGGGCCTCCCACGCCAAAGGCGCGTACGCTAACAGCTCGTAAGTAATGGAATTAGAGCACTTAGGGGGGAGATACTTTTGTAAGTGGCTGTACCTGAAGTATAGCAACTCGTCTAGTGTGATTGATTTCACACACATTTAATAAAATTTTAATAAAAAAACTTCTGCAACACTTCTGATAGCTTCTTGTTTGGCATTCTCTTCGTTGAATATTCTCATCGCTTTTCTTAATTATTCATGCTTCTAAAGAAGTCTGAGTCCTCTAAATTTACCTTTATTATATGTACTGATGTTGTGTCGCATCCAGTCATGGACTTAGAAAACCCAAAAAACTTCACAATCCTCCCCAATTTTCCTCTTCTGCATTGAGATGTTAAAGATACTTGCTAAGCTGTTGGATTTTCCTGGTTTCAGAAATCATAGTTCTTCAAAATCTTCAGACGCTAAGGTAGTTAAAAGGACAAAAGGATCTGTGTCCTGTCCGACAACACTGTTGTCTTTTTACTATGGACTTGATTCAGAGCAGTCCTAACAATTTGAGTATCGGCATCACTCTCTGCCTGTAAAGCATTATAGCCTTCGGCTTTGAAGGCATGCATTACAAATGTAATGAGAACTCTTTTGTTGTTTATGTTTGCAAGAAAATTTGTCTGTGATATAGTGGTAACTGTATGATCATCAAAAATGATGTCCCCAAAAGATCGTTTAGTTGCTAGTCGTTCTTGCTCAACTCTTTTTGTTCCAGGGCAGGATTCAGGGGAACGGGGCAATCGCCCACTCCCAGAATAACAAACTTTCTTATTTTATATATAGCCTATATAAATAAAACCCATCCTAGAGTTTGGAGCCCTTAAAAGTAGCTCTAAGTAGTAGTATTACAACCCACCGTCCCCCCAGAAGCCCGTCCTAGATCCGCCCTCTCTGGACAGCTACCCAATACCACTGTACAATTTTCACCATAATGGCACTTAATATATGTTACCTACAAGTCAAAGACGTATTTCACCTAACGTAGCTAGTTTTGGCCAAACCTAACAATGTAGATTTCCTCCATCAAATCATAGAAGCATCTTAAAGTTGCAATCTCACTTTGTGCATGAAGAGCACTTATAATGGAAGAATTGTCGCCTTTTCGTAATAATGATCAATCAAATAATGATGGAGGCAACTTTGTCAGTTTATACTCAAAGTATGCTTTCCTTTCTGTTTTGCTTTTGTCCAGACATACCATTTTCTGGAGGAGCTCTCGTGAGGATTTCAATATAACTGTCTCATGGATTATTTTTATTGTACCTGATGTCAGTGTCAATAAAGAAATGATTTTCTTCTTCCGTTGCATACGGATATCGCAAAAGTTACTCCCTACAAGTGATTTCATTGTGTTTGTCCCAATCTCCAGTGCCCTATCCATGTCATCGATTAGTCTGCTACCAGCCCATTTGAAAGATTCACCAAGTGTCCTGTGGATTTAGCAAATGGGCTACCTTGTCGTAACCAGCTTACTAATTGCAGAAAGTCTTTGGAATCTCATAACTGACGAGATTTTCCCAATTCTGTGTTATGATGTAATTCCAGTGAAATCTGTTAAGATTAAGCTATTTCAATACAGGCTGGAGTTGATGAAACCCATCTGTGATTCCTAAGTTCACCAATAGTCTTAAAGCTACTCATTAAAATCTGGTCAATGCACTTGTCCATTGAAATTCCAGACCAAAATCTATCAGTCTGCCTTACGGAAAGTAACCTTGTGTTGTAAGTCTTTCGAAGTCCTGAAATGACATTCTGTTAGCTACAAAAAGATGCAAGTCTGTACACTCAGAATTGTTGTGCTCAGCAATGTGTGGACAGTGTGAGGGAACAAATTGTGAGAATTCATTACTGGAAATACTATTTGAAACCTATGAGGACTAAATTAGCCTGGTAAGAAAAATATATAATAATAACAATTCTACTAGAAAAAACATTTGAATTTTATATATCCTCAATAACATTCCAAATTGGTGATCTTCAATCTTGTGTAACTTTTATTTTTCATCCAACAGAAAAATGTTATGCATAAAAATTTTTTGTTTTTTTTTTCATGATGAATATTTTTTGCCTCTTTGCATTTTTTGTTATCTGTAGCAGTTGATTCCCAGAAAACATAAATTTGACGGCCATTTTTCAAGATTGCAGTCGAAGTACAAGTTGGATTTCAGACGACTTTTAGTATTTTCATTCATATGAGCTAATAAACAAATACCTCCTTTCTCTATTTCATTCTAATTTGTTCGGTCGATTTGACTTTTTTGGCCTGAAATTGTTGGGCTAAAAGAAGTTTCACTAATGTCATATAACGTATTTTTTTGTAGTTTCTTCTGTTTTTCTTTTAACGTTGCTTCCTTTTTCTTGCTGAAACTAAAAATATGCCTGTTGTTTTTCAATATTTTGTGTACCTACTTCCACGTTTTGTGAGCCACTGGAAAAGAGCCGAAATGATTCCTAAAATGTCGAAAAGCATAGGGCTGAACAGCCATGCTTTTCGGCACTATTTGAGGTAATTATCGACCCACTTCCGTTGACACACAAAAGGTGGAAACAAAGCATAAAACGAACACAATGTAATACAAAAGGAATTATCTCGAAATTCCATGGAGTTGGAGCAAAATTAATTTGTTCCATCCACTTGGGGTATTTTTGACCCATATCCAGTAGTGCACAAACATAAAACAGACATAAAACTAGCACAAAACAATGGAATAAGAATGGTGTTGAATTTTAGGTGAGATGGAACAACTGAATGACACTTGCAACAAACTGTCTCACACCTTCAATACTCTCAGGCGTGGGAGCACTTTTAGGTTGACCAAATTCAATATTCAACGCTAAACTCATTGTTCGGAAATTCTCGACCAACTGCAAGACTTGCCTCCTGATCAGAAATATTTTCATTGCTTGCAATTGCAAACTTTAAGTGAAAACCTCTTTCGGCTCTCATTGTAAAAGTGAACACACACTTCGAAAAGCATTTCGACAAGCAGCTTCTGACCAAACCATAATGACGGCCGAAAACAGAAGAAGAGTGGTGAGGGGAAGCGGCGACTCTACTTCTCTCGCCCCTTCATTGACAGCTATAGCCGATGAAAAAATGGGAAGTTTTATTGGGCCAACCTGTATAATTATTTCACTTTTTCAGTTCAGATAATAACGTACTTTGTGGGCAGTAGTACCTCTGATTCTAAATTTCTGACCCGATCCGGGAAGTCCACGTTCTTTTTCTTATTTTGTCTTCTCTTTTTTCCTGGTTTGAAGGGACACCAATTACCTTTTATCCTACTGTTCTTCTTAATATTAAACCATTTTTCGTTTGCTGAGGAGCTGGTGCCTCTGCTCAGTTTCAATTGTTTCAATTACTCTTCTTCTTTTTCTTCTTATACTATTATTACTAGAATTATCCCGTCTCTATACGACATAGCCGCAAACACATTTTACATATGATTCTATCTAACTAAGGAAAGTTTATTTAAGCATGTATATTGTTACCTCAAAAATAGGCACATCTTCTCAATACAAACGCTAACCATCAAATGATAGGATATTTTATATTGTTATATCCAAAATATTCGAGCTCCTGTTTGCCATTTACAACCGAATAATAAGGACCAATCCATCTTTATGATAGTAAAGCAGATATTACAGATTATTTAAACCAATGCGAATATATATCGTACGACAAAAGTTCTAATTTTGTTATGTAGAGCTGGGCCTTGTCTTCTTTTCCTACATATTCAGGCATATTGTATCGAAAAGCAGATTTTGCCCAATACTCTCCATCGTTTTTTTTTATTTTCAATTTTTTTTTTACCAAATATAACCTTTTCGGATAGTGAGGTTCCAAGCCCGGTTTGAGCAATTCAATTTCCCTCTGTTTTCAACAAATCCGGATCCCACTTTGTGGTAGCCATTCTCTCTTCTTCGATCATCAAACTTTGCTGTCAAGATTCATGATCAGGTATAACGAACGATTGAAATTAAAAAAAAATCTTTATTGCAAAGATTCTCAAGTTTTTTATTGGTGTATAACCATACTTAACGTAGAGAAGGTTAATGGAAGTTATTCTAGGAAGGCATGATTTCTTCGTTCCGAGGGCAAAATTATACATTTATTGATTTATTTTGTAACGAAGTAACTACATTTATTTATTTATCTTATTTCTTAATGCCGTGATATAATAAATAATCAACTATTTCTTGTAGATTGCTTATTAAAATAACTATTAAAATAATTATGGAAGTTTTCCAGCTTCGCCACATGAAAAAGGATGTCAGGAAATTTCCTAGGATTACGTTTTGATTCGAGTATATTTCACTTCTTTTCTCTTTTGTATTAAGAAAGAGAAGCTTTCACATATTCAGAGCTTAAAGATTCATGAATTATTGTCAATTAACAGTGAAATGACAACGATCTTGAAATTGGAAAAGTATATCGGAGTGAACAAACAGAAGGGAAGAAACATGGATTACGAAAGAAAAAGGATAAATTATTATTGTTATTATTAAGACCTTTAATCTTAATTAAGAAATTAGGAAATGAAATATAAACCTTGAATCTTGAATTTTCAGTTTACATTTTATTGTTTTATAAAAAACAAAGTCCACAATTATTTACTTTACATTATACAATTTGGTATCTAAGAACGTCACCCCAATACAGTATATAAACCCGACTATCTTTGATGTTTATAGTTGGGACAGTACAATATTTCATAAGTATTACCACCAGCTTACCATAAGAATACTATCATAATCTATAAACATTCATCTTCCTCTGTAAAGTAAATCAATAAACATTTACATTTTTATATATATATATATTTATCATCATTGAGATAATAGGGTTTCCTATGATGCTCTCAACATGTATATATTTGATATATAGTCTCTGATGAAACCTAACCTCATTGTCTCTCAAGCTTCTAACGCCTTGTAGACTTATGTCGACAAATCCTAGCTCTTACCTCTTCTTTTTAGGATAAGAAAGCGTAATTTATGATAGCATGTATTAGGATAGATTAGTTTGTTTCAAGATGATTGATTAGTGTGCATTTCTCTTTATATGTTAAAAGCATTTTGCTTCTTCTTATCACTTGGTTCCATGCAAGTTGAGCTATGTATCGCTGGTATGATAGATTTACAAGTGCACATAATTTGCAGTTCCACATTAGGTTAGATATTACGCTAAAATGGTTATGCTGGGCCATTATTGCATAATTATTCACACAATCTTGCTTGGAAATCTACTTCAATAACAATAGCTTCAAAAGTGTCTTCCGTGCTTCTAAAACGTTTGAAATATTCATCACTTAATGAGTATAAAAGTATAATTCTTTCAAAGTTTAAAAAAATTCAAACTTACAAAACAGATAAAAAATATTGCAAATGTTCAAAGTACATATAAATTGCTGTTTGTTCACTTTTATGTTATCAGCCTCTACGAAAGGGAAGTCAAAATAGTGTACCACTACCCAAACAGCACAATTACATAGCAGGCATATGCCTATTATGTTCACTCAGGTTCATGGAAATGTGTCCAGTATGTGCCTTATGTATCTCAGAGAGAAATTACATGAGTTACAAGTGATAGTCACAATCTATGTCCGTCCCTAGGCACATGCCTGATATGTACCTGGGAAACGTGCCCAATACATATTCTAGGTATGTTCCCCATGCCGTAAGCGTCAATGAACCACAAAATTACTCACCGAAAATATGTTATATCGAATATTTGCGTAATGTGTTTACATCAAGGTGAGTCTAAACAACACTTTAAACAAGTAAAAGAAAATTATATCCCAGGGTAAGCGCGAACCACAAAACCTTTGGATTACTAGCCGCGTGCTTTTCCGACTTGACCACGGAGGCAATGAAGAAAATTTCGCTTGTAGAGGGATAAATTGTTAGGTCTTTTGAATTTGGCAAACCAGAGTGCTCCTCTTTTAACCGCGTATATTCGACGATAACCGTTTGGGATCAGATAAAATCTGCTCGCCATGTAATTTTATAACCAATTGACGAGTGTCTATTTACTTTATTTTATGGTTCTTCCATATTCACTTTCAAATAATCGGTGACAGTTGCCATCTAATAAAGTTGATGCGTTTGTTGCTTCTAGTACACAATAGCCTAGGAAAAGAAGCATCAAATGTGGAAGATGAACTTAGACCACCTAAATGGCACATGCTTAGCACATCTTGTGCTGTTAGGGTATTTGAAACAGTATACCTAAAGGGCGTACCTAAAACATGACAGATATATGTCCCAAGTGACGACATGAAAACAAATGACTGTTAGAGTGCGAAACTGAGCCAGGTATATAAATGCTATATATTTGTGGTACATAGTTGCAAATATCAATTAGGTGTAACGAGTACCTAAAACTGTAGGTAGCTGAAGTACACATTTAACACATGAATATCATATGTGCCAAGTGTCGGGTACCTAAAAAGTAGCTGGGACACCTAAATGGCATATGCCTAGCACATCTTGTGCTGTTAGGGTATTTAACTATTTTCTCCATTTGACACATTTTTATCAAAATTTTTGAGAGTGTAAAAACTTCCTAAATTGCTGTGCTGTTGTTGTTTTGTAAAATGTAAGACTAATTATTAGCTAATTTTGTATAAATCCACAATTATTAACTTTACGTCATTATACAACTTGGTGTCTAAGCACGACATCCAAACACAGTATATAAACCAGTGAGATGAGATTTACAATTGGTACAGTGCAATATTTCATAAGCATTGTCACCAACCTATCACAAATGAACTATAATACCCTTGCAACATTATTTGCATTTTCTACTACATTTTTACCTCTCTTACAACTTCATAACTGTATTGTTTTATCTAAATATAACAAACAATTTAAGAACACTAGATTTTAATGAACCGTTATCGGCTAGTTAATTTTACCAATGTTCTATTACTTGTGTTAACACTGACTATAATGCATATATGCTTACATTGAGAAAATTATGTTCTATACTGACAAATTATGTAGCAAGTATGTTCTGCACTCTGTATGGAATTATGCATAATTTAAAAAATAAAATTTGACCAATGTAAACCACTTATTATTAACAATGTCATTACTCCATCACTTTATCAGTTCGATAAAGACAATGGGCCTTATGCAGAGTGCTTTAGACGTATGATTAGCGTCATACTAAAGACAGGAAAGGTATGTTAATTAAACTCTTTAGTATGGCGCTAATCACGCTTCAGAACGACTCTGCCAATATTTCTAATGAAGACATGTCCGATAATATGTCTGACGAAAACAGTATATCTGATATTGTGTATGATTAAGGCAATGTGTCTAATAATATGCCTGATGAAAACTATATGTCCCATAATATGTATGATAAAGGCAATATTTCCGGTAATATGTACGATGAAGGAGATATATTTGACATTGTGCCTGATAAGGGCAATGTATCTAATAATATATCTGATGAAAACAATATGTTCAATAATATACATATGATGAAAACAATATTTCCCATAATATATATCATAAAGGCGATATGTTTGATATTGTGTCTGATTAAGGCAATATGTGTAATAAAAATAAGACCAACAACACGTATGATGAAGGCAATATTTCCTATAATATACACGGTGACTGGTAATTTGATGTCTTCCCTGCAAGTGAATATTCCACAAGTACTTTCGAACATTTTCACCTATATGAAGCGGGGGTCGCAAATCAGTAGTTTCTGAGTAATTTGCACCTATGCGATTTTTTTTTAATTTCCCTTCTAACTAGATTTGCGTAAGAAACTTTTACCCTGACCCATTTTCAGACACCGTAGAGCGATGAAATTTTACATGTGTAATTCTGTGTACCTATGTAGTTCGTGTGGTTATGTACAGCTCGTAATTATACGGAACGTGAGTAAGGTATAGTGGTTCAAAATCCATTACTGCACCTCAGAAAGCAGCTTGACAACATCGTACAGGTACTTACTTCTAGGAAATGACTACATGGTTGGGAAGATGTGCAATGAAGATGGTTGTTGGTCAAGAGAAAACGCGAACTATGACGGATATCATATCCAGGGTCTGAGTACCATTCGAGCAATTCCGTTGTTTTCCTGAAGGCTTACACTTTTTGTCAGCATGTCATGCTTTGATATTTCCGGTTATCTCGCAACGCAAGGAGCAGTGAGGCATAGTGTATCCTGGTAAATGTGGTACTCTTTTCCTGGAAAGCAAGAACTAATACCCCCACAGACTTCTTTTGGTTGTGGTACGACGGCACAGTGTCATTGGTTTGACTAAATTTTCCCTGTTTTTCTTAAGTCCCATCAGGCAAAGGCCGGGATGGTACCTTCCAGAAGGCCAGGACTAGTTCCTTTCAAGATCTTAACCTGCCTAAAAGATCGATGTGACCCCGGACTTGGAGATCCGAACCCTTCCTTCAGTCATTCTCTTCCATAAATAAATAAAGGAAGAGCGAAGTAAAGAAATAGTAATCGAATACATCGCTCTAATAACTCAAACAAAATTACGATTTTTGCCGCACCAATTGCTACAATAACAACCTAATGTTATAAGAATTTACAAAGGTAAAAATGTAAAGCTTGGATATCATAACAAAATAACACAATTAGTACTGTAGCACTAACAAAAGCTTGTGAAAAATTATTTATTTATGTATTTATGCAAGGGAATTACTCAAGGAAGGATTCGGACCCCAACTCCGTGGTCACATCGGTCTTTTAGATAGACCTTGGATTTGGAAAGGAACTAGCCCTGGCCTTCTAGAAGATACCATCTCGGCCTTCACCTGGTGGAAGCGAAGAAAACCTAGTCAAACCAATGATAGCGTGCCGACGTACCACCACCAAAGGAAGTCCGTGTTCACCTCTGGCCGACTAAAGTGATGATCACTTTTTTTTTGGGATCAGCACAGGGTATTACTATTTACTTTCCAGGCAAAGGGTACTACAATTACCAGAATATACTATGCCTCACTGCTCCATGAAATACCAGAGCATGACATGCTGACAAAAATTGTCCGCCTTCGGGAAAACAACGTACTCGCTCACTGCTCGAATGTATCCCAGACAGAGGCACGACCTTGGATATGGTATCCGTCATAGTTCGCGTTTTCTCTTTACCGACAACCATCTTCATTCTACCTCTTCCCAATCATGCAGTCATTTCTTAGGGGTAAATACTTCTGCGATGTTGCCATGCTGCTTTCTGAGGTGCAGTAATGGATTTTGAACCACTACACTTTACTTCACGTTTGGATCTATAACAAAACAACATGTATAGTTACGAGCTGTACATAACCATTCGACCTACATAGGTACGGAGGATTACACGTTTAAAATTTCATCGCTCTCCGATGTGTAGAAGTGGGTCTGGGTAAAAATTTCTTACGCAAATCTCGTTAGAAGGCAAATTTCAAAGAAATCACACATGTGCATATTATTCAGACACTATTGATTTGCGACCCCGATTCATATAGGTGAAAATGTTCGAAAGTACTTGTAGAATATTCCCTTGCAAGGAAAGCATCAAATTACCAGTCATCCTGTATATGATGAAGACGATATGTTTGATATTGTGTCTGATTAAGGCAATATGTCTAATAATATGTCTGATGAAAGCAAGGCGTTTGATAACATATCTGAATGAAGACACTATCTGATGAAGGCAATGGTATATTATCGAAACTGTAACACAGAGTTTTAATAATAAGTGTTTGCTTTGGACAAACTTTCTTTTTAACTGACAAATCATTTATGTGTAGTAATCATGGACATAATTACCTTCTACTTGACTTTCTTAACAATATTGTCGTTAAGATTGTTCTCGTTTGAATGTTTATTTGATAGTGTTTCTGTGTAAAATATTCTAAAGAGTACCATGTTAGGAACTATGAAGGTAAGAAAATTACATGTCCAAAATATTGATGAGAATAAAGGGTCATCTGGAATTCTGTGTTTCTTCTCTGTCATCCAAAGGAGACTGCCGCCAGTTATGTATGCTGCAGTCTATAAATGATAGAGTGGAAAAAGAAAAATATAAATAAGTTACGTAAACTGTTAAAAATGCACATATTCTTAAAAAGAAGTTTAGCATAAAGTATCTCACAAATTATTTTATTGGTTTATTGCGTTTCTGAGTATACTAGTAAGATAAACCAAAAGTATGAAATGTTTCGAACCAACGTTTGATGCATGGTAATGAATCATGTAATAAATGCATTTTACTGATGTAAATAACGAAATTTTCTTGTTTTAATTTTGACTACTAACTTAAGTGAACATACGTTTATTTCAACTTACTGTGCTGAATTAAATAAGTTTGCTAGACGCCCAATTAGAAAGAAATGTCCCGTTCTTTTCTTGGGTAGAAAGTTAATAACGAAAAAGACGAAGCATTCATTTTTTGTGTGAGTGGCTGAAAAATAAATCAGACTGGAAATTTATGACAGTAACAGAGCTACATGATAAAATGAAAAATCTAGCTGGGAAATTTTTTTCTATGAAATGATTAAGAAAAAACTTATATAACACGCTAGGAACCCTATAAAATGTTATCTGTATTTTATTACTGTTCCTGGTAAGCCAGAAGTTGTATGTTAGCGTGACATGGTGAAGTATTTGATCCAAAGGAATTGGTACGAACATGCTCACAAAAATGATGACGATGAGAAAATTCGAATAGTGACATTAACTGCAAAGATTATAAAGGCAGAGATTCGTGAGCGCTCGCGAAATCAAAATATGGGCAAGTCATCATTTCCTACAACATTGCAAACATTGCTGTAGCACCTAGTTCTCCTGCGACGAAACAGGCGTCACTTGGGCATGTGATCATTTATGCTTCCAGACCTAGATCTATGATCACTCCCAACAATACTTGGTGTCGGAATCAAATGAATCATGTATATGGAACTCGCTGGCTGAGAGAAGAACTGTTCCAACTCGGATTTTCAGTGCTTTACAGTGAAGTCATGCTTTACAAACATCGGTAGTAGCTTCTGATAGTGGCGACAACATCTTGAAAAAGCTCTATCCTGAACATTTTATTCAATGGGCTGCAGACAACGTTGATCACAGTATCAACATCTTGGACGGAAGAAAAAAGTTCCATGGCATGGGAAAAATAGCAATGGCAACTCCAGTAAAACCTCATTCAGTTACCAGACAGTAAGCGATAAGACTTGTATATATTCTACTCTTAAATATATCGAGAACCCAACTCGTCAGCTCAATGTTGAAGTTCTATGTGTAACTTTTGATCACCCATTGTGGATAAAAGCGGTGAATATAGTCTTGAAAAAGAAAATTAACATTGTCGTTTAGGTGGATTTCACATGTTTATGAGCTTCATCAGTAGGATTGGAACGATTATGGTTCTGGACTTGAAGAAGCATTTCATGGGAACTATGTCCCAGCATCTGAGAATTGAAAGCTCATTTCCTAACTGAAGCTGCTTTAATGAATTATTGCTAAATAGAATAATTCCTGACAAAAAGTCTTGAGTATAAACAGGATTCGGTACTTTTAACCGGTGCTTTTATCGGCACTAGACAAAGATAAAGCTATCACTGACAGTGGCGAGATGTGTAAGTCAACAGTTTTGACTGGAAGTACGAATGAGCACGTTGAGACTGTCCTTTGAACCACAAGCTGTTCCATTTAACTCAGATGAAGACCTGAACAATCTGAAAGACCTATGCAACAAGCTAGAATCTCATGAATGTACTCCGAATGCTGCCAGTGAATGGGCCACACACCTCAAACTACAAGATGAACTTCGAAGAGAGATGGAACACCTATCTACAATATTGCAAACAAAAAAATTGTGGATTCAGTGCTTTGAGTACATAAAAATAGTGAAGATATTCATTCGCACAGAAATAACTGGAAGTTGGCGTCTTCACCTCGCAGCTGTCGAAAATATGCTGAACCTCTTAGAATCAATACGCTAAATGTGACCATCTCTATCTCTAAATGATGACAGAGCTGCATGAAACACATTCATGGCTTAAAAAAATGCAGAACACGTCTTTCACATAGTTCGATGCTCGAATTGAATGTGGGCTGGACTCTGGACAGATTTAGTCATTGAGCAATGAATGATGAATGTTCTCTAAAGCCAGGGCGGATTAACCAGGGATCATAGTGTTTCAGAAAATAATCATCTATGGATTTACAGTTTGCTCATTTTCTGGTGTAAGTGTCAAAGCATCGGAACTGCATATTGAAATGGGAGTATCAAGGATTAGAAAGGATTACGATGATCTCAGTAAACTCACTGATTGGTTTGAAGTTCACAATCCGTTTGACACTGAAAGTATTGTATTGAGGATCATAACTTCTGGTATTAGTGCTACAGGTAATTCAGAGTGCACTGTGACGACGCTAAAATAGTAGGAACTGGATAATGTATCGTTGGCAGATGTGACTTTAAAGAAAAAGAATCAAACGAAGACACTGTCACAGAATGTAAACCGAATTAAAGTGGGAAGGAAGTCTATTCAAATAGACCCGACTGTATTGTTCAATGTATTCTTAATTTTAATCAAAGGAGTCCTGCTTTTCTATGGGCTTATCTCTATGCCAACATCATTGTTCAAAGACGGATTCATGCGGAGGCCAGACAAAGGAAGTTTTGCCACAGTGATTACAAAGGTTGTCTCACGGTGTCCTTAACCAAAAGGTAGGGTTAAGTTCGTTTTGGACGGTGGAGGTGTACTTCTTCGAGTTCGCTGGACGAAGAAAGTTCAGAGATACGAATGGATGAAATTGTCAATAAATAACGCTTATTCGTAATGTCGGCGTCCCAATGTGGAGTTTCCATTGTATTTGATGGATATGATTTCCCGAGTACGAAAAATCATGAACAAAAAAGATGTAAATGATATAGTTATGCTCCAGATGTGCTTTCTTTGACATCTGCATCAGCCATGAAACATTTTATCCAATAAACAAACAAACACAGATTTATCGTACTAATTTCTTAGACACTTACATTAGATGGTGATGAAATTCCACATTCTACTGGAGATATCGACTGCCTAATTGTCCAAACTGCTCTGAAACATGCCGCCTTGGGTAATTTTGATATTGTCAATGTGGTTGCTGATGATACAGATATCTTGATTCTGCTAGTATACCACTTCAGACCTGATATGTCTGATATCTTTGTTCAAAAGAGATATGGAACCAAGAGCAGAGAGCGCACACATGTGAGTGTCGATGAAATATGTAGTAATATAACACCGGCTATTGCATTACATATACTGACGATTCATGCCAGCAGTGTATGCGATGCCGCATCTGTGCCTTTTGGTGTTGAACAACCTACTACATATAACAAATTCCAAAGTTCGCACAAGGCTAGAGAGTTAAGTAGCTCACTCCTGATTTGTCCAGAAAACCCTGCAGATGTCGCTGGAACCTGCATACCATTACTGTTGATACTTTATGTGGAGACTCTCACACATCTTTAAACAAACTTTGGTGCTTGAGTTACTTGCGAGTTATCGCCGGATCAAAGAAGTAATTATTCCGGAAAGACTGCCTCCTACGGAGAATGCTGACAAGGAAGGGTCACGCAGTGGCTCCACTGAGATCCGAACGAGACAATTGTCTTTGCATTTGATATGTTATAACTAGACGAATCCCAAAGTTATAGTGCCACCGGGCGGAATGTCGTGAATTACAGCATATTTTGTAATATAAAAGCTACAAAGCTGGAAGAATAGTTTGAACCGAATCATGTGTTCGGAAACGGTTGGGTAAATGGAAAACTCGAACAATACTTATCCCATCATTTTCAAGGACATACTTTTTCGGATAAAAAAAGGTTTGCCCCATTGTCCTCGCAGTGTCCCAGACGGGGTCCAACTCAAATTTTGTAAATGGCAAGGGGGGCTAAGTGGCACATCGTTTGAAGTCTGTTGTAAAATGAAAGAAAATGCAGCAAGTCTCGACTTTCTATGATAACCCTGTCCAAAATTGCGGCGGGTCAAGCAAAAGCTTAATTGAAAAACTATAGCCACCTTGAATCCAAAATGGCAGCTTAAAACCTATGTCATTCATAACAGTACAAGTCTAAACCTCTATTTGTCTCTATTATGTATCTAGAAATAATAGGAAGCCTAAAGAACAATTGAATTTTGATTCACTTCAACTATTATTTCATTCGGTAACAACACATATATATTTTGTTCTTAATGCACGTTCGTCACCGTTCTCTCGACATTATTTACTTGAATATAACGAATATGCGATGAACACACAACTCTCACTTCCTACTCATACTGTTAAACAAAAGTTGAATGCTTTCGGGTATTTTTCTAATTTTGTCATACGTATATACAAACTCATTTTTCACGCTGACAGCCATATTGGATTACAGATTATACTCTTCGATATTTTGTGGATATCTACTATTAACCATAAACGTTCGCTTCTCCAACACCAGTGGTGTGAGCTGGATATGTGTTCGATACATAGAGTGAAATCAAGATGTCACGTTTTTGAATATTTTGCATATTTTAGTCACTTACTATTCAACATTAATGCCAATTTTTTTCCTAGCTTCAGCAGTTTGGTATGCTTATCCTTTCGATATAGGTTTTAAGAAGCCATCTTGGGTTCAAGGTGGCCGCAGATTTTCAATTAAGCTTTTGTTTACATTTTGACCCGACGGACAGGGTTGTCGTAGAAAGTCGAGATGTGCTCCATCTTCTTTCACTTAACAAGAGCTTTCAAACGATGTCCTACCTCTCTTGCCATTTGCAACTTTTTAGATGGACCCCACCTGAGACCATGTGGTGACCCTGGGACAAGACGTTTTCACTTAAATCGTTGTCCTTTGAAAATAATGCCACACTTCCTTTCCTGTTTTCACATTTCTCTCACCGTTTCCGATTTATAGGGGTGACCATGGACTTTTCAATTAAGTTTTTGTTTACACTATGACCCGACGGACAGGGTTGAGGTAGAGTCGAAACTTGCTGCATTTTCTTTCATTTTACAACAGCTTTCAAATGATGTGCCACTTAACGCCCCTTGCCATTTGGAAATTTTGAGTTGGACCCCGTCTGGGACCCTGCGGGGGATCCTGGGAGAAAGTTTTTTACCCCAAAAAGTTTGTCGTTGAAAGTGATGGGATAGGTGTTGGCCGAGTTTCCCACTTACCCAACCGTTTCCGAACCAATGACTCGGTTCAAACTATTCTGCCAGATTCTTTTTTAGTTCTTACATTACAAAATATGTTGTAACTCACGACACGACATTCCTCCCGATGGCATGTATAGCTTTGGAATTCATCTGGTTATGACATATCAACTGCAAACACAATTGTCTCGTTCGGATCTCAGCGGAGCCACTGTGTGACGCTTCCTTGTGAGTATTTTCCATAACTTACTAACATATCTACAAATAGTACTTTGGAAAACACTTACTTGCAGCGCCCTCTATCCAACTAAATGAGTCTAGATGCTTCACAATAACACTTACATCCCAATTCAAACCGAACTGGCACCAGCGAAAGAGGCTCTCCTGAAGGTAGTTCGCTGCAATAGCAAATCTTCATCCAGATATCAATGCAGCACAAATATCTACTCATGCTGAAAGCATGGGCTGAAGTGTGTATCATCATGTACTCAATGTCACAATGGACCACCTTGCAGTGCTGATACTCTCGATTTGTGTGACAATGAAGATGAAGATGTCGACAAGAAAATGTGAATTTGTACATTAGGTTATGTATGTAATAAAATTTATTTGAAATGAACTCTGTGCCCTATTTCAGTTAAATTCAGACAGCCTGCTTATTTATAAAGAGTCAGATATTAGTTTCTTATTACGTATTTTTACTTTACCAAATTCAGTTAGTACGGTAGTTGTTCTCACACATAATTACACATTGAGGAGCGTGCATTTCTCTCATACTACAAAATATTTCCAACATGTTAATTCACCGAAATTGTATTTAGACTAGTTTTATATCTTTGGTAAAATGTGTTTTGCTAGTTCTTTGCTTGCATTACGTATTTTTGTCCACCCTGTATGTGTGAATAGACCTGTGACTTGAAGGGAATGTATATGTAAAACTGTACAGTGTTCCACTTTGAAGGGATTAAAGTCCTCATGTGAGTCATATTTTTAGTGTATAAAGTTATTCTTTACAATAGCATTTTAAGCACTTTATATGGCAATTTCAGCAACTTTGGACCACACTATATACATTATCTCAACTTGGATAGAGATGGGCTTTTAATGTGTCAATCTTAGATGGATTCTGCACCAAGTAAGACCAAAGCCAGCTTTATACCAATTAGTTTTAGATTGACCCTAATTTTTAGCTGGTGCGCCTACACTAATAATAAATTGGTTACTTACATAAATCTGTTGCGACATAGGTTGCACATGCATATGAGGATATATAAACTTTCATGTACGCTGTTTATATCAACAAAGCCATTATCATGAAATGTTAGAAAAAATATACTTACCATAATTGATGCACCGGCTGTGAAAGCTGTCAAATTTTTGAACCAATCTGAGTGAGGTGAATAAAATAAGCCAAAGGATAAAATTATGTAGGCGGGTACCATATAGAAGAGAACACTCATTCCATGTACTCGATACAAAGGAGCAGAGTCAAATTGTGTGAGTATTGGCTCTATGTTGTCTCTGTATACATTCACAAGATATTGTTGGCTGTCAACACAAACCTACAGTAAGCAAAATCATATGTGTGATAATCTTATTGTTGAAACAATATTTTCATTGTTCCATTGCTAAATATATTTTCCTTACCATACATGACAAGTATTAGATGTAAATTTAGAGAAATATAATTACATGATTTAGAGAGCACAAATGAATTCTTGATTAAAGGTTAAATATAAATAATACTGCGTCGAGAGAAAACAGATTTTCTAATGCTCAGTTTACCAAGTTTGAAAGATCTAGATCAGTAATGGTCCAATAGTACCCTGCAAGTATGTTCTATCCAGCCAGAGAATAAAAATTAGAAATGCATGATTTGTTTCTCAAACTCTATTAAAATTTTTTTGGACAAACCTAATTCATTTTAGTAAGGTCCACGTCTCATATAGCCTCGCTGCTGAACGGGACGTTAAAATCAACTCAACTCAACAATTTCACTTCTAACAAGACATTCTTTTTTCTTTGTTTTTTAAATTGACTTCTACCAATGCATTTTTCAAGTGATTTCGTGAATACCTAGGTACAAGTTCGCTCTATGTTGAGGGAAGCATATATGGCATTTGAAGACGACATTATGAGTTCTCCTCTATGCTTTTGCCTGGAGATGTAATGAGTGGCCTGTGATGTTGCGAAAGAACGATATGCATTGGTCACCTCCTAGGCAGTGTTTGTAGTTTGAGGGAAATTTCCCTAATCTAGGGAAATCTTGTAGGTATATTTAGCAAAGTGGAATTTTTGAATAAAAACATTAAAATCCAGGGAAATTCATGCGTTGACTGATTGACTAATATAAATGCTTAAATTTTTCTTTGATCTTCAGAAGTAAACCAACATAGTAGCAACAGTTTGTCTCTGTGTATTCAAAGTAGCATAATTTGCACCCATTGTCCACTAGGTGTATTTTTTTTTAAGAAAAAAGAAAAAATAGAAGCAGAAACCAAATTAATAAAAGTGCTTGGCACTTCCTTTAATATAGTTAAATTAATCTTCTCACATAACTTCTGTCAAAGGTATTGGACACTCAGCAAACTAGGGAAAATTTTGAGTGAGTTGAAGGAAATTTTCTTAAAGAAACCTACGAACACTGCTCCTAGGAACTGTAGTGCATTTGATTAGCCACACTCTACGACATCGCAACGTAACGTCCCATTCTTCCTTTAATCCGCCTGTCTCACATACTATTGATTAGTGCTCTCAACGGGTCGGGTTGATGATTGACTGACCCGACCCCACCCGATGACCCGACCCGAGCTGACCCGATTGACCCTACCCGCCAACCCGACCCGAATAACCCGACCCGAGCTGACCCGACTGACCCGACCCGAGTTGACCCGACCCGGTTGAGAGCACTATAGTGAATACACTGGGTGAACGCCAAAATGCACTCCCATTGGGAATTAAAAAACCCGGACCACGTGTACCGAAGTCTTACACGTTAATCACTAGCCAGATCAAGCGGGGGATTTGTATATGCATCTTAATGAATATTTGGCACTTTTGAGGTTTTCTTATTTCTTTTTATAACTGATACCACTGTCCGACGTGGGAGAAATTTATTTTTTCTTGCTTTAGTTCTATGTGACGAAATTTTTATTCAAGATCACTGTTCTCACCTGCTCGGACGGCAGGGAGTCTTCTCAGAAGGCAGTAGCAAGAGTCCCTTGGCGGAGACAAAAGGAAATCGTTTAACTACAATGATAAGGGTTGAGGAAACGGGAGAACACCTGTGATTTTTTCCAAACCTTCAACTTTCATTCCAAAATAGGTTCTTATGATTCCGGGACCCGCGCCACTTTGATTTTTCTTTCTCGGCAATTAAAACGTATTTTACAGTATATATAGTTGCAAGTAAGACGATACATAATATGAATTTTGTAATTTAAAATTTAAAAATACGGTATGATAATAAATTATAAAGTACTAGTTTTATTTCATCACTTTCAGCCTAAAAATGAAATTCAAACAATTCGCACTTGGGTCTTTGACATCAATTCTGCGTCTTATTCTTTGTCTTGCACAGTCAAATCTTGGTCCGCATTTCGTAGTCTTGGTGGTCTTTCATGCTATACAAGAGCCAAGAATGCTCGCCTCATCGGTACAAATGAAGACCAAGTGTGATTTTGATTATGGTCTTTCATACTATACGGAAAGCAAGAAAATATGCTCATCGCTACTTCGTTATCACCAAAACAAGGACAAGAGCAAGATTACTATGCACTTCGTCTTGCATATCCAATCTTTATCTAATTCTTGTATCAATGTTCTTGGGCTTGGTGAAATAAAATGAAATATTCAGTTTAAGGTCCCTCGATTCTGCACCGAGGCTAAGAGATATGGTGACGATGGGAAATGAATGCAATGATGGAATGAAGAAAGTGGGAGGAAACAGGAGAACCTCGAGAAAACCCACAACACGGCGTTGTTCCACTACAAAGCCCACTTAGCACAAGCTGGTATCGAACCATGGACACCATGCACCGGAGATGAATTCTCTACCACTGAGCTACCGCAGCCCTGCTTGGGCTTGGTGTCCATATCCAATCTTTCTTTTGGCCTTGCTTAAACAACTTCTAGTTTTGTTCTAAATCCAGACTCCATATTGGCGTAGATATTAATATTACAGACAATTGGTAAAATCAATCTTCCACATTTAAAAATTAAAGTACACACAAGTACCAAAATAAGCATTTTCCATAAAAACACTAGCTGCAAGCGTTCAAAATAGATTTATGGATTCTATAAAATCAATTGAAAATTGCTATTTTTAATTAGGCAGCTAGTGAAAACAGCACCTTTCGACTCCAGCCGAGTTTAAGCTCAACCTAAACTCAGTTGACCAAAGTGAACTGACCCGACTGAGCCGACCCGACAACCCGACCGATAACCCGACCCAATAACCCAACGCGAGCTGACCCGAGTGACCCGACCCGACAACCAAACACGATAACCCTACCCGAGCTTACCCAATTGACCCGACCCGAGCTCATCCCATTGACCCGACCCGACAACCCGATCCGAGCTGACCCGCCCCAGTAGCCTGACCCGACAACACGACTACAGCTGACCCGACTGACCCGACCCGACAACCCGTCCCGACCCGTTTGAGAGCACTACTATTGATTCTGTCTCTTAGGTTAGTTCATATAATATGTGGCACGTAGTCATAGTTATAACGTACCAGGAACTCGTAGTGAAATTAATTGACTCATTGGTTTGCTTCATCCACTACTGGGACTATATGGGACATAGAATCTACAGCTTAAAATGGAATCGGAACTACATGAGCACCCACGGAGAATCCATTCTGCACCTTCCGCTGTCAAAGGTGCATACCCTATCTATTTAGCTACGAAAAGGTTCTAAAATTAATTGACACAACTAAGGTGTGGTGAACATTGTAAAGAAAAATATTTTCCCACGAAATACTCCTTCGTGTTGTTTGTACTTGCAAACAAGCCTTCAAGTCACATCATGCTATTTATGGATCGAATAAAATGATATACGTAGTAATATAGATAGTTAAAATTACTGAAATGAGCGAGAAAAGTACTTACCAATCCACGGAAAATTGCAATGACCGTTGCAATTAATAGGAGGATACACAACGTGATATCAGCAATGTTCATTGCAATACTATTTTTGGAACTGGATCTGCAACTATTTTCTCTGTATCCGTTAATAGCATAGTTCGGTCTCCCATTAAAACATCTAATATTGACAAAAATTGGATAAAATATATACGGCAGGTTCAAGCTTGTACACCACTGTAAACCATTTCGTGATAAACACGCTGCAATTAGAAGGATGAAGACGGTAATAGTAATGCCTCCACTCCAATAGAAACCAAGGGTAGTGTAACTGGATCTGTACAGAAAGAGTAAAGTTATTATTGATAATTGGAATTGTTAATTACGACTAGGGTTAAGACTTTCAGTTGCTCACTTTATTTCTTTGAAGCAGAAAAAAGTACCGAATATATCAAAGGATAAAGGTAAATTTCTCTACAACGTTTCCCCTTCTTAGGACCTTGATTCCCTTATCACGTAAACTTTTCCTTTCTTCTCTTTCCTCCGCTTATTTCCTCTTTTAATTTATGTTCTCTAAAAAGGTACTCCAATAATTATAATTAAAAAAAATATATTTTGTATTGAATAATTACTTTGTTGTATAATAACTGTACATGACAATAATGAAAGCAACACACCATTTACGTATACAGGTGGGCATTGCTCTTTTTCCATGTTCCATTTATTCCTATTATCAATTATATCCTTGGTTTCAATCGAGTTTTTTTCTTTCTTTCAAATTGTAAAGTAAACTGTAGCATTTATTGTTAGTGTTTTAAATTTTCAGCTTCACAATTTACGAAACATTAGAAATGCCCAGCGGCGCTTTTACGGTTAGCTATCGGGCTCAAGTCCAACCCGTCAATAAATTTGTTAGTTTTTCGCATTTCACATACAACAATAATCCTTCTTACCATTTCTAAGAATTTCATTGACCATCCATTTCCTTATGCTCTTTGTTCAAAAATAGTACTGTAGACTATTCATCAAATTTCATTCCATGTAAGAACTGTGTTCTTTTTTCTTTCTTTCGTCTATTCTATTCTTCTGTTTCTTTTTCCTAGTTGTTACTTTCTTTCGTATCATACTTTCGACCGTTGTTAATTGTGATTGAAGTCGGCCGCCGTCAGTAACACCAAAACTAAGAGGAGCTGATAAGCGAAACTGGTATTGCACACCAACTTGCACGGATATCAATTTAACCTTACTTTAGTTATTATAGCAAAGAAATACAGTATTTACATCTTTTAGTTATAAAGAAAAGTAAATGTTTGAATTAAAGAAAATCAAGAGCGAGAAATGTGTAGCCCGGGAAGTTAGGTAAGTCAAAAGATAGTTCTTTTTATCTTCTATGAATAGAATAATATGTTAGATTCACTACTAAATTTTTGTATGTATTATAGCACATAAGATTCACCAGTCTGCAACTCTTGCCTTTAAAACTGCAATCAAAATATTTCAACTTCAACTTGTCTCAAGATATGAAACTGAATATTTTAATTTCTTTTTCTAAAATGAAATCAGTTAAGTTGAAATGATTTTACAAATATTCAACGTGTCTTTGCAGAAACGTCATTTCAGATTTGCCTGGAGAGGGGGGGGGCGTAAGATCCTCCATCGATATACGAGTTTCAAGTTTTTCCTTAGTATATTACTAGACAATCGATTAAAATATATTTAATTCTCAAACTCAGGTGGGCAATTGCCGCCCGTGCTTCCCAGTGTTTGCACCACGAAACAAAATCTTAAATTGGCCACGCCATAGGTGAATAAATGACAACTCTGAATTAAAATTCTACAAAATATTATTAACATTTAACGGTGTGAAAAATGTCCAGAGATAAGACATATATGACCCGATAAACCTCATCACACTGAACAAAATGATATGAGTAAATGTGAATTGTCGTGCACAGTTTTTGAGAATTAAAGAAAACATGTCTTTCCTTATAAGTCTAAAAATTAATGCTCTACGTTATCTACCGAACACGTTATAATAAAACTGATCTGGAGGTACACTCATCTAGCCAACTATTGGATTATGATACTGCTAAGACGACAGGACATAGAATGATAAATGAGAGATGCAACCGAAACTTACGCTTAACTCCAAAAGTGGATTTTTGTTTAACTACAACATTTTTCCAAAGACAAGACAAATAGCAATCGATATTTTCTCATGTCTCCAATTAAAAAATGCCAGATAATTTTCGTACAAGAATTGATTTTCATGCAATATGGCACAATATTTTAGACATTACAACAATTGCCACTACTTGGATTTAAAATCAATACAGAACTATGTGCAAAACTCTTCATCTCTGGTGCATGGGGTCCCACATATATATATCCCCCCTCCCTCCCCTTCGTGGCATTGTAAAAGTGAAACGAAGAAAGCGTCCTAGAACTGAACCTTATCTATGTTAAAAATTAGATCAAGATCGGTCGCGTAGCTCAAGAATTATTTTTATTTATTTAAATATATTATCCCTCCTCAGTAGTTGTTGGTCATCTTCTCCTCAATCATGAATACTCATGAGTGAGGAGATTTTTGGCATTGTAGCAGTTAATAATGCACGAGTGGTCGACATTTTGAATAATTGATACACCTTTTTTCCGCATATTAAGGATCTTGTAAATGACACAGAAGAAATACGATATTATACGCAGTTGCGGACGGATGTTGTATATGGAAAAGAGAACATGTCGTATAATGAATGTTTTCCGTTCTTAGAATGGTTAAGAAATGCTAATTGGACAAGCAGAATATAAAAATACCTTTAGGAAATAAAAGATACAGATCACACACGTATAACAAGGTAATATATTGTTTGATTCATTTAAAAGCATGACATGTAACACGGCAACGGACGTTGGTCGTTGGAATGGGTGAAAGAAAATGCTGGATGGTTCCAGCTTTTTCTCAAGGGTATTAGACTTATAAAAATACTGATTCATTTGCATGATTCGTACAACGTATAAGAGATAAGAACTGCAAGTATAGTGTTGGAAGAAAAAAATTGACACGTAGAAGGCACTGCAAGAGAAAATTATTGGTAGGTATTAACTTTGTACTATTCCCATTCGTGTTTTATACTTGCTTATTTTTATATGAGAAGGGACATTGGAAATGAAATACATGTAAAAACATACTGTAATTATCGCGAGTATAAGGGGAAGGAAGTGTTTGTCTTTTACCGGGAATGGATTGCGGATTTTCCGCATTGAATACCATATGACTCGGTGCACTTTTATGGAATTATAACTTGACTAAGATATAGTGTAATGTACTATGCAGGGTAGAGGGAATCAAAATTCGTCATTGCACCGGGACTCGAACTTGGATTTTCCCAGGTGGAAAACCGTACGCTAAGCCTTTTGCTTGCAGTACGGAGTCTTTACTTATAAATGTTATAAACGTTACTGCATATGAATAAACTTATATTGAACAGGAAGTCAGGAGAATCCGTGCCAGGAATTAAATCACGGCTCACCCACGTTGAAAACCGTACGACAAACCTTTAGTTAGCAGCTGTTGTTACTTATAGGTAGCTATGAATTGTGTAAGACGTATAACTGGTATTTATAAAGTATATGTTAAGATAAAAGTTATATTCAATAGGGAGCCATGACACTTCGGGGACTTGAACCAAGATTTCCTGCGTGGAAAACCGTACGCTAATTCTTTCTTATGCTTCCACTGTAGACTTTTCACTTATAAATGATATAAATTCTACTATGTAAGAACAAACTTTTATTGGATAGGTAGTTAGCAGAATCCGCACCACAAATCGAACCAAGGCTCTCTCACATGCAAAGCCAATATGATTGGAACGTTAGTGTTACTTTAAGTATTATATTTTTATATTTTTGTAATTTGAAAAGTCGTAACACGGCAACTAATTGCAGTTTTCTTCTCTTCTAGGCGCTGAAGCAAATAGAAACTGCTGTAGTTAATAGAAACACTGGGGAATAAAACCTATTGTAGTGAATTGTTTGTTGTTGAAATAGAGCGGAGGTTTTTAGTGTAAAGAACTTATAGATTCGTCGTATAAATATGGATTTACTGAAACTGAAATCTTGGTTGTATGAAATATTGAAATATTGGATAATGTTCGATATGGATATTGAATACTGAAATATCGATATAAAAGTTATTATAAGTTTTACGTCCAACCAATATACTGGCTAAGCTAAAAGAGTCGGTTAAATAAGGTACACATTTAAAATTTACTGAAATGAAGTCAAGACAACGAGAGAACTCCGAGAAAATCCCACACACCGTGTTTTTTTTACCACAAAGCTTACTTGGCGCGAGCTGGGATCGAACCAAGGACTTCATTCACCAGAGGTGAACGCTGTATCGCGTACCCACCACAGCTTTTTTATGTATTATATTTTACGGTAAAGGAGAGGGATGGATAAAGTACGCATTTATAATTTGGTGGAACGAGATTGTAGATGAAACGCGTGAACTCCACACACAATTTTTAAACTAGAAATACACGTTGAATGGGCGAAAGCGTTTGGTTTCAGAAGTGAATTTTTTTTATGATCAGCGCTATTTAATGTTTATGAACGAGGAAAGATAGTTGCTGTAGCAGTTAGTGGAGAATTATCCTCTTTGAAATTCTTTGCACAAAACTAAATTTTTATTTAACTTCATACATACCAGTAAAAAATATACCTAATAACAAATAATGTATGTTAGGGGCAATTTGGACATTATTTAAACAGTGTATGTAGAGACACTTTTAAGGAATACAAGAGACGGACAATTATCTGACAACGCAGATCGTGATAGTAATGGTGCGCTTGGTTTATTAGGATTAGATTTATTTGCTGATGGAAATAATTGCTTTAAATAAAATATAGCACTTTGAACGTATAGTTGGAATAAATTGCTTTACTCTAGGAATCTCTTAACATTAAGTACAAGGTAACAAACACCATTGGCGATAACTATTAGCATGACTGTGAACTATTTGGATTAGCTTGTCGTTGAGACAGATACATTTTACGTATATAATGATGAGTATGAATATTTCACTTTGGCACCTAGAAGATTATGAGATCGACACGTTAAAATGTTTTGAGGATTGCATATTGCGTTCGCACGGTCGGATACGATTTTGTATTTTACTTGAAGTGTAATGAATGTTCGTTTGAACTAAGAGGGTATTTTATTTATAGATGTCGTTTGTAAGTTAGAAAAACAAGAAAATATTCTTTTAATGGTGTTACGACCGCCAGAAATGAAATAATTTAATAGCTAACAGATAATAGCTATTACAGATATTAATACCGATTACAGTTAATAGCTAACATGTCCTTCTTGCAGTTGAAATAGATGTCTGTCAATTTTAAACTTTAACAAAAACTATTGTGGATTTTGACAATTTTAAACTTTATTGTAATTGTTACAAATGCCTAAGAAAATAGTATTTTTAATGTTTCAGTTGTCTGCGTATACAGAGTAGATACATTTGTGAGTGAATACATGACATACAGTTATAACAGATCAGAAGGGTCGTGCTCACAAAATTAGATCTTCCTAAACCTTAAAGAGACTATATTGTGCAGTTTGCACTTATTGAATTAAAGTTGGTAATTTAAGACTAACTGTTGTTTCGCTCTTTTACCAACTGCAATTGTATTGGATTGAAATACTGAACTTGCTATTTTCTGGAAAATTTTTAGTTACTGTTTCGTTCGTTCTTTGAGTGATTTAGTAGGGCTATTGTTTAAAGTGGAATTTGAACCATTAGTAATGGTTGTGACGAGAAAGTATATCTACTGGGAAGTGTGGACTCTGTAACGCTCCTGTCCCCCTGGGGAACAACCGAACATAGAATGCAGATTTAAAAAAAATAAAATAAAAAAAAATCGAATTCCAATCCATCAAACTTAGGAAGACGGAACTAGTAGTGCAAGAACCTCAACCGTCTTACAGTGGTGTGACAACTAATTAAATTTAATCAATAAACCCAATATATCCTCTTCTAAGTGAACACAAAAATCAATATGATAATTGAAAAATAATAACACAAGAACAATTCAATTTTCAATAACAATTTTATTAAATAACCAAAATGAGGGCTGTGTATATGCACCAATGCGTTAGATTGACGCATATACACAATTGTAAACAACCAACAAATTAATTATATAAAATAAAAAATATAACCAACAACAATCGATAAATAGTTGAGGATATAATGAGTCTAATCCTTCTCTGCGATTTGTTTCTTTATACAAAATCTAGTGCTCTCTCTTAAAACTTTTTTTTTCAATTGGATACAAGTCCAGGTTAACTAGCTATATAGCAAATAATCTTTAGTAGAGGTTTAATTACTGTATAGTATTCTCAAAAATAAATTTCAATAACGTTATATCCAATTTTAATTCAATCTAGAATTTCATTTATATAGTCAAATCAAATTATCTAGCTTCAAATTAACAAATTGTTTCAATGTCTTTAAATCCAAGTTAAAGTTACTTCCTAAATACCCTATTAATATTATTAATATGTTCAGAATATTCAGAAGTAATCTGATCTTAAATTAATTCTCTATAATCACCTTTCGGAAACGTCAATGTCGTTTCAAAGAGTTGTCGTAATCGATAAGTTGAAGGATCTAACAACGAGACTTTAATACTAGGGAAAAGGAAAAAGTAAAGAAAACTTTTTATAGAATAAAAAATTTTCCTTTGAAGACGAATACTGGATTGTAATAATTACTATTCAATTAAAAAAATCAAAAATCGTTTCAGTCAAAAAATATAATGGAATGATAATGTGGGACGACAAAATATTCAACGGAGGAAAGTAATACAAATTCCTGACGGATATGATTATCGAAATTAAATTTAAAGTTTTCCATTGCAAAGCGGAATGAAAAACGAGTTCTACTTAAGACAACCTTCACATACGAGAACTGAACACAACACATTTACTACCAAAAATATTTTTCACTCACCTCTCAGAATAATTCTTTCCGTCTTTAATTTACCTCCTGTTTTTACTCCTTTGGCAGCTTCTATGGACTTTTCACTGACTTTTCTCCTCATTCACGCTCTCAGAACTAATTTGATTTGAATGCCTTCGACTACTACTTTGAATAAGGAATGTCTAAGTACCGGAGAGTAATAGTAGACTAATTTTAGGTCTAAATAGAAAGAAAAATGAAAGTTTAGAAAGGAAAGGGCTACTTCAACTGATTTTCCAATTTTTAGACTTTCACTATTATAAGCATGCTACTACTGAGGCATTATGCAAATGCCATATAAAAATAATACACGAAAGGCAAATGACCATATTAGGTTATCGACTACTGTTTGGATTGATTTTTTTAAAAAAATTATGTTTTATATAACAACAAATTTATAAAGAACAGTATATTAACAGTAATATGGGTTCCGAACGACAATAGAAACAACTCCAATGCAGTTGGTGTGTATATGAACTGTTCTGGAAGATTAATTCTCGTAGTAGGGCCTATATAGCATTTCTTTTATATTATCGTAACTGCAAGCGAACTGTATTATAAGACTACGAGTGTTTTATGATAAATTACATGATATAATATCATACGTTTCAGTTATCTGACACGGTGAGGTATTGGTCTAGTTACCACTGTTGTAGACAATTATTGTAGGTAACAATTTAATGAAACATCTAGTCAGCAGTTTGAAGAACATACCATAGTATATTGTTTCGTAATTGAACCATTCCTTTATTTGTAAGTCTTTAGCGGTGGAAAGAAATATGTTAACTCTTAAATGTTTAAAAATGGTTATAATTATAAGTTTAATTGGAACGATTACTTTGATATTTAGTTTGAAAGCTGAGTATTATTTTAAAGTTTGTTATATAGGTATAGGCAAATGTTTCTATTCATACTATTTTAAAAGTATTCATAATACAGTTTTCAATGGAAAGAAAAGTTTATCAGAAAAGTTAAAAATAATATGTAGTATAATTTTCTGCTATAAAATAAACCTTCTGGAATTTAGTTTGACAAAAAATGTTAGTACCAAAATATTGTAGTAAAGAAATTAATGCAAATTCACTTTGTTTACTTCTGTAACAAAACAGTTCCTGCATTTTAGTGTTCAAGAAAACTTAAGGAAAAAGTGTGTAATATTATTTCCAGCTAGAAAAGGTGTTTAGATTTCATTTTTGCTCACAGAGCTGCTCTGATGCCATATGGATGCCATCTGAGAAGTCCAGAAGGATATGCTTTGCTGAGCACACTTTGAATATCACTGCTCTATATAAATCCTTTTCAAATTATAGCAGATGAGTATATGAGACTAATGTGGGAATTAGTGTTTTCGCTTTGCCCTCAAGCCAGAAAAATAAAAAGTCATGTCCTCGAAACTCGTGAAATTTCTCGAGTCGCTACTTCGGACTTCTCAGATTAAACATTAATCCGAAATGATGTGAACTGATAATCGGACACTATACTGAGAATCTCAGAGTATTATAAAATATTCTGCATTGTCTTCAAATCGTTCAACTCCGGCCCGTGGACAGTGCATAATTCGATCCAACATCATCAATTAGATTATCATGATTGACAAAGACAATATGCGTGAGTTTTCTCAAGACACTTTCATTTTCTAACACTTTCATCAAACCATCTGATTTAAGATTTTTTATTGGTGTCAAAGAAATCGTGAAACTAAATCTAAACCTTTAACTTGTATTATTTAATGATTAGTACAAAATATGTTCATAGCCTGAAAAGAAATCATTATAAATTCATAATATTCAAGTAAAACTGTAAATAAGAAAATGAACCCTAGGGTTCAAAGAACTGAGGGAGAGTAAGTTAATTGTGCTCCATGAAGAGTTGTAATTCAATTTTCTGAAAAATCAAAACAGGTGTTCCAAAATAAAATTTTAACAGTCACGTCTTATTAAACGCTTGTATGGATCTGTTTTTCACTTGTAAATGTATAAAAAAAACAAAATACATGAAAGTTCCTTAAAATGGTAACACTGCAAATTATGGATGCGTTAAACATAAAATAATTTCTTTTCGGCAAAGTGGATAACACACTTTGAATAGATTGAATCTAGTCTAACCAAATGTAGTGTCAGAAAACAATTCAGCAAACATACAGGACTTTTTTGGTTTAATGGAATCACCTGGACTTCGAAGCACATCAAATGTCAAGGAGGAAAACGTTCAGTTAACAAAGGCATCTCGTGGGCTCTTGTGGATGTTGTGTGTTAAAATAATCCTCCTTCCAGTTATATAACTTGTAGTACTTCTACATGCTCAGGATGCATATCCCTATAAAATACGAGCAAAGTTGCTTTTTTCTTTCTACCATGAAAATAAAATCCAAACATAATCCGTTCAAATTTCTAATGAGTAAAATGTCTGAATAATACATTATTCTCGTAATCGCAATAAGGAAAAATATGTCACTGGCATTAAATACTACCAACAAACAAATAACATGGTGAAAAGAAAAATCTATATATTTTTTTTTTCAACAAATGATCTACATGTCAACATTATTTTCTTCCTTTCCATGATTTAGACCCATCCAAAATTCTTTGCAGATCAGTCAAGTACATTCCATTTGTTACTTATGAGTTCTTAAGATTATATTTTAATACCTCATAATACAATTCTCTATTAATGTATACGTATTGCGTTCTGCGTTATGGGTCACTCTGTACTTATTCATTCATTTAAACTTGATCGCATTTTCTTAGTTGGAACTTTTAACAAGGGTAAGCATGGTTACAAGGAAAACAAGGGTATAAATAAAAGTTATACCAATTCTAATGAGTTATATAAATGTATTACCAGTAATATAAACTATTTTTCATTTCCTTCAAATCGTTCACTTCTCACGCGTAAAGAGTTTCTGGTTCAATCCCAACTCTAGCCAGGTGATCTTTGAGTTAACATACATTATGCGCATTTGGTATTCTCAGGATCTCTCATTCCCTACTACTTTCATAAATCAACCTAAAATAAAAAAAATTGTTACCAGAAGAAATCGTGAAACTAAATCTAAAACTTGAGTATGTATTATTTGATGATTAATATATGGTATGTTCCGAGCGTGAAAACAAATCAAGGATAATACAAGTTTCATTAATTCAATTTCTTAAACAATGTAAAACAGATATTTCAAAGATGGAATTGTATATTGATAGTCACATCTTATTAAATGATTGATACAACACGGGTTTTACTCGTAATGCAGAAAAACAAACTACATGGAAGTTCGTCGAGATCGTAATACTGCAAATTATGGATGCGTTAAGTATCAAATAATACTTCTCAGCAAAGTGGAAAATGCACTTTGAAGAGATTGAATCTGGTCTAACCAAATGTAGTGTCAGAAGACAATTCAACAAACATGCAAGTCTTTCCGGTTTAAAGGAAACACATCAAATTTCAAGGTTAGAAACGTTTAGTCAGTAAACGTATCTCCCAGGCTCTTTGAGTGTCGTGTATTAGAAAAATCCCTGTCCTATGTGAGGAGCAGAAGTACGATAATTTGCAAGCTAAAATAGGTAAAATTCTATTTTCAAAGAAGCAAATGTGTTGGAAATTGTGATGGTTTAAAAGTTCAGAACAAAACCACATCAACGAACAGAGAAAGTCATCAACGAAATCAGTAACAGGTCCTACTAAGCATTTAAGGTGAATTGTCTCTAAATCCAGCCTGCAGTTGGGGTCTAAGTAAATGAAATCAACTCATGCGTTAGCTCCCACACTCATCAATCGTGTGTTACGTGACATGAAGATAAGGATTTAGGTTACAATGACAAAACCGTTAATAAGGAATCATCACGCTTTAGCAAGGCTCCAATGGTGTTACGGTCATTCAAAAAATTCTGATTATGAGGGAAATCCTGTAATATAATTGAACGATTCATTGTTCACCTTATTTCAAACTCTTGTTTTTTATAGTAACCTTCCAAAAGAATACGACTCGTGTTGTCTCCGTCCAACTATAAAGCATGGCATCAACTCTGTGATGTGATATGCAATATCATGATTTTTCACTAAATCCTCTGATAACGCTTACCATTTGTGTCACTGTATATGATATAAAATCAATCCAAACAGTAGTCGATACCCTAATACAAAATAAATCTCAACACCGCTTTAAAATATAACTTACTAATTTTGCTTATCAATCAAAATCCCAGGTACAGTTAAAATGAATCTTGGTGTGAGAAATAGTGATTCAATTCGTTGTGTAAACATTCGTTTTCGTAATGCTCTCTTAAACACAGGCTACTTCTCATCTGCGTAAAAGGGAGTCCACACTTCCCAGTAGATATACTTTCTCGTTACAAAATTATACTTTCTCGTTAATATTAGTAAGGGTTCAAATTCCACTTTAAACAATAGCCCTACTAAATCACTCAAAGAACGAACGAAACAGTAACTAAAAATTTTTCAGAAAATAGTAAGTTCAGTATTTCAATCCAATACAATTGCAGTGGGTAAAAGAGCGAAACAACAGTTAGTCTCAAATTACTAAATTTAATTCAATAAGTGCAAACTGCACAATATAATCTCTTTAAGGTTTAGGAAGATCTAATTTTGTGACTACAACCCTTCTGATCTGTTATAACTGTATGTCATGTATTCACTCACAAATGTATCTACTCTGTATACGCAGACAACTAAAACATTAAAAATACTATTTTCTTAGGCATTTGTAACAATTACAATAAAGTTTAAAATTGTCAAAATTCACAATAGTTTTTGTTAAAGTTTAAAATTGACAGACATCTATTTCAACTGAAAGAAGGACATGTTAGCTACTAACTGTAATCGGTATTAATATCTGTAATAGCTATTAACTGTTAGCTATTAAATTATTTCATTTCTGGCGGTCGTAACACCATTAAGAGAATACTTTCTTGTTTTTCTAACTTACAAACGACATCTATAAATAATCTATATATAAAATACCCTTTAAGTTCAAACGAATATTCATTACACTTCAAGTAAAATACAAAATCGTATCCGACCGTGCGAACGTAATATGCAATCCTCAAAACATTTTAACTTGTCGGTCTCATAATCTTCTAGGTGCAAAGTGAAATATTCATACTCATCATTATATACGTAAGATGTATCTGTCTCTCCGACACGCAAATCTCCATAGTTCACAGTCATGCTAATAGTTATCGATAATGGTGTTGGTTACCTTGTACTTAATGTTAAGAGAGTCCTAGAGTAAAGCAAGTTATTCCAACTGTACGATCACAGTGGTATATTTTATTTAAATCAATTATTTCTATCTGCATATAAATCTAATCCTAATAAACCAAGCGCACCATTACTATCAAGGCCTGCGCTGTCAGATAATTGTCCGTCTTTTGCATTCCTTAAAAGTGTCGCTACCTACACTGGTTAGATAATGTCAAAATAGTCCCTAACATACATTACCTGTTGTTAGGTATATCTTCTTTACTAGTATATATGTAGTTAAATAAAAATCTTGTTTTTGTAGAGTTTCAAAGTGGATAATCTCCATTAACTACTACAGTAACTTTCCTTCCTCGTTCATAAACATTAAATAGCGCTGATCATAAAAAGAAGTCACTTCTGAAACGAAACGTTTCCGCCCATTCAAAGTGTGTTTCTAGTTTAAAAATTGTGTGTGGAGTTCACCCGTTTCCTTCTACAACCTCGTTCCACCAAATTATAAATGCGTACGTTATCCATCCCTCTCCTTTATCCTAAAATATAATGCATAAAAAGCTGAGATGGGTACGCGATACAGTGTTCACCTCTGGTGCATGAAGTCCTTGGTTCGATCCCAGCTCGGACCAAGTAAGCTTTTTGGTAAACAAACACGGTGTGTGGGATTTTCTCGGAGTTCTCTCGTTTTCCTTACTTCATTTCAGTAATTTATAAATGTGTATCTTATTTAACCGACTCTCTTAGTTTAGCCAGTATATTGGTTGGACGTAAAACTTATAATACCTTTTATATCGATATTTCAATGTTCAATATCCATATCGAACATTATCCAATATTTCGACATTTCATACAACCAAGATTTCAGTTTCAGTAAATCCATATTTATACGACGAATCTACAAGGTTTTTACGTTAAAAACCTCCGCTATATTTCAACAACAAATAGTTCACTACAATAGGTTTTATTCTTCAGTGTTTCTATTAATTACAACAGTTTCTATTTGCTTCAGCGCCTAGAACAAAAAAAAGTGCAATTAGTTGGCGTGTTACGACTTTTCAAATTACAAAAATATAAAAATATAATACTTAAATAACACTAACCTTCCCAACCATATTGGCTTTGCATGTGAGAGAGCCTTGGTGTGATTTCCGGTACGGATTCTGCTAACTACCTATCCAATAAAAGTTTGTTCTTACATAGTAGAGTTTATATCATTTATAAGTGAAAAGTCTACAGTGCAAGCATAAGAAAGGATTAGCGTAAGGTTTTTCACGCAGGAAAACTTGGTTCAAGTCCAGGAAGTGTCATGGCTCCCTATCGAATATAACTTTATCTTAACATATACTTTATAAATACCAGTTATACGTCTTACACAATTCATAGCCACATATAAGTTACAACAGCTGCTAAGCAAAATGTTTGTCGCACGATTTTCAACGTGGGTGAGCCCTGATTCAATTCGCACTGCAAGCAAAAGGTTTAGCGTACGGTTCTCCATTTGGGAAAATCAAAGTTCGAGTCCCGGTGCAATGATGAATCTTGATTCCCTCTACCCTCCATAGTACATTACACTATATCTTAGTCTAGTTATAATTCCATATATGAACAAAAACACCAGAGGTGCAAAAAGTGCAGCCAAGTTCGTCAGCTTCAAAAAGTGTTGAGATGGGGATGGATGAGCCAAGTTCCTTGGCCACTGCATCCGAAAGGAACACTGGAACTTGGCGTGAGGTGTCTAACATATTCGAATACATTAAGATGTATGTTCCTAGTTTCACGGCCGAGACATTTCAGTCCTAAGGCTAGTGGTGACACCCAAATCCACCACGCTCACAAACACCACCCCTAAGGCTCGTTAACATAATTTACTTTGACACTTCGTGGAGGAATATAAGTTTTCCTTGTCTGGGTTTCGAACCACCAATCTTACTGCAGTATTCTGTATATGTGCCTTAGCTCATTAGCAAAGTTGCTATTCCTAAGGTTGATGGTGGTCCCAAACCCACCACGCCCACCACCACTATCCCTAAGATTCCTTAACATCATTTTCCTTGACACCTCGCGCCAAGTTCCAGTGTCCCTTTCAGATGCAGTGGCCAAGGAACTTGGCTCATCCATCCCCATCTCAACACTTTTTGAAGCTGACGAACTTGGCTGCACTTTTTGCACCTCTGGTGTTTTTGTTCATTTTTCACTTCTTTTTGTAGTTCATCATGTCAATATCGTATATTGAAATTCTCAATTGTGGCATATTGCTGGATTTAAATTTAAAATTGTACATTTTTAAAGGAGTCATAATGTGTCACATACAACATTAGTTCCCAAGGGCTCTCCCACCGGGAATCGAACCCAAGACCTGTACAAGAAAGGCGCACATGCTAGCCACTAGAACAGCGGGGAGGATTTATTCTATCAAATATCTGTCAGAGCGTTATGTCCAAACGAGATTCCAATTCATTTACCCGAACTACAAAATCACGATCGCTAACATCTCATTTTTCATTACCTAAATACGAAGTGTATCAACAGGGCCCAAAACCCTTGATGCTGAATCCTCGCTGCTACATCACTAGACATAGCTGGTGTTTCAATATACCTAGTTGTTCTCTACCTTTTCACATTGCGAAATTACGGAGTTCATTACATGACGCGCATGTTGCGCAGTTTCATACTGCCTCGAGTTTTCCTTCCAATGATATACACCTTTCAAATAGCTTGTAAACTTAATAATATTTGCCACCAACATATCCTAACTGTATATAAAGCTACATGAACTGGCATAAATTAAAGAGGTGCTTCCGGTTGACGTGGAAAGTTGAAATGATGAAGGGGGATGAAGAATTTTCCCATGTTATTTAAATGGGTCTTTTTTTGTTTTTTTGTTTTTGTTTTGACATATAATCTCATGTTTTAGGAACTTGGAATTGGAATTTAAAAAATTGAAATTCGGTATGCTTGTACGTTTTCATTAGTATTACCTAAGTAAATCAGTAAAAATAAACAATTCCAACTTTAGAATGGTTTTCTGGGGAACTGAAAAATCTTTCCCATGGTACGTATTTATATGGGACACCTTTTACACCCCAAAATTATACGGCACTTCCTGTAGGGCTACAATAATTAAATTTGACGTGATTGTAGTTTTTCGGAACTAACCGACAGAAAAATTGCCAAAAGTGAATATTTTTAATTTTTAGGGAGTCTAAAGGGGAGATGAAGAAATTCCCCATGCTATTTAAATAGGCCTTTTTTGGACAAATAATCTCATATTTTAGGTACTTGAAATTGGAATACAAACGTGAAATTCGGTATGCTTCAATGTTTTCGTTAGTATTACCTAAGTAAGTCAGTAAAAATGAAAATATCCAAATTTAGAGTGGTTTTATGGGGAACAGAAAAACCTTTTCCATGTTATTTATATTGGACGTCTTCTAAACCCCAAAATGTTTAGGCACTTCCGGCAGAGTTAGAATGATGAAATTTGGCGCGATTGTATCCTCCCGGGACTAACCAACAGGAAATTGCTAAAATTGAATATTTTTAATTGTTAAGGAGTCTAAAGGAAGATGAAGAAATCACCATGTTATTTAAATAGGCGTTTTCCTGGAATACAAAATCTGATCTTTTAGATACTTGAAATAGGAAAAGAAACTTGAAATTCTGGAATTGTAAGCTTAAGAGGTGTGGGGAAGTATTACGAGCAAAGGCGAGGGTGTGGGGGCGAACCCCCGAGAAGCAAATTCAGGAAATATGAAGAGCGAAAGGCACGAAATTCACTGTTGATGAAAAGGCTAATACGTAAGAGATTCTCACACTGGTCACAGATAGTGACACGAAGTATCAAGAACATTTTACATAACGACTGTGGTAACTATAATATAACTCTGGTACCAATATATTTACGAAATCGGTTACATTTTGTTGCTAGTCTCACATAAATTCGAACAATTGGATTTTTCATTTTTTCGAAAACTTCATTAATTTTAAATATTCTCACCTCTACATTATCTTACTTATCAAATTAATTTCAATATCTATTTAATACCAATGTCTGCAATAAAGGAAAAATATTCACCGAAAAAAGACAAAATATTGGCTTTCCTTGTCTGGGTTTCCAACCACGAAATTTACGGCAGTATGTACGTGACTTAGCCCACGGTTTTAAAAGTTAACTGATTCACAGAACGTGCCTCATTAACTTGCTTAACTACTTATTACTAGCTTACACTTATTTTACTCGCACACTGAGAAAAACTGTATGTGGCGTACGTAAAAACGTTTGTTAACAGTGACGACGCTAAAGGGGGGGCAAGGGGGGCGAGCGCCCCCCTAGAAGCTACTTCTGCCCCCCTGACTGCCACCCAGACTGCCCCCCCAGACTCTTACAATCTTTAAACATTCTACATGTAGTATTTTATATCATTATCATAACCAATCTCATTGTCAAATTGTAGTCTACTTTCCATGCATTTACTATGTGACAGATTAGTCCTAAAGCTTTCTTCTTTGAGCGTCTGGGTATGCACGCATATTTCTGTTTTCTAATTTAGCGCCTTTTGAGGTAAATTTTAGTTATACTTCTTTCTTATGATTTTTAATTATTGTGCCTAGCGAACAATAGTAGATTTGATCGACTTGTTTTCTTCTCATTGGATCAACTTCGATTGGAAACAAAAGAAAGGTAAAACCAGTTACGTAACTTGTTTGTATTTATCCAGGTTTGAAGTTTTCAGTTTCATATTTTGCTTTATTTAAAGATTCTATACTTCTTTTTTCTGAAACATTATTCTCGGCTTTCCATATTCAGAGGATGTGCTTATAACAGCTTAGTTTGCAACTACCAGGGCTTAATTTTTTGAAGAGGATAAAAAGAGTTGTGTTTTTCCTTCCTGCAAATGATGATAATAAATTTATGGAATTAAATTGATTCCCAATAAAACGTACTGTCAGAGTGCTGATCTTTAGTTAGTAGTTGGTTTATACTAGTGCTCGCTTACTTATTTTGTTTCAAAGTACTGACGTGACGTCTACCATATTGACTAGGAACTGCTGAAAAATTCGTAGCCCAACCCAGAAGGAGTGCATGTGGAATGGTGAGGTTTTACTTCTACACTTCCCCCGAGAGTCAATATACGACCTTGTACAGTGTTCCAGTTTTTGCAGAAAAGTTAAAATATCTGAAGATTTCCTCGCACCACTGTTCGTAGCACTACCCCTATCAGATCTAAAATGGCGTCCTTTCAAGTGTTATTTAAGTTTGGGAAATAAGTCACGTAATAGTTAGACGAAGCTAAATCTGCGAAATACGAATAATGATCTAGACATTGAAATCCTAGATTATGCAATATCAGTTATGTTCGCAGGGGCATGATGGACAGGTGTATTCTCCTGAAGGAACAGAATTCCTTTCTTTTCATTTTCCGTGGTGTTGAACTTTGAATTTTTCTTTCAGTTTTGTAAGTAATGTAGAGATTCTGAATTAAATATCTAACCGTTGCGGAGGTAGTCTATGAGTACCACTCCATACTTATAGCAGAAGAATGTTGCAAACAGTTTCTCAACCTACTTCTGTGTCTTGAACTTCTTGGAGCGATGGAGAAATGAGTGCTACTATTTCATTGATTGATGTTTCGTTTCAGGATCATAGTGGTACAACCATATTTCGTCTATGGTTACTATTCGTGAGCGAAATTGATCAGCATTACGGTCAAATTGGAAAAAGACTTCTCTTAATGCCGTCATTTTATTCTCCTGACATATTTGGGAACCCATTATGCCAAGAACTTGCGCAAACAGAATCCATTCTGAATTATGCTACCGACGAGTTCCAAAGAAATGCCCAGAATCTGAGACACAAGTTTTGCTGAGAAGGTAAAAACTGAGAAAGCGGGGTGCAGCCAGACCTCAGACTATAATAAGTATATCGTGAGTTTACTATACACTTTAAAAACTATATAAATAATAGGTTATCTTTGTCACTCAAAAACTGGGATGGCCTACGCCTTCCGGCCCCGGGCTATATCCACCACTGGCTGAAATGCTGCAAGAATAATGTCACAAATTGCATCCATGATTTCGGGAAGAGTCATTGCTTTTAATCATCCTGGAAATCGCCACGTTTATACTAAGCCACTTACTCCTTTACCACTGTATATAATGGAGAAGAGTCCCGTGGTGTTTCACTGATTTCCTAATTAATTTACTTCGGTGACTTTCCTTGGTGGAACAAAAATGTTATAACAGTTAGGATCTGGATGTTCGTGAAATTATCTGTTTGGGCACACATAATCACTTCAGAGGTCTGAGAAACAAGAAGAATTTCATTGTTAATATGAAAATTTGTATTTGTACATACAGAGATATGTTTTTCTAAACTACGGTTTCATTTTTCTACTTAGTACCTGAATTTAGGACAGAATGGCAGGAGGACAAAATGGCAGGGGACATAATGGCAGGAAATAAAGGCAGGAGGACAAAATGGCAGCGGACGAAATGGCAGGAGGACGAAATGGCAGCGGACAAAATGGCAGGAGGACGAAATGGCAGCGGACGAAATGGCAGAAGGACAGAATGGCAGGAAGTTAATTTGGCAAAAATTATAACTTCTAGGGCTCGTATTTTTAGGTTTCACCTGTTGTGTTTGTTAGTAGGTAACGGTTCTCGATTTATTCATTTCTACCTCAAATGTCCAAAGCATATAAATACAGCTAAATAGAACCAAGAGCGTAAAAGTGGGTAAATATCAGTTATCCATGTCTTAACTTTTTTCTTAAATTTATTTCTTTTTAACGATCTTCCAATTGATATCTTGGTTTTATAATAATTCTAAGTAGTACAATTTTTATTTATGACGAAAGAATTTTCCCGTGGACTCCCTCTGAATTTCTCTCAAGGTCTAGCTATCATGTGACAAAGAATTAAATCTACTAACTGCTTTTACACACAATATAATTTTGAAACTTGGGAGCCTAGTGGTATCTTCGTGTCTGTAATATGTAATAATGCTGATACGTTATTCTCTTGAACATCTTAATGGTATTTGTCGTTTGGCTTCTGAGAAGACTGAGTTTAGCCTGCAAGTACAAGTTGCCTATAGTTAAAACATATCAGATGTACGATCTTGTTTAATAAAACCTGCCCCTCCTCCCCTCTATCTGAAAAGCCCTATATTGTTATTCACATATGAAATTCAGACAAAGGCAATTGTCTTTATCCAGTCATATTTTTATTGCAAATGTAAGTATTAAAATGTGCTACGCATGGTTGCAAGAGGCGTTTTTTTTTAATTACTGAACTTAGGTACCTAATATTGGAACTAATTTTCTTCATGAATTGATGTAAGAAGCGGCCGCGTGATTTTCGACCAATTATTTCATCACTGGTATCTATGAGCAATGAGATAACAACAGTGGAAGACAACTTTGTTCTTCTCAAACTTGATACTTTGAAAAACTTATGAAAGTAGTTTCGTTATCCAAATACATATTCAATCAAATCAGTTTCAGAGGTAGCATTAATCTTATAATAACGTAATAGCTGTAAGAGTTACCCTGAAAATGTATTTTGTATGTTTTCTTTTTTTCGTAATTCAGAGATTTTTTCCTAAATTTCACTGGAGTTATGAGGAACCTTAACCCCAATGCGATATTGGGTATATTACAGCTTAGTGCAGCTTAAAGGAACCATGATCGTGCATATTTGATTTCTAACTTACTTGCCCTCAAGACGAGATGAGAATTCAGGTTTTCTCGTCTCGTGTCGTAAATGTTTGTAAAAATCCTGTCTCGAACCAAAATTTTCTCTTCTCGTTTTGTAAATTTATGTACAAAATGTGTCCTGATTTCAGTCTTAGATTCATGTAGAATTTACCAGAATTCTTCCAGGTTACAACGAGTCCACGAAAGATTGATATAACGATACTTAAATCATATTTATTAATGAAGTAAATTGTGTAATGACTTGCGTATCTTTAAACGTTGATAAATGCTCTTTCTTGTGTTCATACTATTACCTTATCAAATTGCATATGACATATATACAATTAATCATATGACATATATACAATTAATCATATCCTATATTTTGAAAACGGGATACGGCTGTTTCGGTGTAGGACGTTTTGGTGCAGCGCGTTTCGGTGTAGGACGTTTCGGTATACGGATGTATCGGTGTAAAGACGTTTAAGTGTGAGGCTGGTTCGGTGTAAAATTTCCAATGTTTACACCAAAACGTCCACTCTTCAAAATGAAAATTATTGGATAGGGAGAAATAAATTCATGAAGTAGAAAATATAAATTAATAAATAAAATAAAAATTAAATGCTGCTGTAATTGACAGGGGTTACTTATTTATAGTGAGTCCCCTCGCTTCACTCTATCTCAGAATTTCTTATATCCTCAAATGTTATAATTATGAATTGATTGGGAAAACGTTTTATGGTAATGATATATAGTAAAAAAGTGTGTGATGCATAAACATTGTGCACACCACACACACCTTACGGCAATAACTGTGCACAAATCGCAAAATACTGCACAATCTTTGAAAGGAAATTTTCAAACCCAGGTGGTTTTTCTTCCAAATAACCGCTTTTATATCATGCATACCCAATAAGATTAGCAAATCTAGGAGAAGAAAACTGATTATGAATCAGTGTTGGGATATTGTATTATTATGGAGATATAAATTCATGTTATAGTTGTAGAGGACAGTGTCAAAAAAAGCCTCAAGAAAAATTTTAACGGCCTAAAGAACACAAGAAGAGGCACGCACGGTTTCTGCAGAAATGGTTTCTATTATGAGTTACTCTTTTGTTCTTAAAATAGGTTCAAAATTGATGAATTGTGATCACTCCACGAAGCTAATAAAAATGGACTTTGCATTAGACGCTTGAAGAAATATCTCTTGGAACCATGATCTCACAACACTTGATGTTAATTGTCCCGGATTTGACGCTTTCACAAGGATATTTTCAAATTTAAAGAGGTTGTGTTGGACTATAAGACCAAATGTTCCATTGTTTTCCTACAAAACAATTAACAGTGGTGATAATAAAACACTATTTGCAGAAATTAAAGGCTGTATGATGTAGCTACGAGTCATAGAATTTACTGACTGTGTCACACTACATAGTTTATACGGTTTACCCAACATTGTTAGGGTCGTCAAGTCTAGGAGGCTTAGGTGGGCAGGTCATGTAGCTAGAATGGAAGAAAGTAGAAACGCTTTCAAAGTCTTGACTGGAAGACCCATCGGAAAACGCCCATTAGGAAGACCTAGGCGCAGATGGGAGGACAATATTAAGATGGATCTCGCAGAGATAGGAATACAAAGTAGAAACTGGATCCAATTAGCTAAGGATAGAAGTCAGTGGAGAGCTTTTGTAAACGCGGCATTGAACCTCCGGGTTCCATAGGCCATAGAGTTAGTCACACTTTCTACTGTTTGTATCCCTGTAAACACTAGGGTTTCAAATCAATCTGCACCTTCTCTCAGTAGTCCCTGCCAATTATAATTGTTCTTGGCTAACTGCAGAACATTTCAAACCAGAAGACTATTTGTAACTGTAATCATCATATTGGATCCGCCAATTGGAATTTTGTAATTTTAACGTCAGGTTCTGAATCACCTGTCCTAAAACCCCTTGGCAGTAAGCTGGCCGTATCATTTAATCTTCTATTTTAATAATTATTTTCTGTTTATGCTTCGAGGCCATCTCTAACGTTCAAAGCGTGGTTTCTACCCTTAAACCCGCACCATTACCAAAGTTAAAAAAAAGTGACGGTTATTTTTTGATATTCTACAAGTATGCAAAGTTTCATTCAAATCAGTAAATTACACTTCCGTAAGTCTCCTTGTTAGTGCTGTTCAAATGGAACAAATAAGTTAATTGGCGGACATGAAGTCAGAAAAACGAAAAAATACGCCAATGTTACGAAAAGATTGAGCAATAACAATGAGACTCAATAACAGTGTTAATCAGTTTACACTATTGCAGAGTGGCTACACTATGACACTTCATGACTGTTCATTACAAGCATATGATTAATGCAATCGAATATTAGGCTATACACCGAAACGTCCTTTACAGCCAAGCGTCCTTACACCGAAACGTCCTTACACCGTAACGTCCGTACACCGAAACATCCGTACACCGAAACGTCCTACACCGAAACATTCTACACTGAAACATCCTACACCAAAACGCCCTACACCGAAACATCCTAGACCCTTTGAAAATGAGAGAAATAAAGATAAAAGCTGCTTCCTTCTAGTATTACCCGAAAAGATCTTAAATAATATATATAAAAAAGAAAACGACTAAAAGTAATTTCTTGCATTAAGACACTGCTGGTATGAATAGAAAGCTTGCAATAGTAAGGTGTTTGTAGATGACTGTCAATTAGAATTGAAATATTATTAGCAGTTCGAATTTGGATCATAATGAATAAATCGAAAATTTATGTAGAAATCTTCATTTATCAAGCAAGAAACAAAATAGTTTAAAACCCGACAAATCAAATTAAGTTCCTGCCATTCTGTCCTCCTGCCATTCTGTCCTCCTGCCATTTCGTCCTCTGCCATTTCGTCCGCCTGCCATTTTGTCCCCTGCCATTTCGTCCGCCTGCCATTTCGTCCTCTGCCATTTTGTCCTCCTGCCATTATATCCTGCCATTATGTCCCCTGCCATTTTGTCCTCCTGCCATTCTGTCCGTTCCCCTAGTACCTACACTCCTGGATTCGACTACGATATTTTCAGCAGCTCCTCGTAAATTTCTCTCTCTCTCTCTCTCTCTCTCTCTCTCTCTCTCTCTCTCTCTATATATATATATATATATATATATATATATATATATATATATATATAAACAGAGAGAGAGTTACGTAGCATATAGTACTAGACGAATGTGTTACTTATTGCATACGCGAAAGTAATTCAATTATGTTTAAGCTTCAAAAGTTTCATTGAAAAATGTTTCATGTGCAGAGTTACTTATTTGTTAGTTACAAATTTTACTTGAAATAAGTTTAATTTATAATCATATACGTACGTCTAATATGAAAACAGCAACGAAATACACAATGTAATGTAAAATAAGTCAAACGTAATAAATATGTCATTTCTGGTATGGCAAATAGCCGCCCCCCCGAAAATGTATCTGCCCCTCCTTTGCCCCCCTAAGAACTTAAAGCTAGTTGTTGGACTTAACGTACACTAAACGTATAATTGAAAACAGTATATTTGAACGTACTTTCCGTTTTAGTGTTCCGAATAAACGTACTTTCCACACGAACGAAAAGACTGTATGTAGGCGGTCAGGATCTCACATACAGATAGCCGTATGTAACTTATAGCTGACGTACGTAATGTTAGATGTTAGAAGACTTAGATATCAGACATCCTGCAACGACATTGTGTAAGATCTAAGCGGGAAAGAGGGCAGTGCGTATGTAACATATGGATAACGTATGTTAAGTATAGCCAATACATCAGCGAGGAGGGCACCAACTCGACCACTCAGACGATTGACAACATTATCACTATGCACATGATGTGTTCAATAACGGAATCGTTCCCGATTTCTGATTGTAAGGATTTTTTTTTTGCTAATGAAAAAATTTCCGTAGCAAATTCCTCAAATTTCATTTTCAAGCCGTTATAGTGTACCTTTATGGAGAGTTTCGCATCTTTATCTCATTAAGAAGTACCTAATGGCTATGGACAGTTTTCCGCCCATAAAAATTCCCATAGCACATTCCTTAAATTTGGAACTTTTATTTACACAGGTCATTACATAAGATAGGTACCATTATGCAGAGTTTCAATTCTCTATCTCATTTGGAAGCACCTAATCAATGATGAGTGAGTAAATGAACCGATCTCTGTTTGAGTAAGGGCAATTTTTCGCCCGTACAAAAATTCCATAGCACATTCCTTAAATTTCGGATATTTTTCATACTCAAGCCATTATAAGCTACCTTCGTGTAGACATTCACATCTTCTTCTCATTGGGAAGTACCTAATGGCTACGGACAATTTTTCGTCTATAAAAAATTTCCCAAAGCACATTCGTCACATTTCGGACATTTTCCGTACTCAGGTCATTATAAGATACCTTTATGCAGAGTTTCACGACTTATCTCATTGGAAATACAAAATCAATGTGATGAGCGAGTGAGTGAATCGATTTCTGCTTGACTAAGGACAGTTTTCAACCATAAAATTTTTCCATAGCACTTCCTTAAATTTCGGACATTTTCCATACTCAAATCATTATAAGGTACCTTTAGGCAGAGATGCATCCTTCTATCTCATTGGGAAGTACCTAATTAATGTTATGAATGAGTCAATCATTGAGTGAACCGATTTCTGCTTGGCGACGGACAGTTTTCACCCATAAAAATTTCCTTTAGTACATTACTTAAATTTCAAACCTTTTCCATACTCAAGTCATTATAAGGTACCTTTATGTACAGCTTCACGTCATTATCATTGGAAACTAACAAATCAATGTGATGAGTGACTGAATGAACCGTGCTTTGCTAAAGACAGTTTTTCGCCCATGAAAAATTTCTAATAGCACATTCCTCAAATTTCGGAATTTTTTCACACTTAACCCATTATAAGGTACAGTACCTTTATGCAGAGTTTCACGTCTCTATCTCATTGGAAAGTACCTAATCAATTTGATGAGTGAGAAGACGAACATATTTATGTTTGGCTAAGGACAGTTTCTCGCCCATTAAAAAATCCCATAGCACATTAATCACTTTTCGGACTTTTTCTGTACTCTGGTCATTATAGGGTGCTTCTATGCAAAGTTTCACGTCTATACCTCATTGAGAATTACCTAATCAATTTGATGATTGAGAGAATAAAACGAATTCTACTTGGCTAAAAACAGTTTTTCGCCAATAAAAAATTTCTTATAACACATGCCACACATTTCGGAATTTTTCTATGCTCAAGTCATTATAGGGTAACTCTATGCAAAGTTTCACGTTTCTATCTCATTGGGAAGTATCTAATCAATTTCATGAGGGAGAGAATGAACCGATTTGTGTTTGACTAAGGACAGTTTTTCGCCCATAAATAATTCCCATAGCACATTCCTCACATTTTGGACATTTTCCATACTCACGTCGTTATAGGGTACCTTTATGCAAAGTTTCAAGTTTCTATGTCATTGGGAAGTACCTAATCAATTTGATGAGTGAGTGAGTGAAACGATTTTTTTCCTGGCTAACGACTGTTTTTTGCCTATAAAAAATTTCCCATTATAAATTCCTCAGATTTCGGACTTTTTCCATACTCACATCATTATAGGGTACCTTTATGGAAAGTTTCAAGTTTCTATCTCATTGGGAAGTACCTAATCAATTTGATGAGTGAGTGAGTGAAACGATTTTTTTCCTGGCTAACGACAGTTTTTTGCCTATAAAATATTTCCTATTATAAATTCCTCAGATTTCGGACTTTTTCCATACTCACGTCGTTATAGGGTACCTTTATGCAAAGTTTCAAGTTTCTATCTCATTGGGAAGTACCTAATCAATTTGATGAGTGAGTGAGTGAAACGATTTTTTTCCTGGCTAACGGCAGTTTTTTGCCTATAAAAAATTTCCTATTATAAATTCCTCAGATTTCGGACTTTTTCCATACTCACGTCCTTATAGGGTACCTTTATGCAAAGTTTCAAGTTTCTATCTCATTGGGAAGTACCTAATCAATTTGATGAGTGAGTGAGTGAAAAGATTTTTTTCCTGGCTAAGGACAGTTTTTTGCCCATAAAAAATTTCCCATAGGACATTCCTCAAATTTTGGACTTTTTCCATACTCAAATTGTTATAGGGTACGTTTATGCAAAGTTTCACGTTTCTATCTAATTGGGAAGTACCTAATCAATTTGATGAGTGAGTTAGTGAGTCAGTGAGCCTGAAAACAGCATATTTTGGGGGCCCAGTACTCGAATATGGTTGAAGGTAGGAATGTGAGATTTGGCATATGAGTACATCTATGGGATATCTCCCTACATTCTAAATTTCATGTTTCTACCCTTAATAGAATCGGTTTTACAAAGCCTCGAAATCGGCGATTTTACCCAAAACTCTTGTTCGTGTATAATATGCTTACGGCAGTGCAGGCCAGTTTTCATTTGCTTCGCGGAACTTGGCTGCCATGCACTGCCGTGCATGTTGAAAAGTGCACCGAGTCATATGGTATTCAATGCGGAAAATCCCCAATCCATTCCCCAATCCCCAATCCATATGTGAATATTGTTATTCACATATGAAATTCAGACAAAGGCAATTGTCTTTATCCAGTCATATTTTTATTGCAAATGTAAGTATTAAAATTTGCTACGCATGGTTGCAAGAGGCGTTTTTTTTTAATTACTGAACTTAGGTACCTAATATTGGAACTAATTTTCTTCATGAATTGATGTAAGAAGCGGCCGCGTGATTTTCGACCAATTATTTCATCACTGGTATCTATGAGCAATGAGATAACAACAGTGGAAGACAAACTTTGTTCTTCTCAAACTTGATACTTTGAAAAACTTATGAAAGTAGTTTCGTTATCCAAATACATATTCAATCAAATCAGTTTCAGAGGTAGCATTAATCTTATAATAACGTAATAGCTGTAAGAGTTACCCTGAAAATGTATTTTGTATGTTTTCTTTTTTTCGTAATTCAGAGATTTTTTCCTAAATTTCACTGGAGTTATGAGGAACCTTAACCCCAATGCGATATTGGGTATATTACAGCTTAGTGCAGCTTAAAGGAACCATGATCGTGCATATTTGATTTCTAACTACTTGCCCTCAAGACGAGATGAGAATTCAGGTTTTCTCGTCTCGTGTCGTAAATGTTTGTAAAAATCCTGTCTCGAACCAAAATTTTCTCTTCTCGTTTTGTAAATTTATGTACAAAATGTGTCCTGATTTCAGTCTTAGATTCATGTAGAATTTACCAGAATTCTTCCAGGTTACAACGAGTCCACGAAAGATTGATATAACGATACTTAAATCATATTTATTAATGAAGTAAATTGTGTAATGACTTGCGTATCTTTAAACGTTGATAAATGCTCTTTCTTGTGTTCATACTATTACCTTATCAAATTGCATATGACATATATACAATTAATCATATGACATATATACAATTAATCATATCCTATATTTTGAAAACGGGATACGGCTGTTTCGGTGTAGGACGTTTTGGTGCAGCGCGTTTCGGTGTAGGACGTTTCGGTATACGGATGTATCGGTGTAAAGACGTTTAAGTGTGAGGCTGGTTCGGTGTAAAATTTCCAATGTTTACACCAAAACGTCCACTCTTCAAAATGAAAATTATTGGATAGGGAGAAATAAATTCATGAAGTAGAAAATATAAATTAATAAATAAAATAAAAATTAAATGCTGCTGTAATTGACAGGGGTTACTTATTTATAGTGAGTCCCCTCGCTTCACTCTATCTCAGAATTTCTTATATCCTCAAATGTTATAATTATGAATTGATTGGGAAAACGTTTTATGGTAATGATATATAGTAAAAAAGTGTGTGATGCATAAACATTGTGCACACCACACACACCTTACGGCAATAATTGTGCACAAATCGCAAAATACTGCACAATCTTTGAAAGGAAATTTTCAAACCCAGGTGGTTTTTCTTCCAAATAACCGCTTTTATATCATGCATACCCAATAAGATTAGCAAATCTAGGAGAAGAAAACTGATTATGAATCAGTGTTGGGATATTGTATTATTATGGAGATATAAATTCATGTTATAGTTGTAGAGGACAGTTTCAAAAAAAGCCTCAAGAAAAATTTTAACGGCCTAAAGAACACAAGAAGAGGCACGCACGGTTTCTGCAGAAATGGTTTCTATTATGAGTTACTCTTTTGTTCTTAAAATAGGTTCAAAATTGATGAATTGTGATCACTCCACGAAGCTAATAAAAATGGACTTTGCATTAGACGCTTGAAGAAATATCTCTTGGAACCATGATCTCACAACACTTGATGTTAATTGTCCCGGATTTGACGCTTTCACAAGGATATTTTCAAATTTAAAGAGGTTGTGTTGGACTATAAGACCAAATGTTCCATTGTTTTCCTACAAAACAATTAACAGTGGTGATAATAAAACACTATTTGCAGAAATTAAAGGCTGTATGATGTAGCTACGAGTCATAGAATTTACTGACTGTGTCACACTACATAGTTTATACGGTTTACCCAACATTGTTAGGGTCGTCAAGTCTAGGAGGCTTAGGTGGGCAGGTCATGTAGCTAGAATGAAAGAAAGTAGAAACGCTTTCAAAGTCTTGACTGGAAGACCCATCGGAAAACGCCCATTAGGAAGACCTAGGCGCAGATGGGAGGACAATATTAAGATGGATCTCGCAGAGATAGGAATACAAAGTAGAAACTGGATCCAATTAGCTAAGGATAGAAGTCAGTGGAGAGCTTTTGTGAACGCGGCATTGAACCTCCGGGTTCCATAGGCCATAGAGTTAGTCACACTTTCTACTGTTTGTATCCCTGTAAACACTAGGGTTTCAAATCAATCTGCACCTTCTCTCAGTAGTCCCTGCCAATTATAATTGTTCTTGGCTAACTGCAGAACATTTCAAACCAGAAGACTATTTGTAACTGTAATCATCATATTGGATCCGCCAATTGGAATTTTGTAATTTTAACGTCAGGTTCTGAATCACCTGTCCTAAAACCCCTTGGCAGTAAGCTGGCCGTATCATTTAATCTTCTATTTTAATAATTATTTTCTGTTTATGCTTCGAGGCCATCTCTAACGTTCAAAGCGTGGTTTCTACCCTTAAACCCGCACCATTACCAAAGTTAAAAAAAAGTGACGGTTATTTTTTGATATTCTACAAGTATGCAAAGTTTCATTCAAATCAGTAAATTACACTTCCGTAAGTCTCCTTGTTAGTGCTGTTCAAATGGAACAAATAAGTTAATTGGCGGACATGAAGTCAGAAAAACGAAAAAATACGCCAATGTTACGAAAAGATTGAGCAATAACAATGAGACTCAATAACAGTGTTAATCAGTTTACACTATTGCAGAGTGGCTACACTATGACACTTCATGACTGTTCATTACAAGCATATGATTAATGCAATCGAATATTAGGCTATACACCGAAACGTCCTTTACAGCCAAGCGTCCTTACACCGAAACGTCCTTACACCGTAACGTCCGTACACCGAAACATCCGTACACCGAAACGTCCTACACCGAAACATTCTACACTGAAACATCCTACACCAAAACGCCCTACACCGAAACATCCTAGACCCTTTGAAAATGAGAGAAATAAAGATAAAAGCTGCTTCCTTCTAGTATTACCCGAAAAGATCTTAAATAATATATATAAAAAAGAAAACGACTAAAAGTAATTTCTTGCATTAAGACACTGCTGGTATGAATAGAAAGCTTGCAATAGTAAGGTGTTTGTAGATGACTGTCAATTAGAATTGAAATATTATTAGCAGTTCGAATTTTGGATCATAATGAATAAATCGAAAATTTATGTAGAAATCTTCATTTATCAAGCAAGAAACAAAATAGTTTAAAACCCGACAAATCAAATTAAGTTCCTGCCATTCTGTCCTCCTGCCATTCTGTCCTCCTGCCATTTCGTCCTCTGCCATTTCGTCCGCCTGCCATTTTGTCCCCTGCCATTTCGTCCGCCTGCCATTTCGTCCTCTGCCATTTTGTCCTCCTGCCATTATATCCTGCCATTATGTCCCCTGCCATTTTGTCCTCCTGCCATTCTGTCCGTTCCCCTAGTACCTACACTCCTGGATTCGACTACGATATTTTCAGCAGCTCCTCGTAAATTTCTCTCTCTCTCTCTCTCTCTCTCTCTCTATATATATATATATATATATATATATATATATATATATATATATATATAAACAGAGAGAGAGTTACGTAGCATATAGTACTAGACGAATGTGTTACTTATTGCATACGCGAAAGTAATTCAATTATGTTTAAGCTTCAAAAGTTTCATTGAAAAATGTTTCATGTTCAGAGTTACTTATTTGTTAGTTACAAATTTTACTTGAAATAAGTTTAATTTATAATCATATACGTACGTCTAATATGAAAACAGCAACGAAATACACAATGTAATGTAAAATAAGTCAAACCCCCGAAAATGTATCTGCCCCTCCTTTGCCCCCCTAAGAACTTAAAGCTAGTTGTTGGACTTAACGTACACTAAACGTATAATTGAAAACAGTATATTTGAACGTACTTTCCGTTTTAGAGTTCCGAATAAACGTACTTTCCACACGAACGAAAAGACTGTATGTAGGCGGTCAGGATCTCACATACAGATAGCCGTATGTAACTTATAGCTGACGTACGTAATGTTAGATGTTAGATGGTAGAAGACTTAGATATCAGACATCCTGCAACGACATTGTGTAAGATCTAAGCGGGAAAGAGGGCAGTGCGTATGTAACATATGGATAACGTATGTTAAGTATAGCCAATACATCAGCGAGGAGGGCACCAACTCGACCACTCAGACGATTGACAACATTATCACTATGCACATGATGTGTTCAATAACGGAATCGTTCCCGATTTCTGATTGTAAGGATTTTTTTTTGCTAATGAAAAAATTTCCGTAGCAAATTCCTCAAATTTCATTTTCAAGCCGTTATAGTGTACCTTTATGGAGAGTTTCGCTTCTTTATCTCATTAAGAAGTACCTAATGGCTATGGACAGTTTTCCGCCCATAAAAATTCCCATAGCACATTCCTTAAATTTGGAACTTTTATTTACACAGGTCATTACATAAGATAGGTACCATTATGCAGAGTTTCAATTCTCTATCTCATTTGGAAGCACCTAATCAATGATGAGTGAGTAAATGAACCGATCTCTGTTTGAGTAAGGGCAATTTTTCGCCCGTACAAAAATTCCATAGCACATTCCTTAAATTTCGGATATTTTTCATACTCAAGCCATTATAAGCTACCTTCGTGTAGACATTCACATCTTCTTCTCATTGGGAAGTACCTAATGGCTACGGACAATTTTTCGTCTATAAAAAATTTCCCAAAGCACATTCGTCACATTTCGGACATTTTCCGTACTCAGGTCATTATAAGATACCTTTATGCAGAGTTTCACGACTTATCTCATTGGAAATACAAAATCAATGTGATGAGCGAGTGAGTGAATCGATTTCTGCTTGACTAAGGACAGTTTTCAACCATAAAATTTTTCCATAGCACTTCCTTAAATTTCGGACATTTTCCATACTCAAATCATTATAAGGAACCTTTATGCAGAGATTCATCCTTCTATCTCATTGGGAAGTACCTAATTAATGTTATGAATGAGTCAATCATTGAGTGAACCGATTTCTGCTTGGCGACGGACAGTTTTCACCCATAAAAATTTCCTTTAGTACATTACTTAAATTTCAAACCTTTTCCATACTCAAGTCATTATAAGGTACCAATATACAGACTTTTACGTCAATATTTCATAAACAAGTACTTAATCAATGTGACGAGTGAATGAATGAACCGATATCTGCTTGGTTAAAAATAGTTTTTCGCCCATAAAAAAATTCCCATTGCACATTCCTCACATTTAAGACTTTTTTCACACTCAAGTCATTATAAGGTACCTTTATGCACAGCTTCACGTCATTATCATTGGAAACTAACAAATCAATGTGATGAGTGACTGAATGAACCGTGCTTTGCTAAAGACAGTTTTTCGCCCATGAAAAATTTCTAATAGCACATTCCTCAAATTTCGGAATTTTTTCACACTTAACCCATTATAAGGTACAGTACCTTTATGCAGAGTTTCACGTCTCTATCTCATTGGAAAGTACCTAATCAATTTGATGAGTGAGAAGACGAACATATTTATGTTTGGCTAAGGACAGTTTCTCGCCCATTAAAAAATCCCATAGCACATTAATCACTTTTCGGACTTTTTCTGTACTCTGGTCATTATAGGGTGCTTCTATGCAAAGTTTCACGTCTATACCTCATTGAGAATTACCTAATCAATTTGATGATTGAGAGAATAAAACGAATTCTACTTGGCTAAAAACAGTTTTTCGCCAATAAAAAATTTCTTATAACACATGCCACACATTTCGGAATTTTTCTATGCTCAAGTCATTATAGGGTAACTCTATGCAAAGTTTCACGTTTCTATCTCATTGGGAAGTATCTAATCAATTTCATGAGGGAGAGAATGAACCGATTTGTGTTTGACTAAGGACAGTTTTTCGCCCATAAATAATTCCCATAGCACATTCCTCACATTTTGGACATTTTCCATACTCACGTCGTTATAGGGTACCTTTATGCAAAGTTTCAAGTTTCTATGTCATTGGGAAGTACCTAATCAATTTGATGAGTGAGTGAGTGAAACGATTTTTTTCCTGGCTAACGACTGTTTTTTGCCTATAAAAAATTTCCCATTATAAATTCCTCAGATTTCGGACTTTTTCCATACTCACATCATTATAGGGTACCTTTATGGAAAGTTTCAAGTTTCTATCTCATTGGGAAGTACCTAATCAATTTGATGAGTGAGTGAGTGAAACGATTTTTTTCCTGGCTAACGACAGTTTTTTGCCTATAAAATATTTCCTATTATAAATTCCTCAGATTTCGGACTTTTTCCATACTCACGTCGTTATAGGGTACCTTTATGCAAAGTTTCAAGTTTCTATCTCATTGGGAAGTACCTAATCAATTTGATGAGTGAGTGAGTGAAACGATTTTTTTCCTGGCTAACGGCAGTTTTTTGCCTATAAAAAATTTCCTATTATAAATTCCTCAGATTTCGGACTTTTTCCATACTCACATCATTATAGGGTACCTTTATGCAAAGTTTCAAGTTTCTATCTTATTGGGAAGTACCTAATCAATTTGATGAGTGAGTGAGTGAAACGATTTTTTCCTGGCTAACGACAGTTTTTTTTTTGCCTATAAAAATTTCCCATAGCACATTCCTCAGATTTCGGACTTTTGCCATACTCAAGTTATTGTAGGGTACCTTTATGCAAAGTTTCAAGTTTCTATCTCATTGGGAAGTACCTAATCAATTTGATGAGTGAGTGAGTGAAACGATTTTTTTCCTGGCTAACGACAGTTTTTTGCCTATAAAAATTTCCCATAGCACATTCCTCAGATTTCGGACTTTTTCCATACTCACGTCCTTATAGGGTACCTTTATGCAAAGTTTCAAGTTTCTATCTCATTGGGAAGTACCTAATCAATTTGATGAGTGAGTGAGTGAAAAGATTTTTTTCCTGGCTAAGGACAGTTTTTTGCCCATAAAAAATTTCCCATAGGACATTCCTCAAATTTCGGACTTTTTCCATACTCAAATTGTTATAGGGTACGTTTATGCAAAGTTTCACGTTTCTATCTAATTGGGAAGTACCTAATCAATTTGATGAGTGAGTCAGTGAGTCAGTGAGCCTGAAAACAGCATATTTTGGGGGCCCAGTACTCGAATATGGTTGAAGGTAGGAATGTGAGATTTGGCATATGAGTACATCTATGGGATATCTCCCTACATTCTAAATTTCGTGTTTCTACCCTTAATAGGATCGGTTTTACAAAGCCTCGAAATCGGCGATTTTACCCAAAACTCTTGTTCGTGTATAATATGCTTACGGCAGTGCAGGCCAGTTTTCATTTGCTTCCCCGAACTTGGCTGCCATGCACTGCCGTGCATGTTGAAAAGTGCACCGAATCATATGGTATTCAATGCGGAAAATCCCCAATCCATTCCCGGTAAAAGACAAACACTTCCCTTCCCTTATACTCGCGACAATTACAATATGTTTTATATGTATTTCATTTCCAATGTCCCTTCCCATATAAAATTAAACAACTATAAAGCAAGAATGGGAATACTACAAAGTTAGTATCTACCAATAATTTTCTCTTCCAGTGCGTTCTACGTGTCAATTTTCTTCTTCCAACACTATACTTGCGCTTCTTATCTCTTATACGCTGTACGAATCACGGAAATGAAACAGTATTTTTATAAGTCTAATACCCTTGAGAAAAAGCTGGAAACATTCAGCATTTTTTTTCACCCATTCAAACGACCAACGTCCGCTGCCGTGTTACATGTCATGCATATATATGAATCAAACAATATATTACCTTGTTATACGTGTGTGATCTGTATCTTTTATTTCCTAAAGGTATTTTTATATTCTGCTTGTCCAATTAGCATTTCTTAACCATTCTAAGAACGGAAAACATTCATTATACGACATGTTCTCTTTTCCATATACAACATCCGTCCGCAACTGCGTATAATATCGTATTTCTTCTGTGTCATTTACAAGATCCTTAATATGCGGAAAAAGGTGTTTCAATTATTCAAACTGTCGACCACCCGTGTGTTGGGAACTGCTACAATGTCAAAAATCTCCTCACTCATGAATATTCATGATTGAGGAGAACATACCTTAAAACTACTCTCCTCCCTTCCCCCTGCTCTACGATCTACTGTCAAAATGAAGTGATAAAAAACTTCCCAGGTTTGAACTTTATATATGGTAAAAATTTGATTGAGATCGATCGGGTGGTTCAAAAGTAATTCATTCACGAACATAGTCACTTTTACTTTTATATTTATTGACTTTTGTATATCTCCCCCTCCAACGCCTTCCCTACATTGCTCCGTCAAAGTGAAATGATAAAAGTCATCCCAGTCCCAAACCTCGTGTACATTGAAAATTGTATCAAGATTTGTCGGGTGGCTCAAGAGTTACTAAGTTTTATTATTTTCTTTTATCTGTCCCCGTCCTCCCCCTCCCCTAATTTGTACCGTCAAAGTGCATAGCTAGAAGCACTCCCAGGTCAGAACCGCATCTACGTTGAAAATTTGATTGAGATCGGTCGAGCGGTTCAAGAGATTAAGAGTCACAAACATAGTAACTTTTAATTTTATAGTATATATAAATACATAATGTTTAATGGACCGGAAATGTCTTCAAAGGTATGTTCGATTTTGATTTGTTGTAAACAGTAAATGAGTATGTAATATTGGAATTAAATGTTACAATGACATGGTAAGACGCAATTTGATTGACGCAATTGATTTGGAGTTTAAGGTCCCTTTCAGCAGTGAGGCTATATGAGGGGGGACCTAGGGATTAATGTGGAATCTGAATCACATGAGCTCCCTCCGGGAATCCGACACCAAAGGCTCATACGCAAACTTTAGCCACAAAGGGGCTCTTGAATTAGGAAGCAGTCAATTATAAGGCTAGTCTCAATAAATACGAGGGTGGATTGGAAAGTTTGTGGCCTGACCTACAAATTAGAAAATATTTGGATAAATTGTTTTATTTTTCCCCGTGATCCCACGCGATGGAGATACATTTATGCCACCTCTCTGGCATCGCTCCAACCGCTTTTACCACTTTTAATGTTTACCTCTCCGGTAACGCTTATACCATCATAATTTCTCGAGCCCTGCATAATTTCCCAGTACAGCCAGGGGTAAAAGTGAGAGGGAGTTGTATTTATTCCAGTTCCAAAAAAATATCTATGGCGACTCCCCGCTTCCTAAAAAATTAGAATGGACAAAGATAGGCAAGGGGAACGGAGTCACGTCATGCGTTCCCCTACTTCTTCAGATCCACTTTTACCCCTGCTTCAACAATATCCACCTTTGCATCTGAAGAAAATCGCTGACCCCACAAAAAACATTTTAAGATTTCTAAACAAACGAAAGTCCGAGGGGGCCAGATCAGGCGAGCAAAGTTCGAATCCACAGGAATGAATTTCTGCGATAGATGCAAGGGATATGTGAACGCGCACATTGTCCTGGTGAAAGGAAAACAGCTTACTTCGCAGCATTCCTGGCGTTTTAATTGTGATTTTCTCACGCAACCTTCCGAGAAAAGTGAATGAAGTAGTATTTAGAGTTGACAGTCTTTCCCTTTTTCAAGAAACCAAACAGGATAATACCCCTAGCATCCAAAAAAAATGTTGCCCTAACTTTGTGTGCTGACAAAACTTCTTTGGTCTTCTTTGGGACAGATCCAGGTTGTTTCCATTACGTCGGTTGTTATTTCGACTCTGGTATATGATGGTTGTGTACCCACGTCTCGTCCATAGTCACAAATCTGCCAATGAACCCCTCCGGATCAGTTTCAAATAGTTTAAGACAATCACGGGAAAGGGTCAGTGAACTGCATTTGTGTTCAACTAAAAATAATGGGTACCCATCTCGCGGACACTATTAAAAAATAATTTGTTTACAATAATGTTTTGTGGTCGCTTATGGAAAATATCTACAATCTCAGCTATCTCTCGGATTTTGATTCTATGGTCATTCAAAATCAAGTCATTAATTGTATTTTCTGTAATGGTCAACGTTGAAGGTTTGGCAGTGCTGGAGTCATGTTCAATGCTGTTTCTGCCACGTTTAAATTCAAATACCCATTATTTCAGCATGGAATACAGGGACGCGGAATCTCCTAATGTCTCCACCATGTCCATATGAATATCCTGTGATGTTAAGCCTTTTAATGCAGGTACTTCAAGACGATGCTTGATTTTCTCCACTTCACAAATTTCTGTCACTTCCGCTGATTTAGCGCCTTATAAACTTTTCACATGAGACAATAGAGAAAAGAAATTTTGCACAGTGACTACGAACAAATATAACTACATAGCGAACGTATACAAACATAAAATAATTGCTTTCTTCTTAGTCAGGCCACCGACTTTCCAATCCACCCTCGTATAATAAAGCTTAGGGATAGAGAGTTTATTGCAACATTATGGTGAATTGATGTTATCGATTGATCATATCGTAGTATTAGTAGCGCTGAAGGCATTCAGACAATTCACTGATTTAAAAAATGGTCACTTCGGCATGTAACGAAAAAAACTGTACTCCCTGAGCTGATTATCGGTTGCTTATGAAGTTATTTTCTACCTAGCTAAGATGATAAAAGAACAAACAAATGTATAAGTCCATGCTCAATAGCCCAATATACCGTATATAGAAACGTATTTTAAATAAGGTAAGAAACTGTTATCAACATTTTTGAATCTTATTTAGCGAGTTCTGGCTCTTCTTTCCAGCGAAAGTAATAAAATTGCAAGAATACTGGTTTTTGAAAATACCAGGCTCTTTAAAATTATAAATCACTTTATGAAGTATTCCTAAAGACAAGAGAAAACCGTTGGTATTTACCCTTTACTACTGTAGTAACATAGCCCAACATACATAAAGTAGAACACTGCTGCATCCCATGCACAACACATATATCCCCAAGTGGAATATAAGTAAGGTTCTTCTACGGTGTAATACCAACACATAAATCCAGAAATTTTTCCAGGCATCTCCAAAATAATTACAAGATCAACTACGCTCGTAAAGGCAAACATAGCAAATCCTGAAATAAAGAGTAAAAAATATTAGTTAATAATTTGTTACCAGACGCACACTCGCATACGATCAGAACCAAAGACCTGATGCATCTCGTGTCTCCCTTTAAAATGAACCAATTCATGATTTTCCTCTAAGGTAGTAGAATTACAACTTGAACAGGTTGTTAAGCTGTAGTAGTTAAGGTTTAACTAAACTTTCAAACTTTAATCGTTTCAGTGGCAAAGGCTTCAAAATCCAAACAATCCATGACCGATTCAAAATCTATATCGTACTTTAAGTAGTCATGCCAACGATAATGGGCTTGATTGTCTTGAGAAGATTGCATGAAAGTATAGCCTCGTCTCGAAAAATATATCTCTATTGGAAGAGCTCTGTTTCATCTCGTATCTATACAGGATAACGGAGTCTCATTTCGTCTCGAGGGAAACATTAACTTTATAAGTAAAATTTTTAAACAGTCTAAAACTGCGCATTTTACACACACGTTAAACGTAATAGAGGTTGAATATATACTATAACATTATTTAGTACACAAAACAATTTGAATCATAATTGAATCATAATCATAACGTCACTGCGTCTTCAAAAACCGCTATGTGCAAAATTCAAAATATTGAACCGTTTTCATTGAAAAGGTAGCTATATATACCTATAATAATGTAGGTAGCTATAATAATACTATATATGACCAAAAAAATTGTGTACTTTGCTTTATGACGTAATTATCCCTTAAATGAACGATGTCGCATAACAGTCTTTGCAGAAATATGCTCCTGATGATAATTTGTTTTCCGTAAACAAGTTTGTTGTAACGTGTGATTGTCATCCGTTATACGGCTTATGTTCGGGCCAATGCGGTATAAATATTGCAACTACTATTCGAAATCTGCAGGTTTCAATTAGTATTAAATTTTTGAAACTCCATCCTACTATTCACATTGTACCAAATATTATGCATCTCTTAGGTCAAGAGGTCTGAACCTTTTCCAATGATGTACTATTATCTTTAGTATAAAGCATATTAATATATCAGTACTGAAAATTGTTCTGAGAAAGCATTATTTCTTTCTCCCAGGTTCAAAAATTACAGACCTACAAAAATTACAGATTGTACAAAAGTACTTAAATTTTATTTTGTAAATTTATTTATATATTGAAAGTATCAATTGTTCATGAAAACTAGTCAATAGATAGTTTATAAAAATATATTAATTTTATAGAAATCACGTTAAGTCAATAGCCCTATACCAAGGGCGTCTTTTTCTCTGTAAATTTGGGGTGGCCCATTCACATGCAGAAGGCATATATGAGGATTATAAGGCAAATTTCATTCAAATTATGCCAAATATTGTATATTCATAAATATAATGAAGGGGCGCATATGAGCTTTGGGGCAGCCCCCCCCCAGGATAATGACTTGAGTACGGAAAAAGTCCGAAATTTAAGGAATGTACAATGAGAAAGTTTTTATATCAAAAAACTGTCTTAGCCAAGCAAGAAATCGTTTCACTCACTCTCTCATCAAATTAATTAGATACCTCCCAATGAGATAGCAACGTGAAACTTTGCATAAAGATACCCTATAATGACTTGAGTATGGCAGAATTCCTAAATCTAAGGAATGTGCTATGGGAAATTTTTTATGGGCAAAAAACTGTCTTTAGCTAAGTAAGAAATCGTTTTTACTCACTCACTCATCAAGTTAATTAGGTACTACCCAATAGGATAGAGACGTGAAACTCTGCGTAATGGTACATTATAATGACTTGAATATGGAAAAAGTCCGAAATGTGAGGAATGTGCTATGGGAGTTACTTATGGGCGAAAAACTGTCCTTAGTCAAACACAAATCGGTTAATTCTCTCCCTCATCAAATTGATTAGATACTTCCCAATGAGGTAGAAACGTGAAACTTTGCAGAGGGGTACCCTATAATGACTTGAACATAGAAATATTCCGAAATGTGTGGCATGTGTTAAAGAAAAATTTTTATTGGCGAAAAACTGTTCTTAGCCAAGTAGAAATCGGTTCATTCTCTCAATCATCAAATTGATTAGGTACTTCCCAATGAGATATAGATGTGAAACTTTGCATAAAGATACCCTATAATGACTCAAGTACAGAAAAAGTCCGAAATGTGATTAATGTGCTATGGGAATTTTTTATGGGCGAGAAACTGTCCTTAGCCAAACATAAATAGGTCCGTCCTCTCACTCATCACATTGATTAGGTACTTGCGAATGAGGTATAAACGTGAAACTCTTCATAAAGGTACCTTACAATGACTTGTATGTGAAAAAGGACCGTAATCTGAGGAATGTGCTATGAGAAATTTTTCATGGACGAAAAACTGTCCTTATCAAAGTAGAAATCGGTTCATTCATTCACTCGTCACATTGATTTGCTTGTTTCCAATGAGCTAGAGACGTGAAACTCTGCCCAATGATACCTTATAAAGACTTGAGTGTGAAAAAAGTCTTAAATAGGAATGTGCAATGGGAATTTTTTATGGATGAAAAACTATTTTTAGCCAAGCAAATACCGGTTCATTCATTCACTCGTCACATTAAGTACTTGTTTATGAAATATTGACATAAAAGTCTGAATTGGTACCTTATAATGACTTGAGTATGGAAAAGGTCTGAAATTTAAGTAATGTACTAAAGGACATTTTTTATGGGTGAAAACTGTCTTTAGCCAAGCAGAAATTGGTTCATTCAATGGCTGACTCACTCATAGCATTAATTAGGTACTTCCCAATGAGATAGAAGGATGCATCTCTGCCTAAAGGTACCTTATAATGATTTGAGTATGGAAAATGTCCGAAATTTAAGGAAGTGCTATGGGAAAATTTTATGGGTGAAAACTGTCCTTAGTCAAGCAGAAATCGGTTCACTCACTCGCTCATCACATTGATTTTGTATTTCCAATGAAATAAGTCTTGAAACTCTGCATAAAGGTATCTTATAATGACCTGAGTATGGAAAATGTCCGAAATGTGACGAATGTGCCATGGGAATTTTTTTATAGACGAAAAATTGTCCGTAGCCATCAGGTACTTTCCAATGAGATAAAGATGTGAATGTCTACACGAAGGTAGCTTATAATGGCTTGAATATGAAAAATATCCGAAATTTAAGGAATGTGCTATGGAATTTTCTATGGACGAAAAACTATTCTTACTCAAATAGAGATCGGTTCATTTACTCACTCATCATTGATTAGGTGCTTCCAAATGAGGTAGAGAATTGAAACTCTGCATAATGGTATCTACCTTACGTAATGACTTGTGTAAGTAAAGGTTCCAAATTTAAGGAATGTACTATGGGAATTTTTATGGGCGAAAAACTGTCCATAGCCATTAGGTACTTCTTAATGAGATAAAGATGCGAAACTCTCCATAAAAGTACCCTATAACGGCTTGAAAATGAAATTTGAGGAATTTACTATGAAAATTTTTTCAGTAGCAGAAAAACTGTCCTTACAATCAGAAATCGGGAACGATTCCGTTATTGAACACATCATGTACATAGTGATAATGTTGTCAATCGTCTAAGTGGTCGAGTTCGCCTAGTCTATTGGCTACCACGTGCGCCTTTGATGTATGGGGTCCTGGGTTCGATTCCCGATGGAAGAGCCTTTGGAATCTTAACTCTCCTCGATGTTTCTGTGTTCGTGTCCCTGCTGTTCCAGGTTAATAGAAAAATGAGCAAAGGTCATTGAGAAAAATCCGTTATCCGGACAGCGGTATAGTGTACTAATATACGGGATCCTTATGTTTACTACAGAAATCAATACTTAACATCCGTTATCCATATGCTACATACGTACTGCCCTCTTTCCTGCTTATATGTTACACAATGTCGTTGCAGGGTGTCTGACATCTAACAGTCTTCCGTACAGTACGTACGTCAGCTATAAGTTACATACGGCCGTCTGTATGTGAGATCCTGACCGCCTACATACAGTCTTTTCGTTCGTGCGGAAAATACGTTTATTCGGAACACTTATACGGAAAATATGTTCAAATATACTTTTTCAATTATACGTTTAGTGTACGTTAAGCCCCAAAACTACAGGATTTACACATGAAACCAACGTTTTTACGTACACCACATACACTTTTTCTCAGTGTGCGAGTAAAATAAGTGAAAGCTAGTAATAAGTAGTTAAGCAAGTTAATGAGGCACGTTCTGTGAAACAGTTAACTGTTAAAAACGTGGGCTAAGACACATACATATGCCGTAAATTTCGTGGTTGGTAACCCAGACAAGGAAAGCCAATATTTTGTCTTTTCTCGGTGAATATTTTTCCTTTATTGCAGTCATTGGTATTAAATAGATATTGAAATTAATTTGATAAGTAAGATAATGCAGAGGTGAGAATATTTAAAATTAATGAAGTTTTTGAAGAAATGAGAAATCCAATTGTTCGAATTTATGTGAGACTAGCAACAAAATGTAACCGATTTCGTAAATATATTGGTACCACGAGTTATATTATAGTTACCACAGTCGTTATGTAAAAATGTCCTTGATGCTTCGTGTCTCTATCTGTGAACAGTGTGACAACCTCTTACGTATCAGCCTTTTCATCAACAGTGAATTTCGTGCCTTTGCTCTTTATATTTATATTTCCTGAATTTGCCCTTCAGGGGTTCGCCCCCACGCCATCGCCTTTGCTCGGCCTACTTCCTCACACCTCTTAAGCTTATAATTCCCCAATTTTAGCAATTTTCCTGTAGGTTAGTCCCGGGAGGCTACAATCGTGTCATATTTCATCATTCTAATCTTGCCGGAAGTGCCTAAACATTTTGGGGTGTAGAAGAGTCCAATATAAATAACATGGAAAAGATTTTCTGTTCTCCATAAAACCCCTCTAAATTTGGAAATTTTCATTTTCACTGACTTACTTACGTAATACTAACGAAAACGTTTAAGCATACCGAATTTCACGTTTGTATTCCAATTTCAAGTACCTAAAATATGAGATTATAAGTCCAAAAAGCCTATTTAAATAGCATGGGGAATTTCTAGATCTCCCATTTAGACTCCCTAAAATTAAAAATATTCACTTTTGGCAATTTTTCTGTCGGTTAGTTTCGAAAAACTACAATCATGTCAAATATAATCATTGTAGCTCTACAAGGAGTGCCTATAATTTTTGGGTGTAAAAGGTGTCCCATATAAATACGTACCATGGGAAAGATTTTTCAGTTCCCCATAAAACCACTCTAAAGTTGGAATTGTTTATTTTTACTGATTTACTTAGGTAATACTAATGAAAACGTACAAGCATACCAAATTTCAATTTTTTATTCCAATTCCAAGTTCCTAAAACATGAGATTATATGTAAAAAAAAAAGACCCATTTAAATAACATGGGAAAATGTTCATCCCCCTTCATCATTTCAATTTTCCACTTCAGCCGGAAGCACCCTATTAATTTAGGTCAGTTCATGTAGTTTTATATACAGTTAGGATATGTTAATGGCAAATATTATTAAATTTACAAGCTATTAGAAAGGTGTATATCATTGGAAGGAAAACCCGAGGCAGTATGAAACTGCGCAACATGCGCGTCATGTAATGAACTCAGTAATTTCGCAATATGAAAAGGTAGAGAACAACTAGGTATATTGAAACACCAGCTATGTCTAGTGATGTAGCAGCGAGTATTCAGCATCAATGGTTTTGGGCCCTGTTGATACACTTCGTATTTAGGTAATGAAAAGTGAGATGTTAGCGATCGTGATTTTGTAGTTCGGGTAAATGAATTATAATCTCGTTTGGACATAACTCTCTGACAGATATTAATAGAATAAATCCTACCCGCTGTTCTTGTGGCTAGCATGTGCGCCTTTCTTGTACAGGGTCTTGGGTTCGATTCTCGGTGGGAGAGCCCTTGGGAACTATTGTTGTATGTGACACATTATGACTTCTTTAAAAATGTACAATTTTAAATTTAAATCCAGCAATATGCCACAATTGAGAATCTCAATATACAATATTGACATACAATCTAATGGTGAACTACAAAAAGAAGTGAAATATGAACAAAAACACCAGAGGTGTAAAAAATTCAGCCAAGTTCGTCAGCCTCAAAAAGTGTTGAGATGAGGATGGATGAGCCAAGTTCCTTGGCCACTGCATCTGAAAGAAACACTGGAACTTGGCGCGAGGTGTCAAGGAAAACGATGTTAAGGAATCTTAGGGATAGTGGTGGTGGACGTGGTGGGTTTGGGTCCACCATCAACCTTAGGAATATCAAGTTTGCTAAGGCACTAAGGCACATATACAGTATACTGCAGTAAGATTGGCGGTTCGAAACTCAGACAAGGAAAACTTATATTCCTCCACGAAGTGTCAAAGTAAATTATGTTAACGAGCCTTAGGGATGGTGTTTGTGAGCGTGGTGGATTTGGGGGTCACCACTAGCCTTAGGGCTGAAATGTCCCGGCCGTGAAACTAGGAACAGACCTGTTAATGTATTCGAATATGTTAGACACCTCGCGCCAAGTTCCAGTGTTCCTTTCAGATGCAGTGGCCAAGGAACTTGGCTCATCCATTCTCATCTCAACACTTTTTGAGGCTGACGAACTTGGCTGAATTTTTTACACCTCTGGTGTTTTTGTTCATATCAATATTATAAAGGTAACCAAGAAAATTCTGTCGCTTTCTGTGGAGATATGTGTTCCATTGTTCCTCACACCGAGTGTTCAATGCGGATGGAGATAAGACGAAGGTCAGTTGTTGTTGTGAGTATATCCAACATACTGCCTGGTTGTGGCAATTCAGTTATACCGTGAACTTTCGTAAGGACAAAGTGAACATGGGACCTCCAAAGAGCGTCATAATCCGTGTTTCCTGTACGAGTTCAAACTTGGGTCAAATGCCGCTGCAGCTGGGTGGAAGATATACCAGGCCTTTGGTGAGGGTACCATGACTACGCGGTGGTTTAATAAGTTTAAGAAAGGTCACGAAACATTCGAAGACGCACCACGTACGAAATGAAGATATTCAGGCACCAATTGAGGCGAACAGTGGCCAGACATGTGAGGAACTGGGATTACAATGAACTGAGTGGACAAACCATTGCGCAGTACCTCTATCAACTTGAGAAGCATTACAAGTTAGGTCGATGGGTCCCACATGATTTGATTTAGAGGCAGAAGGCAACGCTAGCAGACATTTGTGTTTCTTTGCTGTCTCGTCTATGAAGAAGCCATTTCTAGACAGGTTGTTGACATGTGATGAGAAGTAGGTTCTGTAAGCTCCACGACGCCGTCATCATTGGTTAGCATCCCATGAACCGGTTCCAAAACCACCGAAAGCGGCACTGCACCAGAAGAAGGTCCTCTTGTGTGTTTGGTGGACTGCTCGCGGTATTGTGCATCGGGAACTGCTACCAGTCGGTCCGATTATCAATGCCACTGTGTACTGTCAGCAGTTGAATCGTGTTAAAGAAAAACTCAAAACTCTGAAGGCAGCACCTTTAAATCGCAAAGGGGTCTTCCTGGTACACGACAACGTTAAGCCTGACGTGGTTAGGATAACCCGGGACACCATTCTACGTCTTGAATGAGAAACACTATTGCATCCGCCATACTCTCCAGGCATTGCACCGTCCGATTATCATCTGTTCCATTCCTCGGACAATTACCTTAGAGGACGCCAGATCAAATCCCTAGTAGATGTGAAAAATGCACTTAATACCTTCTTCGCTTGAGGGCCCACAAAGTATTACCACGATGGAATCCATGGCCTTCCAGAACGTTGGTAGAAGGTCGTCAATGTCTAAGGGAACTATTTTTGATCTTAGAGATACGTCTTAGGTGTGATATGAAGGCGATGGGTCAGAAAGCGACAGAACTTTCTTGGTTACTTTCATAGATATAAAATCAGTGTCGCCGTCATTCCTATGATTCTTTTGCTATTCTGTATTCTAGGAAGCAATAGTATTCTAGGATGCTACTCTGTATTCTGTATTCCTATGATTTTGTTTAAGCTAGCTATTTGTATAATGTGAATTGTTTTAATTGTTCTAACATTTAGATGATGTTTACAGCATTACTTGCATTTTAATAGGGAGGGGAAAGTGTATCAACAGCTATTAATCTGAAATTTTCAAATGAATAAATCTCACATAGACAAAATGAGTAACAGGATAACTTAAGCATTGAATAAGAAGTAATATGAGTTTTAAACAGCTGAGTTGTCCGGGGTCCCCGGTATGTTGCATCCACTATTATTACGATTCTGGTATGGAACTCCTCTTTTACGTTCTCCAAGAAAAAAAAATACTCGCACATCTAACGAGAAATTGAACATACTAGAGATAATTTGGTGAGTAGTTGTAGTAGATGATAATGAGATCTGAAACACAAACGCCACAGGAAACCCTCTATATTGTTTCAGGTATTTCTAGTTCTCTTATTACAGTTTAGTTTAGTCCGCGAGACCCAGGCTCTTTCTAGCTTTTTCGTTTAATAAAATCAGTTTAAAATGGGCCGTAGCCTGTTGCTAACTTCAAAGCATAGAAGATAATGTATGTATTGGTCCGAACCTTTCAAAAGTTAACATTAAATTTATAATATTCCAGTAAGCGTACATATACATATTTAAGATTTTAATTATTCATTTTGCACTTACCATAAAAAGTCCAATCCTTGACATCATTTGTTAGCAGTATCAAAAGTAAAACAATAATAGTTAAGATAATTATTGCCAATGCAGCAGTGACCAGTCCGTTATTAGCGCTCGTAATAATTATATGGAAAACGTATGATACTGGAAAGGCCAAAGTACTAATTAAAACCATTACAAGAACATTTCTCATGTCTTTATCCATTGTTATCCAAAGTTCCATTATATCTGGAAAAAGAAAACAAAACTATTCTTTTTTCAATGCAATGCATAAACATAGACATGAAAACTAAACTACAAAGCGGGGTGAATGCGATAACTTTCCAGGTTCAAGAAATTATAACCCAATCATGAATTGAGATAGAAATATAAAACGAAAATTCTCTATTTTCTAATATTTTTTTTAATTGTCAGTCTTACACTTTGGTCTCTGATCTATGATTATAAAATGACGTGTTATACCATGTAACTTTTTAAAATTAATCATTCATATTGTGATACCTCCACCAGTGTTACAAAGACTTAGTTCCATGCAGTGGATCCCTTCCTTGTAACTTTGGGGGAGGGCATTCATAAAAAAAATACATGTAACAGTACATATAACAATAAAAAGTACATATAATAATAAAAACTACATATGATAATATATATTCATAAAAATACATGGGGCCCACATGAGTTTGGGGGGCCGGGCCCCCTCGACTCGCTTAGGATCGGCGCCCTTGGTTGGAGGAGCGATGAGGTGATGCATTGCACCGCGAATGAAGAGATCAAGCCGTTCTTCGTTTCTGTCTTCTCAACTGGACAGCAATCCATATTTATTAATTAGCAAATGGTAATTTCCTATATTTGTATTAACCTGATTTTCTTAAAGATGAAAAAAAAACTTGATAATTAGAATCGTGAAAACTTTTAATGTTAGGTTATTTTGACTTTGTTAGAAAGGAATACCGGGTTTGGGTTAATAATTTGAGTGAAACATTATTTTCCAGCATCAGGTTTATGTACGACGAAACTTACTTTAAAGTGCAAATCTGAGACAGTACTCAAGTTTTAATATGAGGTAAGCACCCCACTAGAAATAGTTATCATACCTCGTAATATTTACATTATAACTATTATTTGTTTTACATTCTTTTACAGAGAAATTATGATATTGTCATTTGAAAACGTAAATGAGAAACAAATATTCTCTTTGTTAAGAAACATTTACTGAATGATGTTATGTTAAAAATCAGAGGATAATAAATTGATCATACTTAATATTTTATTTTCAGCTATGGCATTTTCAATTTGTAATTCGGATAATATTCTTTCCTGATATAATTTGGAAGAAAAGAAGTCACGAAAGTCGAAAGTCGGGAGAATTTTTTTCTCACTCCGGTTAATTTCGGAACACTTGAACAATGAAACGAAACAAACAAATAAAAAAGAAGAAAATACTTCATACAGAGTTTGAACATTATGAACATCGCATTAACGAACTACTCATTCAAACTACATGATTATTTCTTACACAATCTGAAACATTCTTTAAACGTTTCTATAAATTGATTTCCTATTTGCCACTAGTTTTTGTTTCTAGTCAATACGACTGATATTTGTAGCGAATAATTTTTAAAAGTTGTAGTACTTACAATGCATAAAAGTGTTTTTCCGCACAAGTCACATTTAATTTTACGTCATAATAAGTTATGTAAAACAGGCTAAATCCGTGAAGCGACTGGGTTTTGAAATGCCAAGTGAATACCACACAAGGCATTGTATGCATTTAAGTCGTAATGGTAAAGATTACATTTGTAAGAAACTAAGTGAAATGATAAAATGTAACATAGTAACCTGTCCTATTCCCCTCCCTTATCTAGAAAGTAGGAATGAAAATATGGTAAACTCCTTTTCAAATGTGGAAGAACTTCCTTTTTTAATTCACAGCCAGAAAAATTATGGAAAGGTCCATTAAATATTTATCATCATAATGTACAAGGGCTTTGTGCAAAGGTTGAATTATTAGAAGTGCTCCTGGATAAATTAAACAATATAAACATTGTATGTCTTTCTGAACACTGACTTGATAACAACGCAATAAAATTAGTGAATTTTAGTAAGTTTAAGTTAGCATCATTCTATTGTTAGCACAGATATTAATAGAATAAATCCTACCCGCTGTTCTTGTGGCTAGCATGTGCGCCTTTCTTGTACAGGGTCTTGGGTTCGATTCTCGGTGGGAGAGCCCTTGGGAACTATTGTTGTATGTGACACATTATGACTTCTTTAAAAATGTACAATTTTAAATTTAAATCCAGCAATATGCCACAATTGAGAATCTCAATATACAATATTGACATACAATCTAATGGTGAACTACAAAAAGAAGTGAAATATGAACAAAAACACCAGAGGTGTAAAAAATTCAGCCAAGTTCGTCAGCCTCAAAAAGTGTTGAGATGAGGATGGATGAGCCAAGTTCCTTGGCCACTGCATCTGAAAGAAACACTGGAACTTGGCGCGAGGTGTCAAGGAAAACGATGTTAAGGAATCTTAGGGATAGTGGTGGTGGACGTGGTGGGTTTGGGTCCACCATCAACCTTAGGAATATCAAGTTTGCTAAGGCACTAAGGCACATATACAGTATACTGCAGTAAGATTGGCGGTTCGAAACTCAGACAAGGAAAACTTATATTCCTCCACGAAGTGTCAAAGTAAATTATGTTAACGAGCCTTAGGGATGGTGTTTGTGAGCGTGGTGGATTTGGGGGTCACCACTAGCCTTAGGGCTGAAATGTCCCGGCCGTGAAACTAGGAACAGACCTGTTAATGTATTCGAATATGTTAGACACCTCGCGCCAAGTTCCAGTGTTCCTTTCAGATGCAGTGGCCAAGGAACTTGGCTCATCCATTCTCATCTCAACACTTTTTGAGGCTGACGAACTTGGCTGAATTTTTTACACCTCTGGTGTTTTTGTTCATATCAATATTATAAAGGTAACCAAGAAAATTCTGTCGCTTTCTGTGGAGATATGTGTTCCATTGTTCCTCACACCGAGTGTTCAATGCGGATGGAGATAAGACGAAGGTCAGTTGTTGTTGTGAGTATATCCAACATACTGCCTGGTTGTGGCAATTCAGTTATACCGTGAACTTTCGTAAGGACAAAGTGAACATGGGACCTCCAAAGAGCGTCATAATCCGTGTTTCCTGTACGAGTTCAAACTTGGGTCAAATGCCGCTGCAGCTGGGTGGAAGATATACCAGGCCTTTGGTGAGGGTACCATGACTACGCGGTGGTTTAATAAGTTTAAGAAAGGTCACGAAACATTCGAAGACGCACCACGTACGAAATGAAGATATTCAGGCACCAATTGAGGCGAACAGTGGCCAGACATGTGAGGAACTGGGATTACAATGAACTGAGTGGACAAACCATTGCGCAGTACCTCTATCAACTTGAGAAGCATTACAAGTTAGGTCGATGGGTCCCACATGATTTGATTTAGAGGCAGAAGGCAACGCTAGCAGACATTTGTGTTTCTTTGCTGTCTCGTCTATGAAGAAGCCATTTCTAGACAGGTTGTTGACATGTGATGAGAAGTAGGTTCTGTAAGCTCCACGACGCCGTCATCATTGGTTAGCATCCCATGAACCGGTTCCAAAACCACCGAAAGCGGCACTGCACCAGAAGAAGGTCCTCTTGTGTGTTTGGTGGACTGCTCGCGGTATTGTGCATCGGGAACTGCTACCAGTCGGTCCGATTATCAATGCCACTGTGTACTGTCAGCAGTTGAATCGTGTTAAAGAAAAACTCAAAACTCTGAAGGCAGCACCTTTAAATCGCAAAGGGGTCTTCCTGGTACACGACAACGTTAAGCCTGACGTGGTTAGGATAACCCGGGACACCATTCTACGTCTTGAATGAGAAACACTATTGCATCCGCCATACTCTCCAGGCATTGCACCGTCCGATTATCATCTGTTCCATTCCTCGGACAATTACCTTAGAGGACGCCAGATCAAATCCCTAGTAGATGTGAAAAATGCACTTAATACCTTCTTCGCTTGAGGGCCCACAAAGTATTACCACGATGGAATCCATGGCCTTCCAGAACGTTGGTAGAAGGTCGTCAATGTCTAAGGGAACTATTTTTGATCTTAGAGATACGTCTTAGGTGTGATATGAAGGCGATGGGTCAGAAAGCGACAGAACTTTCTTGGTTACTTTCATAGATATAAAATCAGTGTCGCCGTCATTCCTATGATTCTTTTGCTATTCTGTATTCTAGGAAGCAATAGTATTCTAGGATGCTACTCTGTATTCTGTATTCCTATGATTTTGTTTAAGCTAGCTATTTGTATAATGTGAATTGTTTTAATTGTTCTAACATTTAGATGATGTTTACAGCATTACTTGCATTTTAATAGGGAGGGGAAAGTGTATCAACAGCTATTAATCTGAAATTTTCAAATGAATAAATCTCACATAGACAAAATGAGTAACAGGATAACTTAAGCATTGAATAAGAAGTAATATGAGTTTTAAACAGCTGAGTTGTCCGGGGTCCCCGGTATGTTGCATCCACTATTATTACGATTCTGGTATGGAACTCCTCTTTTACGTTCTCCAAGAAAAAAAAATACTCGCACATCTAACGAGAAATTGAACATACTAGAGATAATTTGGTGAGTAGTTGTAGTAGATGATAATGAGATCTGAAACACAAACGCCACAGGAAACCCTCTATATTGTTTCAGGTATTTCTAGTTCTCTTATTACAGTTTAGTTTAGTCCGCGAGACCCAGGCTCTTTCTAGCTTTTTCGTTTAATAAAATCAGTTTAAAATGGGCCGTAGCCTGTTGCTAACTTCAAAGCATAGAAGATAATGTATGTATTGGTCCGAACCTTTCAAAAGTTAACATTAAATTTATAATATTCCAGTAAGCGTACATATACATATTTAAGATTTTAATTATTCATTTTGCACTTACCATAAAAAGTCCAATCCTTGACATCATTTGTTAGCAGTATCAAAAGTAAAACAATAATAGTTAAGATAATTATTGCCAATGCAGCAGTGACCAGTCCGTTATTAGCGCTCGTAATAATTATATGGAAAACGTATGATACTGGAAAGGCCAAAGTACTAATTAAAACCATTACAAGAACATTTCTCATGTCTTTATCCATTGTTATCCAAAGTTCCATTATATCTGGAAAAAGAAAACAAAACTATTCTTTTTTCAATGCAATGCATAAACATAGACATGAAAACTAAACTACAAAGCGGGGTGAATGCGATAACTTTCCAGGTTCAAGAAATTATAACCCAATCATGAATTGAGATAGAAATATAAAACGAAAATTCTCTATTTTCTAATATTTTTTTTAATTGTCAGTCTTACACTTTGGTCTCTGATCTATGATTATAAAATGACGTGTTATACCATGTAACTTTTTAAAATTAATCATTCATATTGTGATACCTCCACCAGTGTTACAAAGACTTAGTTCCATGCAGTGGATCCCTTCCTTGTAACTTTGGGGGAGGGCATTCATAAAAAAAATACATGTAACAGTACATATAACAATAAAAAGTACATATAATAATAAAAACTACATATGATAATATATATTCATAAAAATACATGGGGCCCACATGAGTTTGGGGGGCCGGGCCCCCTCGACTCGCTTAGGATCGGCGCCCTTGGTTGGAGGAGCGATGAGGTGATGCATTGCACCGCGAATGAAGAGATCAAGCCGTTCTTCGTTTCTGTCTTCTCAACTGGACAGCAATCCATATTTATTAATTAGCAAATGGTAATTTCCTATATTTGTATTAACCTGATTTTCTTAAAGATGAAAAAAAAACTTGATAATTAGAATCGTGAAAACTTTTAATGTTAGGTTATTTTGACTTTGTTAGAAAGGAATACCGGGTTTGGGTTAATAATTTGAGTGAAACATTATTTTCCAGCATCAGGTTTATGTACGACGAAACTTACTTTAAAGTGCAAATCTGAGACAGTACTCAAGTTTTAATATGAGGTAAGCACCCCACTAGAAATAGTTATCATACCTCGTAATATTTACATTATAACTATTATTTGTTTTACATTCTTTTACAGAGAAATTATGATATTGTCATTTGAAAACGTAAATGAGAAACAAATATTCTCTTTGTTAAGAAACATTTACTGAATGATGTTATGTTAAAAATCAGAGGATAATAAATTGATCATACTTAATATTTTATTTTCAGCTATGGCATTTTCAATTTGTAATTCGGATAATATTCTTTCCTGATATAATTTGGAAGAAAAGAAGTCACGAAAGTCGAAAGTCGGGAGAATTTTTTTCTCACTCCGGTTAATTTCGGAACACTTGAACAATGAAACGAAACAAACAAATAAAAAAGAAGAAAATACTTCATACAGAGTTTGAACATTATGAACATCGCATTAACGAACTACTCATTCAAACTACATGATTATTTCTTACACAATCTGAAACATTCTTTAAACGTTTCTATAAATTGATTTCCTATTTGCCACTAGTTTTTGTTTCTAGTCAATACGACTGATATTTGTAGCGAATAATTTTTAAAAGTTGTAGTACTTACAATGCATAAAAGTGTTTTTCCGCACAAGTCACATTTAATTTTACGTCATAATAAGTTATGTAAAACAGGCTAAATCCGTGAAGCGACTGGGTTTTGAAATGCCAAGTGAATACCACACAAGGCATTGTATGCATTTAAGTCGTAATGGTAAAGATTACATTTGTAAGAAACTAAGTGAAATGATAAAATGTAACATAGTAACCTGTCCTATTCCCCTCCCTTATCTAGAAAGTAGGAATGAAAATATGGTAAACTCCTTTTCAAATGTGGAAGAACTTCCTTTTTTAATTCACAGCCAGAAAAATTATGGAAAGGTCCATTAAATATTTATCATCATAATGTACAAGGGCTTTGTGCAAAGGTTGAATTATTAGAAGTGCTCCTGGATAAATTAAACAATATAAACATTGTATGTCTTTCTGAACACTGACTTGATAACAACGCAATAAAATTAGTGAATTTTAGTAAGTTTAAGTTAGCATCATTCTATTGTCGTTCGGAAAGGAAGCACGGCGGAGTCTGTATTTTTACAAATGATAATGTAAACTATACTGAGTTAGATATAAGTCAGTTCATCTGTGAAATGCACATTGTAGCAATGGCCCTGAAACTAAATGAGTCTAATGATTACATAATATGTCTATATAGACCTTATACTGGCGATATGTCTATCTTCTTTAATAAATTAGAATCCATGCTGAATCATTTGTTTGTTAAGCCTCGAAATGTAATTATTTGTGGTGATGTAAATATTGATTGGTTAATTGACTCGAAGTATGTCTCAGTTAGAAGGTTTGCTGAACACATTTAATATGCATGCCGTTATAAATGAACCCACGCGATTTGGAAAAACAGCTTTAGATCACTTCATAATTATGAAAAATCAACCAATAAATGTATCACGTGTTTTCAATCCTGGTTTTTCAGATCATGACGCTATATACGTACAATTACCATTGATAGATAAATTAGTTAAAAATAAAAACTATACAGCCTTAAAGAGATCCTTTCCAGAGTCGAATATTCAATATATGTGTTATTTAATAAGTCAAGAACCATGGTAGCAGATATATAAATATAGTTCCATGGATGAAAAGTTTAAAGCTTTTATGGACACATTTTTTTATTATTTAAATATTGCTTTTTCCCTAAAAAGTCTCAGTATTTCGAAACGCATTGAGAAAAGTTGGATTACAAATTGAATTAGAAAATCCAGTACCAATTTCATAAGATTTAATAAGATCCTTAAATCTGGTAACTTTAAATCTGATGATTTAAAGAAATACATACAACTGTATAGGAAAACCTATAAGAAAGTGATAAGGGCAGCAAAATTAATGCAAAACAATAGCTTGATTTTAAATGCTCGAAATAAGACTAAAGCAATGTGGCAAATAATCAATAAAACTCTTTGCACAAGCAGGTCTAAGAGTGTAGAATATCTTAAACTAAATGGTAAAGTTATAAACAATCCGCAGCAAATTGCAGATATATTTAACGATCATTTTGTGAATTCAGCTGATCAAACGAATAATACTGATCACTCAAAAATAATGCAGAAACTCCCAAATCAAGGAGAAACAAACACAAAGTCTATGTTCTTATATCCAGTTTCTGTTGATGAATTAATAGGAATAATTAAATCCTTATCAAACAGTAGTTCTTCAGGTATGGATGAAGTTCCTTCCATTGTAATTTAAAAATGTGCGAAACATGTCACATATCAACTTTGTTACCTTATAAATTTCTCCTTAGAAAACGGTATATTTCCCACACTACTTAAAAATGCTAAGGTTCTTCCAACTTTTTAAAAGGGTAATGAAAATGTCATGACAAATTATCTACCTGTTTCAGTGCTATCAATATTTTCAAAAATATTTGAGTCAGTCATGGCAAAACGTCTTAGCAAATTTTTAATAAATCATAATATTATCTCGACTTTTCAGCACGGATTTCAGAAGAATAAAAGTATTGATACCGCTTTATTTGATTTTCTTACAGATGTCCTGAAATCACTCGATAATAAGAATTATGTTATAGGTTTGTTCATCGATCTGTCAAAAGCCTTTTCCAAAATTGCTGACAATATTATGCTAAATAAATTGTCTCAATATGGCATACGTGGCGTAGCAAGCCAGTGGTTTTCATCCTACCTAACAAATAGATGCCAAACTGTTTAAATTGCAAAAGTCGAATCAAATCGATCCTGCACTTTCTTCTCAAAACAAACAAAAATTACCAGAGGTATACCTCAGGGCTCTATTTTAAGCCCTACTCTATTCATAATTTACATAAATGATCTGATGAAAAATTTACACCCCACAAAATGCATGTTATATGCTGTAGTTATAACTGAACAAGACCCAAAGTTAGTATTGGTAAAGACAGAAAAGGTTATAAGCAAAATAGTTACTTGGTTGAATGCAAATAACCTTCTCTTAAATACAGATAAAACAGTCGCAATAAAGTTTCGTTTTCCAGGAAATAACCCGTCCTTCCCTTCGCTAAACATTAATGGAAAACAAATTGAGTATTCTAATGCAACAAAATTACTTGGTGTTTACATTGATGATGATTTTTCTTGGCAAACTCATGTTAAAACATTAAATAAAAAGTTGATTACTTTATGTTTTGCGTTCTTTAGGTTACGAGATACAGTTTCACGAAATAGCTTATTATCGATATACTATGCCAAAGTCCAATCACTCCTCAGTTTTGGAATTATTTTTGGGGGGTCAGCCACATGCAGCCAGGAAACATTTCGGATACAAAAGAAAATACTACGAATAATATTCAGACTAAATAAAAGAACATCATGTAAACAAATATTTAGATCACAAAAATAATTTAACCTTTCCAAGCCTATACATATATAAATCTATACACTTCGTGAAACAAAACAAACAAATGTTTATACAAAGAAGAGATATTCATGCGTACAACACGCGGCAATTAAACGACATTTACGTAGTACAACAAAATTACTCCAAGTACCAAAACATGTTTATTTAAATTGTACGAGACTTTATAATATGTTACCATCACATTATAAAGAGGTAAATTTTAATACTCAAAACAAAATTCGTACTCTGTTACTTTCTAAAGCATATTATTCAGTTTAGGAATTTGCAAATGATAAGGATGTATGAATATGATGTAATTATGTAACAAATTTAACATGTGATGTTTCTTATAATTTTGTACTTCAAATGGTGTAATAAGGTGTAATTACAATTTGCATTTATATGCATGACAACTGTAGAACTTATAGGAGATACTCTCCATATTGTAAGTCAAAACAGGAAATAAATAAATAAATAAATCATCGTATACAAGCCCTCTTAACTCGAAGATTTACTTGATTAAAATTCTGTACTGTATATGTACCAAATTAAATATTAACTAACAAATTGAATGTATTGTTGTTTGTATGTTCCTAACGATGACACACAAACTTATTTACAGACATCCTACTCGTAAAATAATGTCTCTAGTAATATAAATAACGATCAATAGCAAAGACTATCTGCCGTTATAAATTGTAATTTTTTAAATACAATTTTATGTGATTTAGAAACGATATATCAACACACTTGTCACTATCTCGCTGCAGATTTACTTTCCACAGTATGTATAGTGATCCTTTGCCTTACCTTTAATTCGAGGGTATTGTTGTGGCAGTAAGAATGCATGAAGGTCGTTTGTTCAATATGACTTTTCTTAAGTGCAGGTTTTTCTTCTTTTTTCCTTAAGAAATAATTGTTGTGGAAATTCCACTTACCATGGGAGTTACATGTGATTATCTGCAGGTAAATGCATTTCTGAAAATAACCTAGTTTTCAAGTCCGCTTGGATGTCACTTTAAAATGATGGATGATGGAGGAAAACTGATTAAATACTTGAATTCTATATAAAAAGTTCTATTAGAATCAGGTATTTTCTCACGTGTGCCACAGAAAAAATTTTTGTCGACTAGTAATCAGGACTTTATTGCATAACTCGAAGCGTCCTTGTAGCGCTGCTTTCGCCATATAAATAATTTGTACACATTACGTAAAAACAGGAAATAATCATCACAAAGTACGTAGAGATTCAAGCCCTCGAATACTAGGATATTTTTTTACCTAGTAATACTAGAGTGGGCGAACTTTCACCTTTGATTTCATTATAATTTTTATTATGTTTATACAGAAACACGGAATTGTAATATTACAGCTTTATTTCTATGGATGTGACTTTCCGCTTAGACATAGTAAACATTTTAAAAATAAATTGTAATTCACGTTAAAACAATGTATTTCAATCACTTATTTTTCTCGTGTATATATGATCTTATTAAAGATATTTAATGCGCATTTAAAGATATTTATTATAATATATTTCTATATTTTCCATACTATAACCTTCTCTTATATGTCCTAATCAATATTCCAGAAAGTTTTTAAAAGTAGATATTCCTTTCATGATAGTACAATACAAAATTCCGGAAAAGTGCAATTTGACTAATTTCATCATGGCTTAATTGTAGAATAAATACATTTTTTAATGATACGACCAGTATAAAATACCACGTGTACGTGTTACAACGATTTTTAAAGGCAATTTACAGCAAGATGAAAAAATACAGTTGAAATAATGGAACATTAGGGAACTACTACCAATGGGTTCTTCATATAATATCACTTGCATTTTTTGCATACTGTTATCTGTGTTCACCATAAAGAAATGATTGGCACTTACAACAGCGAACAGCATACTTTCTGTCCAGACCTGGGCGCCACAAGGAGCATCTTCCTTGTCGTGACGTTCGTTCTGGAAGTCCAGGAACTGGCTGTACCTCTACATTTTCGGCCATTTCCTGATTCGTGTGTAACACAATGGTTTCAAGCATTTCATCATCGAAATAGAGAGACCAAAAATCCATCTCAGAAGTACATTTTCTTGCATCTCCTCTGGGACCCGGCATTTTCCTAACCATATTTTTTGCATGAGTTTTGTCCTTTTTTTCGGTTCAGGCCTTGCCCATTTTGCAGAGCGTTTGTCTACAATAACCTTCTTATGCAGTTCAAGAATGTTTGGATTAGTATGTTTTGGTTTGCAAATCGTATAGCATAGTCCTACCTTTTACCTTGGATTTTGAAATAGTAGGAACTGAAATAATTTTCAACCACATTTCTCCGCATCTACCATTTTATCTTTCCTACTTGCTATCACAACAGTTTCACTATGTAAATCGCCACTGGGACAATAACTATCACTAAACATAGAAGTAATTTCAGACGCAGGTTCAGACGCAGGACTTACCATACCGCTAGTACGCAGTTCAAGTTTCTCATTCTCTCTCTCTCTCTCTCTTTTTTGCTGACACCACATTTTTGCTGACTAACTAGCAGGAAATTTTATATCATCTTCATTATTTAAACAAATGAAGGGATAAATTTGAGTGGCCTATTCAATTTTCTACCATTGAAAAATGCCATTGTACCTAAATGAAAATGTCTATACCTTTTGATGCTATCAAACAAACAAAGGAATAAATTTATACTAACTAGAAAAAGCGAACAAGGACCATTTTAACTAACTCAAAATTTTATATGAGGTTGTACTACTCAAATAAACGAAGGAATAAATTTGAGGGGAATGTTTAGTTTTGTACCAACCAGAAAAAACTTAAGATGGGCCATTTTAACAAGCTGAGTATTTTATACCATTTTGTAATATTTAAACAAACAAAGGAATAAATTAGTACTAACCAGAAAAAGCGAGTAAGGTCCATTTTGACCAGTTCAGAATTTATGAACCCTTTGTACTACTCCAATAAACTAGAAAACCCGAAGAAATGCCATTTTGACTAGCTCAGAATTTATCAGTACTACTGCAGTAAACGAAATAATAGATTTGAGTTGTTTTTTAATTTTATAACAACCCAAACACGAGGAAGAACAATTTTAACTAGATGAGTATTTTATACCATTTTGTACTATTTATATAAACAAACGAATACATTTGTACTAAATATAAAAAGGGAAAAATGCTCATTTTAACTAGCTCAGAATTTATACAACTTTGGTACTACTGCAATAAACGAAAGAATAAATTTGGGTGTCCTAGTTTTTATATCGACGAGAAAAAAAGAAGAAGGGACATTTTGACTTGCTCAGAATTTTATACCACTTTGCACTATTTAAATAAACAAAGGAACCAATTAATACTAAAGGGAAAAAGCGAAAAATATCCATTTTAATTAGCTCAGAATTTAAGTATATTTGTACTACTCCACTAAACAAAATAATTAATTTGGATGTCATACTTTTTATACTAGCCAGAGAATTGACCATTTAACTAGCTGAGTA